>NC_051332.1:8207713-8807713 GCF_015220235.1 Choloepus didactylus
TTTCCTCTTCAGAGAACTGTCCTTTTCATATCTTTTGCCCATTTTATAATTGGGCTGTCTGTACTATTGTCATTGAGTTGTAGGATTTCTTTGTATATGCAAGATATCAGTCTTTGTCAGATACATGGTTTCCAAAAATTTTTTCCCATGAGTTGCCTGCCTCTTTACCTTTTTGAGAAATTCCTTTGAGGTGCAGAAACTTCTAAGCTTCAGGAGTCCCCATTTATCTATTTTCTCTTTTGTTGCTTGTGCTTTGGGGTGTAAAGTCTAGGAAGTGGCCGCCTAATACAGGTCTTGAAGATGTTTTCCTACATTATCTTCTAGGGAGTTTTATGGTACTTTCTTTATATTGAGATCTTTGGTCCATTTTGAGTTAATTTTTGTGTAGGGGTGAGGTAGGGGTCCTTTTCATTCTTTTGGATATGGATATCCAACTCTCCCAGCCCCATTTGTTGAAAAGACCATATATGACTCAGTTCAGTGACTTAGGGGGGCCTTATCAAAGATCAGTCTGCCATAGATCTGAGGGTCTATCTCTGAATTCTCAATTCGATTCCATTGATCTATATGTCTATCTTTGTGCCAGTACCATGCTGTTTTGGCAACTGTGGCTTTATAATAAGCTTCAAAGTCAGGGAGTGTAAGTCCTCCCACTTCGTTTTTCTTTTTTAGAGTTGTCTTTAGCAATTCGAGGCATCTTCCCTTTCCAATAAATTTGATAACTAGCTTTTCCAAGTCTGCAAAGTAGGTTGTTGGAATTTTGATTGGGATTGCATTGAATCTGTAGATGAGTTTGGGTGGAATTGACATCTTAATGACATTTAGCCTTCCTATCCATGAACATGGAATATTTTTCCATCTTTTAAGGTCCCCTTCTATTTCTTTTAGTAGAGTTATGTAGTTTTCTTTGTATAGGTCTTTACATCTTTGGTTAAGTTGATTCCTAGGTACTTGATTTTTTAGTTGCTATTGAAAATGGTATCTTTTGCTTGAGTGTCTCTTCAGTTTGTTCATTTCTAGCATATAGAAACATTACTGACTTATGTGCATTAACCTTGTATCCCGCCTACTTTGCTAAATTGTTTATTAGCTCTAGTAGCTGTATTGTCGATTTCTCAGGGGTTTTCTAGACATAAGATCATATCGTCTGCAAACAATGACAGTTTTACTTCTTCTTTTCCAATTTGGATGCCTTTTATTTCTTTGTCTTGCCAGATTGCCCTGGCTAGCACTTCCAGCACAATGTTGAATAACAGTGGTGACAGCGGGCATCCTTGTCTTGTTCCTGATCTTAGAGGGAAGGCTTTCAGTCTCTCACCATTGAGTACTATGCTGGCTGTGGGTTTTTCATATATGCTCTTTATCATGTTGAGGAAGTTTCCTTCAATTCCTACCTTTGAAGTGTTTTTATCAAAAAGGGATGTTGGATTTTGTCAAATGCTTTTTCAGCATCTATTGAGATGATCAATTGATTTTTCCCTTTCGAGTTTTTAATGTGTTGTAATACACTGATTGTTTTTCTTATGTTGAACCATCCTTGCATGCCTGGAATGAACCCCACTTGGTCATGGTGTATGATTTTTTTCATGTGTCTTTGGATTCGATTTGCAAGTATTTTGTTGAGGATTTTTGCGTCTATATTCATTAGGGAGATTGGCCGGTAGTTTTCCTTTTTTGTAGCATCTTTGCCTGGTTTTGGTATTAGATTGATGTTAGCTTCATAAAATGAGTTAGGTAGTGTTCCATTTTCTTCAATGTTTTGAAAGAGTTTGAGTAAGATTGGTGTCAGTTCTTTCTGGAAAGTTTGGTAGAATTCCCCTGTGAAGCCATCTGGCCCTGGGCATTTATTTGTGGGAAGATTTTTGATGACTGATTGGATCTCTTTGCTTTTGATGGGTTGGTTGAGGTCTTCTATTTCTTCTCTGGTCAGTCTAGGTTGTTCATATGTTTCCAGGAAATTGTCCATTTCTTCTACATTATCCAGTTTGTTGCCATACAGTTGTTCATAATATCCTCTTATAATTTTTTTTAATTTCTTCAGGATCTGCAGTTATGTCACCTTTTTCATTCATTATTTTGTTTATATGGGTCTTCTCTCTTTTTGATTTTGTCAGTCTAGCTAGGGGCTTGTCAATCTTGTTGATCTTCTCAAAGAACCAACTTTTGGTGATATTTATCCTCTCTATTGTTTTTTTGTTCTCTATGTCATTTATTTCTGCTTTAATCCTTGTTATTTCTTTTCTTCTACTTGGTTTAGGATTGGTTTGCTGTTCATTTTCTAGCTTCTTCAGTTGATCCATTAGTTCTTTGATTTTGGCTCTTTCTTCCTTTTTAATATATGCGTTTAGTGCTATAAATTTCCCCCTTAGCACTGCTTTTGCTGCATCCCATAGGATTTGGTATGTTGTGTTCTCATTTTCGTTTGTCTCTATATATTTAGCAATTTCTCTTGCTATTTCTTCTTTAACCCACTGATTGTTTAGGAGTGTGTTGTTTAACCTCCAGGTATTTGTGAATTTTCCTAAGTCTCTGATGGTTATTGACTTCTAATTGTATTCCATTGTGGTCAGAGAATGTGCTTTGAATAATTTCAATCTTTTTAAATTTATTGAGGCTTGTTTTATGTCCCAGCATATGATCTATTCTGGAGAAAGTTCTGTGAGCACTAGAAAAGTATGTGTATCCTGGTGATTTGGGATGTAATGTCCTGTATATGTCTGTTAAATCTAATTCATTTATCAGATTGTTTAGGTTTCAATTTCCTTATTGGTCTTCTGTCTGGTTGATCTATCTATAGGAGAGAGTGATGTGTTGAAGTCTCCCACAATTATTGTGGAAACATCAATTGCTTCCTTTAGTTTTGCCAGTGTTTCTCTCATGTATTTGTGGCACCTTGATTGGGTGCATAGACATTTACGATTGTTATTTCTTCTTGCTGAATTGCCCCTTTTATTAGTATGTAGTGGCCTTCTTTGTCTCTCAAAACATCCCTGCATTTGAAGTCTATTTTATCTGAGATTAATATTGCTACACCTGCTTTCTTTTGGCTGTAGCTTGCATGAAATATTTTTTCCATCCTTTCACTTTCAGTTTCTTTGTGTCCCTATGTCTAAGATGAGTCTCTTGTATGCAACATATTGATGGTTCATTTTTTTTGATCCATTCTGCGAATCTATATCTTTTAATTGGGGAGTTTAATCCATTTACATTCAATGTTATAACCGTGAAGGCATTTCTTGAATCAACCATCTTATCCTTTGGTTTATGTTTGCCATATTTTTCCCCTCTCTCTATTAATATCCTTTATTGTACCCATACCGAATCTCTTTAGTACTGAACCTTTCTCCAAGTCTCTCTGTCCTGTCTTTGTTTCTCTGTCTGTTGGGCTCCCTTTAGTATCTCCAGTAGGGCAGGTCTCTTGTTAGCAAATTCTCTCAGCATTTGTTTGTCTGTGAAAAATTTAAGCTCTCCCTCAAATTTGAAGGAGAGCTTTGCTGGATAAAGTATTCTTGGCTGGAAATTTTTCTCACTCAGAATTTTAAATATATCGTGCCACTGCCTTCTTGCCTCCATGGTGGCTGCTGAGTAGTCACTACTTAGTCTTATGCTGTTTCCTTTGTATGTGGTGAATTGCTTTTCTCCTGCTGCTTTCAGAACTTGCTCCTTCTCTTCTGTTTTGACAGTGTGATCAGTATATGTCTTGGAGTGGGTTTATTTGGATTTATTCTATTTGGAGCTCGCTGAGCATTTATGATTTGTGTATTTATGTTGTTTAGAAGATTTGGGAAGTTTTCCCCAACAATTTCTTTGAATACTCTTCCTAGACCTTTACCCTTTTCTTCCCCTTCTGGGACACCAATGAGTCTTATATTTGGACGTTTCATATTATCTATCATATCCCTGAGGTCCATTTTGATTTTTTCAATTTTTTTCCCCATTCTTTCTTTTATGCTTTCATTTTCCATTCTGTCATCTTCCAGGTCACTGATTCGTTGTTCAACTTCCTCTAGTCTTGCACTATGAGTGTCCAGAATCTTTTAATTTGGTCAACAGTTTCTTTAATTTCCATAAGATCATCCATTTTTTTATTTAGTCTTGCAATGTCTTCTTTATGCTCTTCTAGAGTCTTCTTGATTTCCTTCATATCCCGTACTATGGTCTCATTGTTCATCTTTAGTTCTTTGAGTAGCTGCTCTAGATGCTGTGTCTCTTCTGGTCTTTTGATTTGGGTGCTTGGGCTTGGGTTATCCATATCGTCTGGTTTTTTCATATGCTTTATAATTTTCTGTTGTTTTTGGCCTCGTGGCATTTGCTGAACTTGATAGGGTTCTTTTAGGGTTTGTAGACCTATTGAAGTCCTTATCTCTAATTTATCAGATCTACAGCTTCGTGGAGTACACTTTCTCTAACTAACCAGCAGGTGGCGTCCACGAGCCACCTGTTCTCCACAAGCCAGTTCTCCCCTGCTTAGCCTTTTTGGTGAGTGGGGGAGTGAGTCTTGTGGGGCCCAATTGGTGTACCAAGCTTGCGTGTGTAGTTGGTGTTGCCTGCCCTGTATGTGGGGCGTGTTTCTGGGCAGTCGGGAAGGGGGGGTGGCCCTAACAATCAAATCTCCCTGGTGATCCTAGAGTTTTAAAGCTGCTGCAATAGTCTAATCCTTCAGTTCAGTCCTGCCACAGTTTGTCTCTGCCACTGACCCAGAAGTCCTTGGTATTGGCGTATGGCTCCTGAGACTTGCAAGTGGGCCCCTCTTCCAGGCTGTGCACCCTGGGTCCTCTGTTGAGGGATGACTGTGCTATGTCACAGGTGAGTGCCGTCCCCTCAGGGCTGTTCTGGGCTGCTGGGCTGTGTAGGGAGGCTCCCAGTCTGCTCAAATGATGGCTGAATGGGGCTTTGTTAATTCACACTGCTCCACCTTCCCAACTCTGGGACAATCAGCTGAGGTTGCAGGGAAGGCTAATGTCCACGCCCAGTTTTGTGGTGTGTGCCTGTTATTTGAAGCCCTTCCATCACACTGGGTTGTCTGGGGCAGCTCTGGGCTATGGGGCTGGCGATGGGCAGGAGTGTTTCCTGTCCACCAGGATGGTGGCTGTGAGCAGACACCCCCCTTTTCTTGGGAAGTTGTGGTGTTTAGTGAATTTTCTCAGCCACTGGATTATTGCCTTTTGTCTCAGAGCTCTCTTAGTTCTGCTCTTGACTTGACGTGCCCAAATTGAAAGTCTTTGAAGCTTTCTCTATTTGGCTTCTTAGAGTAATTGTTTTAGAAAAAGAAAAAAGGATTAAAAAAAAAAAAAAAAGGGTCCTCCTCAGAGATCTAATGGGTTATTGAAATGCTAAGAGACAAAGCAACCAGGGCCATTAAGGAAAGGTCCACAGGGCAGAGAGATCAGCTTTTCTTCGGGATTTGCATATGTGCCTTAGGGCCTGAGCTCCGCCCTTCCCCTTTCTGTGTTCACCAGAACTCTAAAAATCCTCTGCTTTTATTTTGGAGTTTTTCGTGTTGTTTTTTTTTTTTTTCTATGCCTGTCTCCTCTCTGCTGGGCTGGCTGCTCACAAATTCTCTGGTGTCTGGTCTCTGTCTATCTATGGTTGGAGTCTGGATCAGTAGAATGAGTTTCCGATAAGAGCAGCCACTGCAGTTCTCCCTTCTCCTTCCCGGAGCTGACAGCCCCTCCTCCCACGGGACTGAGCCTGGCAGGGAGGGGCGCAGGTCCCCTGGCCGCAAAAACTTACAGATTTTGCTGATCTCAGCAGTTCGTCATTTTCATGAGTGTTGTATGAAGTATGCCCAAAGACAGATTGCTCTGTGGTGTCCAGTCCACGCAGTTCCTGGCTTTCTACCTACTTTCCTGGAGGAGTAACTAAAACATACAGCTCACCAGTCTTCCATCTTGCCCCGCCTCCTAAGGTAATCTTTGAAGTCATTATTATCTGGGGCAATTTTTCCCAACCTTTTTTTTTTTTTTTTGCAATCTACCCCAAAAGAGAATCTTTTTACACTTTATTTTTCCCTAATCACCCCTGCTTCCCTATGAAAATTATAATATATAGATATTTGTCTCTATAGATAGATAGAGATACACATATACATATATGTATTTGTTTACAGACTGTATGTATTTCACTGCTTTATACATAAAAGCAGGAAGATTTACTTTCATCCCCAAGGACCACTTTTTGCCCTATATGGCACACACAGAAAATAATATAAAACTGATGAGATCATGAGCTTGTCTTAAAAGTTTAGTAAGATTGGGTGATAAGAGGATCAACTGAGGTAGTCTTGAGTGGGGAAAATGGACAAACATTGCAGGGTGAGGGAACAGTTAAGATGTTCAGAGAGCTGGGAAAGGAGATCCAGTTCTACAATGATATGCCCCATATATAAGTTCCATTTATGCCCAAGTCTATTCAGTTGCATACACAAATCATATAATGGTTTCATTTATGCCCAAGCCCATTCAGCTGGGCATGGCATAGGTAAGATTCAGATTAATACTTCAGATACTATACAACAAAGGATTACAATTTCAAAGAAAAGCAGTAATTTCATCCACAGGTCCAAGGAATTGTAAATGGACAAATGTCATAAAGAGTTCCAGAAATGGTGCCAGTTAAAAAAAGAATGTAAGACTGCCTTTATACATAAGGAGATCTATATCAGTTTAGATGTCTAAATTATAAGTCACTGCTTATTAGGCTATTTCTTTATGTCACATATAACTACATGTTTGACAGAAGAGGAAGAAGTATTAGATGACATCATGGGGGTTATGAATAAATTCAACATAGCAATGAATTTTATTTACTTTTCTTTAGAGCTCATGAGAAGCCAAGAAAATACAATGTTAAAGAAAAACTACACACCTGTGACTGAGTTTATTCTCCTGGGACTGACAGATCAAGCTGAGTTGCAACCTGTCCTTTTTGTGGTATTCCTACTGATCTATCTTATCACAGTAATAGGCAATGTGACCATGATTTTGTTAATCAGAAGTGACTCAAAACTTGATACTCCAATGAATTTCTTCCTCAGTCACCTCTCCTTAGTAGATGTCTGTTATTCCACTACTGTCACTCCTCAGATTCTAGTTAATTTCTTATAGAAGAGAAAAACCATTTCCTTCACTGGTTGTTTGATGCAATTCCACTTTTATTTCGCTGGTGATCACTGACTATTATATCCTTGCAGTAATGGCTTATGACCACTACATGGCCATCTGTAAGCCTTTGTTATATGGGAGTAAAATGTCCAGACGTACCTGCTTCTCTCTGGTTCCTGCTCCCTATATTTATGGCTTTGCCAATGGTCTGGCCCAGACCATCCTGATGCTTTGTCTGTCCTTCTGTGGACCCAATGAGATCGACCACTTTTACTTTGCAGACCCACCTCTCATAATCCTTGCCTGCTCAGATACCTATGCCAAAGAAACTGCCATGTTTGTGGTAGCTGGTTTCAACCTCACTTGTTCTCTTACCATCATCCTTGTCTCTTATATGTTCATCTTCACAGTCATCCTGGGCATCCACTCAACTGAGGGATGGCACAAAGCGTTCTCTACCTGTGGGTCCCATCTGATGTCTGTCACCATCTTTTATGGAACTCTGTTCTGCATGCATTTGAGGCCCCCTTCTGATACATCTGTAGAAGAGGGCAAAATTGCAGCTGTTTTTTATATCTTTGTGAGTCCTATGTTAAATCCTTTTATCTATAGCCTGAGAAACAAAGATGTTAAAAGAGTAATAAGGGAACTTATTCAAAAGAAATTATTTGCAAAATAAGGCAGGCATTTTTTGGATGTAGGCAGGCAATATATCTTCATTTGCTGACCTGTTAATGAGCACTTCAAATTACCAAATTACTTTCTGTTATGAAGTAGTTTTTTTTTCCTAATTCAGTTTTATTGAGATATAATCACATGGTATGTGATTATACTATGCAATCATCCATGGTTCACAGTACCATCTTATAGTTGTGCATTCATCACCCCAATCTATTTTTGAAAATTTTCCTTACACCAGAAAGAATAAGAATCAGAATGAAAAATAAAAATAAAAAAAGAATACCCAAATCTCCCCCCATCTCACCCTATTTTTTCATTTAGGTTTTTTCCCCATTTTTCTGCTCATCCTTCCATATATTGGATAAAGGGAGTGCAATCCACAGGGTTTTCACAATCACACTGTCACCCCTTGTAAGCTACATTGTTTTACAACTGTCTTCAAGAGTCAAGGCTACTGGGTTGGAGTTTGGTAATTTCAGATATTTACTCTAGCTAGTCCAATATATTGAAACCTAAAAAGTGTTATCTACATAGCGTGTAAGAATGTTCACCAGAGTGACGTCTCGACTCCATTTGAAATCTCTCAGCCACTGAAGCTTTATTTCATTTTGCATCCCCCTTTTGGTCAAGAAGATGTTCTCAATCCCATGATGCTGAGTCCAGATTCATCTGCAGGAGTCATATCCTGTGTTGCCAGGGAGATTTCCACCCCTGGGAGTCAGGTCCAATGCAGGGGGGAGGGCAGTGAGATCACCCACCAAGGTGGCTTAGTTAGAGAGAGAGGGCCAAATCTGAGCAACAAAGAGGCACTCAGGGGGAGACTCTTAGGCCCAATTATAGCAGGTTAAGGCTCTCCTTGCAGCAACAAGCTTCACAGGGGCAAACCCCAAGACAAGAGGGCTCAGCACATCAAGCCGTCAGTCCCCAATGTTTGTGAGAACATCAGCAACAATTATTATGGTGTAGTTTTGTCTTTCTTAATTCACTTATGGAAGTTGGAACAATGTGTCAAATAGTTTGCAAGAATTTAGTATCATCTCAATGAGTTAAAGCACACACAAATACAGGAAATCAAACATAGAATATACTGCTATTCCTCTACAAAACCAAAAAAGAACAAGAGATTCCATTTTTTAGTAGTCATACTTGCGCAAAATTATAAAGATAGAATTAACACATTATATTGCAATGGAGCATATTATACTTTATAGCACTGAATAATTTCCTATTTTCTAGGTATCTGCCAACCATAGCAGGTGTTTTTCTTCTTTTATACAGTTTATATAACAAAGAAGACCTCGGGTATATCTCATATTATTTCCCTAAAAACATCTTAGGAATGAGCTTCACACTATAATGACCTCCTCATAAGTCTTTTAAAACAGTTTAATTAAGATGTATACTCATAACATACAATCCATCCAAAGTATACAATCAATAGTTCTCAGTATCATCACTGAGTTGTTATTATCACTACAACCAATTATTGAATATTTCCATTACTCAACAAAACAAAACAAAACATACACCTTATCCCCTCTATTATTGACCCCTAGCACCTAGCACAGGTGTGGTACTTTCAGTTTTTTGTTTTGTTTGTTTTAGTTTTAGTTTTTGTTTTGTTTTTGATAGCAGTTTTTGAGGCAAATTTAACAGACTATAACAATCACTCAAATCAGGAAAACACGAAGTTGCAGGCACAAAAATCCTTACAGGATTACTACTATTCACAATGAACAACTCATGGTATCACCGAATTGGCAGCTTATTTAAAAAAAAAAAAAAATCACCCCAGTTATAATATTTTCTTTCTTGCCATTATTTCCTTAACAGAAAAAGTTATAAAATTGCGGAGGGGAGACATGTTATCTCTGCAGGCTGACTCACTTGCAGAGGAGCCATGAATGATAATGATTCAAAAGCTCCGAGTTTTATTCCTGAATCAGGTAAGGAGTAAATGACAATATAAGAACAAATTTTGTTTGCAGCAATATCATATTACAACATTGAATTATTACAGTGCAGAGGTTATAATTCACTTTACAATATTCTTAGCCCAAATACCAGACTAAAACCACCCAGCTGCTCACCTGAAGAATAGGTTAGTGCAAGCAGTTGTCGTCTTAATGATGAAACCCCAAATTGGTAAGGCTTTTCTGGCAGTGAGTCTTTGACACTGAAAGCTTCCTCTCCCGAGAGCGGAACATTCTGCTCAGCAAGGACCCGTGCCACCCTCATTTTGAGTCTTGGTCGTTTTTTTCATCTAAAAGGACGGAACGGATCCCCAGCTTTTTCAGTTCTTCCACCAGGTCCACGTTCTGGTGCATATGCAGAATAATGTCACAGCCACCCACAACCTCGCCATTGAGCTACACCCGCGGGATGGTGGGCCAGTAGGAATAATCTTTAATGCCTTGCGGGAGCTCGGGGTCGTCCAGAGCGCTGTATGCCGCGTATTCGCTGACGCCCTGCGGCCGCAGGATCTGCACCGTGGCGTGGCTGAAGCCGCACTGGGGCTGCTCAGGCGTCCCCTTGAGGAAGACCACCACCTTGTCCTTCCTCACCAGCGAGTCCGGTTGCTCCCCCGAGCCGCTGCCGCCGCCAAAGCCCGAGCCCGCCGCCCGCACGCCCGGGCCTGGTCGGCCGCCGCCGCCGCTTCCCCAGGGAGCCGCTCATTTGTTGGGCCGGGACCTGCGCTCTCTACCGCTGCTTTTCCCCGCCGGCGCTGGCCGGGCCCGCCTCCCGGACGCCCTCATTGCTCCCACCAGAGCTGCTGTCCAGGATTGGAGGACATTGGCCCACAACGAAACGATTCTGCCAATCACGTCACTCATCCTGCCTCGGCCCATTTGTTGTTATTGATGAGAAAATACTAAACTATTACTGTTAACTATGGTCCCAAGTTTGCAACAGCTGCGTGTTTTTCCATGTACCACTCTATTATTAGCTCCTTGTAATTCTGAGATATATTTGTTTTAGTTCACAAAAGAATATTTTTTATATTTCTTCCAGCAGTCACAGTCATCGAACACCACAGGGTTCACTGTGTCATACGCTCCTAGGTTTAATCCTCTAGATTTCCTTCTTGTGACACACATGACTCTAAACTTCCCCTTTCAAAACCAATCACACACATAATTCAATGTGGTTAAATTACACACACGAAATTGTGTTACCAGCACTGCTCTCCATTTCCAAACATTTAACTTAAACCTAGTTAAAAATCCTGTACACATTAAACATCCACTCCCCATTCTCTACCTTCATTCTATCTCCTAGTAACCTATACTCTATACTTTAATTCTATGAATTTAATATAATCAGTTCACATTAGTGAGATCATACAATATTTGTCCTTTTGTGTCTGACTTACTTCACTGAATATAATATCCTCAGGGTTCATCCATGCTGTCACATACTTCAGGACTTCAATCTTTCTTATTGCTGAATCATATTCAATCGTACGTATATACCACATTTTGCTTATCCATTCATATGTTGATGGACACTTGGGTTGTTTCCATCTTTTGGCAATTGTGAATAATACTGCTATGAACATCAGTGTGCAAGTGTCTGTTCATGTCCCTGATTTCAGTTCTTTTGTGTTTTTTACCTAGCAGTGGGATTGACATATCATATGGTAGTTCTGTACTTAGCTTCCTGAGAAAACGCCAAACTGTCTTCCACAACAGGTGCCCCATTCTAAATTCCCACCAGCTGTGAATAGGTGTTTCTATATCTTCACATTCACTCCAACATTTGTAGGTTTCTGTTTGCTTACAGTGATGAAACTAGTAAGTGTAAAATGACAACTCGTGGTTTTGACTTGCATTGCCATAATAGCTAGTTAAGTTGGGCATCTTCTCATGTGCTTTTTCAACATTTGTATTTCCTCTTATGAAATGTCTATTCATGTCTTTTAACCATTTTTAAATTGGATTTTTTATTTTTCAGTTGTAGGATGTCTTTATATATTTTGGATTTCAATCACTTAGCTGATAAGTGTTTTCCAAATATATTCTCTGACTGAGTAGACTGATTTTTCACCTTTTCAACAAATTCCTTTGAAATGCACAAGTATTTAATATGAGGAGATCTCATTTACCTATTTTTTCTTTCATTGCTGGTGATTTGGGAGTAAGTTCTAAGAAACCACTGCCTGACACTAGATCTTGTAGCTATTTCCATACATTTTCTTCTGGGAGTTTTATGGTACTGTCTCATATTTAGGTTTTTAATCCATTTTCAGTTAATTTTTGTATAGTTTGTGAGATAGGGTCCCTCTTTCATTTTTTTAGACATGGCTATCAAGTTCTCCCAAAACCATTTATTGAAAACTGTTCTCTCCCTATTGAGTGGATTTGGGAAACTTGTAAAAATAAAGTGATCGTAGATCTGAGCATCAATTTCTGCACACTCAATTCAATTCCATTGATCTGTATGCTCATCATCAGGTCAGTATCAAGTTGTTTTGACAACTGTACCTTTTTAACATGTTTTAAACTCAGGAGGTATGAGTCCTCAAACTTTAATCTTTTTTTTTCAAGATACTTTTCCCTATTCAAAGCCTGCTAATCTTGCAGTTAAATTTGATATTTGGCTTTTCTATTTCTGCAAAGTGAGCTGTTGGGATTTTGACTGGTATTGCATTGAATCTGTAGGTCAACCTGGGTAGAACTTACATCCTAATGACATCTAGCCTTCCAATCCATGAACACAGAATGCCCTTCAATTCATTTAGCTCTTCTTTTATTTCTGTTAGCAATGTTTTATAGTTTTCTAAATAGAGATCTTTTACATCCTTGTTTAAGTTTATTCCTAGGTATTTGATTCTTTTAGATACTATTGTAAGTGGAATTTTATCTTGATTTCTTTGTCAAATAGCTCACTACTAGTATATAGAAGCACTATTGTTGATTTTGTATCCCATCATATTGCTGAACTTTTTAAATTAGTTTTTGTAGCTTTGTTGTATATTTTTCAAGAATTTCTAAATATAAAATCATGTCATCTGTAAATAGTGAAAATTTTATTTCTCCCATTCCAATTTGGATGCGTTTTGTTTCTTTTTCTTGCCTAATTATAGTAGCTGCAACATTAAGCTCAATGTTGAATAATAGTTGTGCAAGTTGGCATTCTTATCTTATTCCCAATCTTAGAGGGAAAGCTTCAAGTCTCTCATCATTCAGTATGATGTTAGTTGTGTGTTTTTCATATATACCCTTTTTTTCATTTTAAGGAAGTCACCTTTGATTGCTACCTTTCAAAATGTTTTTGTTTCTAAATGTGGTATATCACATTAATTGATTTTTTTTGTATTGAGCCACTGTTGCATAAAGGGAATAAAACCCACTTAGTCGTGGTGTATAATTCTCTTAATGTGCAGTTGGGTTGATTTGCAAGTATTTTGTTGAGGATTTTTGTATCTATAGTCACAGGCTTTGGTATTAGGATGATGTTGGCTTCATATAATGAGTTAGGTAGTATTCCCTCCTGTTCAATTTTTTGGATGAGTTTGAGCAGGATTAGTATTAATTCTTCTTGGAATGATGGGTGGAATTCACCTGTGAAGCAATCTGGTTCTGTGTTTTTATTGTTGGGAGGTTTTTTTGGTGACAGATTCAATCCCTTTACTTGTGATTTGTTTGTTGGGGTGCTATATTTCTTATTGAGTCAGTGTAGATTGTTCCTGTGTTTCTAGGAAGTTGGCCATTTCATCTGCATTCTCTACTCATAAGGCTTTTGTAGGAGATGCCAAAGCCTTCAATGATTTCCTTTTTAACCTATGTGTTTCCCTACCACTATAAGATGGCTCTTCTCTACCCTTTCATTATCAGTGTCTTTCCATTAAAAATTGATTCCATTTTGATATTTTATCTATATCTATGCATTCATATATGTGTGCATGTGTATTTGATTATAACCTTTCTATATTTTATTACTAATTTGAATTTATGATCTGAATTTTCTTTGTATGCCCTTCACCTTGACTATTTTCAAATTGGGGTGCTTATCTTTTTTTTTCTCTTTTTCATTTAAGACCTCTTTCCTGAAGGTATAAGATATATGTGCTTACAAAATTAAATTCTACCATTTGTATATTTTAAATGCCACTATTTATTATTTTTAAATATTATCAAGCTATATTTCACTTTATTATTTCTTTTTTTGCTCTGAGAATTAATTTTTTTCCCACTGATGATCTATTTGATATTTACCTATATTATCAAATTGTTTTATAGTTTCACTGCTCAATTTTTTATTGTGAACTATTTACAACATACAACCCAAAGTAGAAAATAACATAAAGACCACCTGTGTAAAAGAACTAATTATTAGTAAGACTTCACTCAATGCCACGATCTTACAGATTTTTTTGAAAGTTAGAAAATATTAAAGTTGAATCTACTTTGGCTGATTCTATTTCTTTACCCATTTCCTGCAGTAAACTTGATTAAGAATTTAATGTTCTTAAGCCTGTGTAAAATCATGTCATTTGTTAGGTGTTTATCTATACATATATTTATATAGTATTATTTGCATATTTTAAACCTGATATAAATGAAATAAATTTCAGTATCCATTACAACTTGTTTATCCTCCATTAAACATTTTAGTTTTATCCATGCTGATTCATGTAGCAGTAATTTTCTCTGCAATATTCTATGCCAACATATAAGTATGCTACAACATATTTATTCATTCTACTATTTATGAGAAATTACATTATTTCTAGTTCCTTGATAATATGAAAATACAGCAACAAAAATCTTCATGTAGTTCTGCATTGAGAATTGATACCCCTGCATGATTGCCTGTCAGGTAAATACTTTACTGTAATTTCTGAGTCTGATGATGTATCTTTAAACTTACTATATATTGACAAATTGCTCTATCAGTTTACAATAGTGTGGGAGAGCTCCCTTTATTTCACATTCTTGCCAATATAATAAAGTGTCTCTTTCAAAAAATATGTTAATCTGATGGATGTAAAATATATTTTCATTTCTGTTTAAGTTTTTGGATTCTTCATTGCAAATGAAGTTAAATATTTTAAATGTCTACGTTAATTCAAGATTTCTTTCAGTTGGATAACCATATTCATTGACCACTTTTAATCTAAATGTTTTATATTTTATTTGTATCCATTTCCAATATATCCTTCTGTACTCTGTAGTAGGTAGCAATCTTTTGATATTATATGCAATGCACATTTGTATTTCATTTTGAGGTATGAAATATGTAGTGGTACAGATGTCTTTCATTTAAAGGTAGATCAAATTTACCAGTCTTCTCTCTATGGTTTTTCTTTGTTTATCTTCTATAGAAACTATTTCCTATTAAAATATTCCCTTTTATGTTCCTAATATTTTAAAATTTTGTTTTTTCCTGTTTAGGTCTTTATTGTTTTTTGACTTCTAAGTGGTTCAAAACAAAGATTAATTTTATTTTTTAATGAAAATATATTTTCATTTATTGACTAATCCATAGTATTCTCAGGACACTTTTAATGCTAACACTGCCATATATCAAATTTTCATTGGTTTGTTTCTGGTTTCTTTGTTCTAAGGCCAATTTATCAGTCCCTGCATCAACACAATCTGTTTTAATATGATAGTTTCATTATAAATCTACCATTCATGATCTGGAAGTCTGAAACAATATAATATTTTTTTTAAGGATCTCTGAGAGAAGTTGACTTTAAAATGAATATCAATACTCCTTATTTCCCCCTATCATTGACCCATGATCATGACAAGGTGCATTTATTACTATTGATGAAAGAATTTTAAAATATTACCATCAACTTAACTCTGTAGTTTGCAATGGGTAATATTTTCCCCATAGACCATTCTATTATTAATTCCTTGTAATAGCATCATATATTTGATTGAGTTTGTGGAATAACTTTTTGATATTTTAAACAGCTAATCACAGTCATCTTCCACCACAAGAGTCATTGTGTTCTCCATTCCCATGTTTTAGCTGCCAATTTTCCTTCTAGTGACATAGATGACTCTAAATTTCATGACTGTAACTCCTTTATAAACTTTTTGATTCCATGTAATGCTCAACAAATACATCTATTCCAAACCTTAGCCTATTTCTAAATATGGATGTGTAAATTGGGTGAGGGATGTTTGCATGTTCTGCCTTTGTCAGAAAATGTAGAGGGTCTGTCAGTCTGTAGTTTTGACTTAGTGTGGCAATTCTTATAGTTGTACTATGTTTGATAAGAGGAAATAGGAATAAATCAAACAATATGACATTCCTCATCATAGGGGTATTTGATTTTCAAATTTATCAGACTGACCGGTGAAGCTGTAGTTAATTCTTAGCCTCCCCCAAAGGATACAGAAGTGGAAAAATTTATGCCTGAATAACTAATCTTCAGAACCTCATCCCTGGAGAAGCCATCAAAAATCACCCATGAGATATTATTATGCCTCCCTCTGGATGTGTTTACAAAAGTCACATTTTAATGAAAAGAATCCTAAATTATGAGTTAATCAGATGTATATAGTTACTTTTAAAAAATGTAAAACCCACTACCCTAATTTATATTAGTATCAATTTTATGGCATTTATAAAGGTGTTCCTGTCTTCATAATCATAAAACATTTTCTATAACAGTGCTTGACATGTCTTCAGCTGGAATAGTTTTCCCTCTGCATGACAATGTTCTTTTCCTCCTTTTTGACCTTTGCCTTCTTCTTCAACTTTTCCACTTCTTTTACTGGACTGTACATGCTCTGAAGACAGATATAATATCAGTTTCATCTTGGTATCTCCTATAGAGATCTGCACAAAATTTTAGGTGCTGAATAATTATTGAAGAGATCATGAATGGGTAATTAAACAGTGATAGTGGGAAGAGGGTTATAAACACATAAACAAGTGTTTATCTCATGATGACCTAAGACCATTTCTTCTTATCTATTAAATGCAAGAGACAGGGATTCCCTTGTTAGACTGTGGGATCTCCTTTCAGATTAGTTTAAATTAAATTAGTTCAAGTGGATGCATCAACATAGGGATGCAAGACAGGTTACAAAGGATGGAGGGTAAATTTTAAATGACATTAGATGGAAAGTTTTAGAGGACACTTCAGATTCCACTCCCTACACTTCCCATGCCCCTCCTAGTAGGGTGAAAACAGTTTGGTGACATCATTGAAAAGGTCATAGCAGCTGCCTTGCTTGAATTCAAAATGTTCTCTTCTTCTCTATATGGTGAATGCTGGATATTCTCTGAAAATGGAAGGATGGTGCAACAGTTGATCTAGCTGTTCTACTGTGTCTGAGAGATTTCAAGTCAAAGAGAGGAGCAAAAAGGCATATGCATAAGCCACATTCTCAGCTTCAAGTTTAGCTGTAATATTGATAGTAATTTTGTAATAATCTGACTCCTACATGTATTCTTCAATTAATTCAGGGTTCCAGAAGAGTTGTCATTTAATGGCTCCTTTACATTCCAACAACAGTAAGCTCATAAATATCCCAAATTTTTAACAAGAACAATAAATGCCATCACAATGATTATTATTTCTGCTGCTACTGCACTGTTAGTGAGTAACTACTGTGAGATGCTTTGGCCTGGGTCAGGAACACTCAGATGGGTTACCCGAAAGGGATTTACTGAAAAGGTAGAGAATGGAGCAAATTAAGGAAGTAAACCAAAGAATTTAAAGCACCTGGAAGTTAAATGCAGAAAGCAATTTCCACCACTGGGACTGAACAGACATAGAAAGTGGGTTCTTCACTAGAGCCCCATGAGAGCTGGAACAAGGTAGAAGGACCTTTGCCACCTTCTTCTCTAAAAAACACCTGGGCTCCAGTTCACCTTGGAGGGCTGCTGACATTCTAACATTTTCAAAATGACTCTGGAAGAGAATAAGAAAAACCTTGAGCTCCTCCTCTTTCCTTCCCACCTCTGAAATTCTGTTGGTACCTCCTATTGGCAAAATCAGTTGGAAACTAGTCACCAAAGAGCCCTTTTGTTGTGCTCATATGGGTTAAACTCCAAGTGCACAAAGCAAGAGAGAGAAGACTAGATATCAGATCTGGGCTGGAATTAGAAGGGGCAAGGGCAGAATCACCAAAACACCTGTATTATACATCAATACACAAATGCATAATATTTAAATTAAAGGATATGGTACAAGGTTCAGAATCAGTAAATGGCTAGTCAAGTTAACCAAAAAATTAGTTGATTTTCCAATGGAATTTCAGAATCCAATATATTCTCCATATACCATATAGTATTTCTTACATATTATAAATCAAAGCACATAATATTTACCAAATCAAAATTAAAAAAAGTTTAAGTCTAAATTAAAATAAATAATGAATCCTATTGCCTCACTATTCTTAGGAGATTTAATTCCCTGATGATATTGGAGAATGGGTAAAAATCATGTCCTCAATGCACTTGGGATTCTCAGAAGAGTAAAATGTATTAAGCATTCTTCGTAGTAAGAATGACTTTCTGCTAGAAATAATTGAACCATAGGGATTTGTCCCTATGTGGAAAAACTGGTTATAAATACTAAAGTTTCTTCAAGTCCATGGCAGTTCTGGGAAATCACTTTCTCAGGTAGGATTTGACATATTTTAGATTTTATTATCTGGATTAAACCTTTTAACTAGTAAACATGAAACAAAAGCCTGAAATTCATATTCTGATGAATTAGTAAATGTAACTATTAAATTGAGTGGTTAATTATGCCCTATTTTCAGAGTACAGTTATTTATAAATGTACAATAGAGTGACATTACATAATGGAAGGGGAACTAGACCTAAGAGAACATTCATTCCATCCACAATAATTTACCACCTGCAATTGGGGAAGCACTGTTCTACGTGCTACCAAGGCTGTAGCTAGAGATTAGACAAAATTCTTATCATTATGAGCTCATATTTTGATGCCAAATTTTGTTCAGGACTAGACCTGACTGTTATAAAGAAATAATAGTAGATACAACTTATTAAAGCTTACCACATTGCATGCATATTTACAAAGTTTATAAATATGTAAATTTTTACAACTAATTTCCTTGCATGGGTGACTTGCTATTTTTAACTACATGTTATGGATGAGGAAACTGAAGCAAGGGATTAATAATGTGTCCAAAGCTCACAGCTAGAAACTAGAGGAGTTGGGATTTCCAGCCAGGGATTCTGGCTTCAGAAAATTTCCCAATAAGTGTTACACTCTGCTAACTCTCAGTAATTAAGCATTCTTATTCTACATTGATTCATGAACACAAATAAGGGGATGGCATTCAATAAATTCTCTGATTTCTTCTGAGTCAGCAAGGCTACTCTTTTAAATTATGAGCATACTACTGTGTAATGTGCTTTAATCACTTCAGGATGCATTGGTCACTTTTGGGTTATTCAGTCTATCAATTGATCAATTTATCTCTTTGACTAAACTTAAGTAAAATTTATTCCAGGAACATGTCTTCTCTAAATTTCTTTTTTTCCTTCAACTTAACCCATGACTACATTTAAAGAGACAATACCCTTGTTAAAGCTGAAGATGAATCTTCAAGATTCTTTGGGATACCCAGCATTTGCAACAAGCATGCAGATGAGAGAGTCCCAGGGTGAAGGTGAATGTTTGCAGTACAAAGTCTGCGATACCACAGAGCCATTTATGTCCACCTACAAATGCTTCTGTCTAAAGTTTCCTTGATCAGACCATATGGAATATTGTGTTCTCTCCTTTAAATGAAAATTGTTACCATAAGCTGCTTAGTTAAATTATTTGGAAAGTTCATTTATTTGTCTTACCTCATTTTCTCACAATCAAGAATAAATAAATGGGGATACTAATTATTTTAACTTTTGATTAATATTTCAATAAATAGAGATGTTAAAAATACTAAGGACATCTGTCTGTCTTTGTGTCATATTAGACTAAGCAACATGTGAAAGGTGGCATTTTATATAAATCATGAGACATAAAGAACAGACAAGAAGAGGAGTCCTGAATTAAGTTCAATTAATTTTCTATGACTTCATTCTGTCAAAAAAATAGGTGTTTGTCTATTTGAAAATTATTATAATAAAATTCAGTTTGAACTTCTGAGTTTCCAAAAAGTAAAATGCAAAATAATTGTGAATCTATTGAATTATTTAACCTGTCTTGCATATTATCTTAGTCAAAATGTCCAAAGACCTCTTGTACAGAATAGGATAATTCAATGGACAATAAATTTTGGGTGATGGATCTACAGTGTTCCTTACAAAGTGACCTGTTTCCAAACTTTTCACTGATTCTGTTTTTAAAAATGCATATAACATTAAGTGCCACTGAGGCAAGATGGTGGAGTGGTGAGGTGCAGAATTTCATCTCTCCCCTAGAGCAGCTGGCAATTACCCAAGAACTATATGAAACAGTGTTTTTGGGGTCTCCAGTAACCAGTCACACATTGGATGCAAGTTTGGAATTGGAGGAAAAGCTGAGATTGCAGTGAACATTGTAAGTTCCCCGGACCAGGGGTCTGGCACCCCTTCCCAGCCAGACCTCATAGACTGTCTTGCTGCTGGCTCCCTGAAAGGTGGGGGGGGACAAAAAACAGCAATCTGCTGAGGGCAAGAAGGGAGGCTCAACACAGCCTCAACTGCAGAATTAATTAACAAATTAATTAACTAATTTGGGGAGCTGGGGTGCTAAAGATGGGCTGGGCTCTGAGAAGTGGGAGCACATAAAAGCAGGCACCCATACCCAGACTCCAAAAAAGCCATTTTTCCCCCTACATTTTGTCCCTTCTGGCTTCTCACTGATCCTTTATCTTTTTGCACTTCAATAGCCCCCTGCAGGGGTGGAACTGAAGCTGTTGGAGAGTAATTATCAGACACTAGCCCAAAGCCTATATTTAAATGCTTTATTCTGACACTGACAAAACTTCCAGGCTGGGGAAAGAATTTTAGAAGAGACTCTCTTTTTTTTCTTTTTTCTTTTTCTTGTTTTTCTTTTCTATTCTTTTTAATCTAAAAGTAATATATGTGGTTATTTTCTGTCAGAAAGCCCAGGTTGAGGGACTAGGCTGGGCTTGGGGGGGAGACAGAGTACCCACAGTGTCTTTGAGTTCTGTATTCACTACTGAAGGTCTTCACGCCCATCTTTAACTGGTAACTCAGGCTGACCAAGGAATCTACCTGGAGAGGCCCCAAAAAGGAGAGGGGAGAAGGGAATAGTGCCCTGTGAGACAACTGGAGTTCTGAGGATTGGGAGAGTGGAGGGAGGTCCAGCTCAACTGGCAGTCCTCCTTTTGGGAACTCAGACCCCAGGGGCTGAAATTCAGATTCCGGCTTCAGTCAGCCATGCCCCTGACAGGATCAGAGTCACCAGGAGAACTAAAGTCTACATACCTCCTTACACTGGTGGGGGAGCTGCGGGCTGGCAAGTGCCACCTGCTGGACAGGAGAGGAAAAGCCCCAATTCTAAAGGCCTCATAGGAGGGTCTCATTCTCAGGAAAACTCCATACCTTCCCAATGAGACCTGGGCCTCACTAGACTGGGAAAATCTGACTAGGGTCGACCATATCTGAGGAGACCCACTCACAAAAAGGTTACATAGAGGCAGAGCAAGGAACAGAAAAAACAAGAGGGGAAAAATTCTGATCAACTAAATAGAACCTAAGTTAGAGGTCTAGAATAAGTTGAACTGAATAACAAAGGCCAGAGAACAAAGCCAACCAACAAGGAAACCACTAGGTAAAAGATAGAAAACAAGCTCCAAAATAAACTGATCAAGAAAATCAGATGCCTAGACAACTTAAGATAACAAGTCATACCAGGAAACATGAAAACATGGACCAGTCAAAGGAACAAACTAATAGCTCAGCTGAGATACAGGAGTTGAAGCAACTAATGCTAAATAAATTTGATGAAATGAAGGAAGATATAGCAAAAGAGCTGAAGGATATAAAGAAGACACTGGGTGAACATAAAGAAGAATACATAAACTTAAAAAAACAAATGGCAGAACTCACGGGAATGAAGGCCACAATGGAGGAGATGAAAAACACAATGGAGGGAAACAACAGTAGATTTGAACAGGCAGAAGAAAGGATCAGTGAACTGGAAGACATGTCATTCGAATTCATACAAACAAAAGAACAGATGGTGAAAAAAATGGAAAAATATGAGCAAGGTCTTAGGGAACTGAGTGACAACATGAAATGCACAAATATATGTGTTATGGGTATCCCAGAAGGAGAAGAGAGGGGAAAAGGGGCAGAAAGTTTAATAGAAGACATATTCACTGAAAATTTCCCAACTCTTATAAAAGTGCCATTGAAGGAGGATGGAGATGTTTCCATGATGATCTCTCTGCTTTCATCCTGGCTAAATGTTGGGAAATGCACTTCAAGACATGTTAAGTACCATCTAGATTGTTCAGTTAATATCACTATTATTTGCCTAAGATCATTGTACATGTTTTAAATAACTTAAGTTGAATTCATATTACAATGTTTTTATTAATTTGCAAGGAGTTTGGTTGAGGTAGTTACAACAAGTCATTTTGATCTGAGTCAATATTTCCCAATCTTTTTATTCCATTGTATCCCCAAAAGAGAGCCTTTTATGCCTTATTTTTTCCCTAATCACCCTTTCATCAGCCATGAAAATTGTACCTGTCTCTAAATCTATAGATATCTGTCTACGGATATGTAGAGATAAAGATACATATACATATATGCATTTGTTTACAGACTGTGTTTATAAATAAATTTGTGCTTTACATATAAGAATGGTAAGATGTATTTTCATACAAAGTACCAATTTTTGCCTTTTCTGGTACACACAGAAAATAATACAAAACTGAGGAGATCCTGAGCTGTGTCTTAAAAGTTAAGTAAGAGCTGGGGATTATAGGGCCAGCTGAGGTAGACTAGAGTGGGGAAATGGACAACATTGCAGGGTGAGGGAAGAGCTTGAAGATGTTCAGAAGGGCAGGAAAGGAGATCCCAGTTCTACAAGGATATGAACCATATATCAGTTTCAGTTATGCCCAAGCCTACTCAGCTGCTCATAGGCTTGGTAATTTTCAAGACTAATATTTTAGATACCCCATCAAAAGCTATGCCATAAAACAAAGCATTGAAAGTTCAATGAAAAAAAAAGCAACTTTTTCATCCCCCTGTTGAAGGAAATTGTAAATGGGCAAATGTAAAAGTTCCAGAAATGGTGTCATTAAAAACAAAGTAAGACTGCCTTTATGCAAAAGGAGTTCTATATCAATTTAGATGTTTAAATTATAAATCATATGCTTAATAGGCTATATCTTTACATCACATATAATTACAAGTTTGACAGAAGAGGAAGAAGTACCAGATGACATGATGGGGGTAATGGACAAATGACAACATACCAATGAATTTTATTTCCTTCTCTTTAGACCTCATTAAAAGCCAAGCAGAGGCGGGGCAAGATGGCGGACTGGTGAGCTGTATGTTTTAGTTACTCCTCCAGGAAAGTAGGCAGAAAGCCAGGAACTGTGTGGACTGGACACCACAGAGCAATCTGACTTTGGGCATACTTCACACAACACTCATGAAAACATCGAACTGCTGAGATCAGCGAAATCTCTAAGTTTTTGTGGCCAGGGGACCCGCGTCCCTCCCTGCCAGGCTCAGTCCCATGGGAGGAGGGGCTGTCAGCTCCAGGAAGGAGAAGGGAGAACTGCAGTGGCAGCCCCTATCAGAAACTCATTCTACTGATCCAAACTCCAACCATAGATAGACTGAGACCAGACACCAGAGAATCTGACAGTAGCCAGCCCAGCAGAGAGGAGACAGGCATAGAAAAAAAACAACACGAAAAACTCCAAAATAAAAGCGGAGGATTTTTGGAGTTCTGGTGAACATAGAAAGGGGAAGGGCAGAGCTCAGGCATATGCAAATCCTGAAGAAAAGCTGATCTCTCCGCCCTGTGGACCTTTCCTTAATGGCCCTGGTTGCTTTGTCTCTTAGCATTTCAATAACCCATTAGATCTCTGAGGAGGGCCCTTTTTTTTTTTTTTTTTAATCCTTTTTTCTTTTTCTAAAACAATTACTCTAAGAAGCCCAATACAGAAAGTTTCAAAGACTTGCAATTTGGGCAGGTCAAGTCAAGAGCAGAACTAAGAGAGCTCTGAGACAAAATGCAATAATCCAGTGGCTGAGAAAATTCACTAAACACCACAACTTCCCAAGAAACGGGGGGTGTCCGCTCACAGCCATCATCCTGGTGGACAGGAAACACTCCTGCCCATCGCCAGCCCCATAACACAGAGCTGCCCCAGACAACCCAGTGTGACGGAAGGGCTTCAAATAACAGGCACACACCACAAAACTGGGCATGGATATTAGCCTTCCCTGCAACCTCAGCTGAGTGTGCCAGAGTTGGGAAGGTAGAGCAGTGTGAATTAACAAAGCCCCATTCAGCCATCATTTCAGCAGACTGGGAGACTCCCTACACAGACCAGCAGCCCAGAACTGCCCTGCGGGGATGGCACTCACCTGTGACATAGCACAGTCATCCATCAACAGGGGAACCGGGGTGCACGGCCTGGAAGAGGTGCCCACTTGCAAGTCTCAGGAGCCATACACCAACAACAAGGACTTGTGGGTCAGTGGCAGAGACAAACTGTGGCAGGACTTAACTGAAGGATTAGACTATTGCAGCAGCTTTAAAACTCTAGGATCACCAGTGAGATTTGACTGTTAGAGCCACCCCCCATCCCTGACTGCCCAGAAACACGCCCCATATACAGGGCAGGCAACACCAACTACACACGCAAGCTTGGTACACCAATTGGACCCCACAAGACTCACTCCCCCACTCACCATAAAGGCTAACCAGGGGAGAACTGGCTTCTGGAGAACAGGTGGCTCGTGGACGCCACCTGCTGGTTAGTTAGAGAAAGTGTACTCCACGAAGCTGTAGATCTGATAAATTAGAGATAAGGACTTCAATTGGTCTACAAATCCTAAAAGAACCCTATCAAGTTCAGCAAATGCCATGAGGCCAAAAACAACAGAAAATTATAAAGCATATGAAAAAACCAGATGATATGGATAACCCAAGCCCAAGCAACCAAATCAAAAGATCTGAAGAGACACAGCACCTAGAGCAGCTACTCAAAGAACTAAAGATGAACAATGAGACCATAGTACGGGAGACAAAGGAAATCAAGAAGACCCTAGAAGAGCATAAAGAAGACATTGCAAGACTAAATTAAAAAATGGATGATCTTATGGAAATTAAAGAAACTGCTGACCAAATTAAAAAGATTCTGGACACTCATAGTACAAGACTAGAGGAAGTTGAACAATGAATCAGTGACCTGGAAGACGACAGAATGGAAAATGAAAGCATAAAAGAAAGAATGGGGAAAAAAATTGAAAAAATTGAAATGGACCTCAGGGATATGATAGATAATATGAAACATCCAAATATAAGACTCATTGGTGTCCCAGAAAGGGAAGAAAGGGGTAAAGGTCTAGAAAGAGTATTCAAAGAAATGGTTGGTGAAAACTTCCCAAATCTTCTAAACAACATAAATACACAAATCATAAATGCTCAGTGAACTCTAAAAAGAATAAATCCAAATAAACCCACTCCGAGACATATACTGATCACACTGTCACACACAGAAGAGAAGGAGCAACTTCTGAAAGCAGCAAGAGAAAAGCAATTCACCACATACAAAGGAAACAGCATATGACTAAGTGGTGACTACTCAGCAGCCACCATGGAGGTGAGAAGGCAGTGGCACGATATATTTAGAATTTTGAGTGAGAAAAATTTCCAGCCAAGAATACTTTATCCAGCAAAGCTCTCCTTCAACTTTGAGGGAGAGCTTAAATTTTTCACAGACAAACAAATGCTGAGAGAATTTGCTAACAAGAGACCTGCCCTACTGGAGATACTAAATGGAGCCCTACAGACAGAGAAACAAAGAAAGGACAGAGAGACTTGGAGAAAGGTTCAGTAGTAAAGAGATTCGGTATCGGTACTATAAAGGATATTAATAGAGAGAGGGAAAAATATGACAAACATAAACCAAAGGATAAGATGGCTGATTCACGAAATGCCTTCAAGGTTATAACGTTGAATGTAAATGGATTAAACTCCCCAATTAAAAGACATAGATTCGCAGAATGGATCAAAAAAAAATGAACCATCAATATGTTGCATACAAGAGACTCATCTTAGACACAGGGACACAAAGAAACTGAAAGTGAAAGGATGGAAAAAATATTTCATGAAAGCTACAGCCAAAAGAAAGCAGGTGTAGCAATATTAATCTCAGATAAAATAGACTTCAAATGCAGGGATGTTTTGAGAGACAAAGAAGGCCACTACATACTAATAAAAGGGGCAATTCAGCAAGAAGAAATAGCAATCGTAAATGTCTATGCACCCAATCAAGGTGCCATAAAATACATGAGAGAAACACTGGCAAAACTAAAGGAAGCAATTGGTGTTTCCACAATAATTGTGGGAGACTTCAACACATCACTCTCTCCTATACACAGATCAACCAGACAGAAGACCAATAAGGAAATTGAAAACCTAAACAATCTGATAAATGAATTAGATTTAACAGACATATACAGGACATTACATCCCAAATCACCAGGATACACATACTTTTCTAGTGCTCACGGAACTTTCTCCAGAATAGATCATATGCTGGGACATAAAACAAGCCTCAATAAATTTAAAAAGATTGAAATTATTCAAAGCACATTCTCTGACCAAAATGGAATACAATTAGAAGTCAATAACCATCAGAGACTTAGAAAATTCACAAATACCTGGAGGTTAAACAACACACTCCTAAACAATCAGTGGGTTAAAGAAGAAATAGCAAGAGAAATTGCTAAATATATAGAGACAAACGAAAATGTGAACACAACATACCAAATCCTATGGGATGCAGCAAAAGCAGTGCTAAGGGGGAAATTTATAGCACTAAACGCATATATTAAAAAGGAAGAAAGAGCCAAAATCAAAGAACTAATGGATCAACTGAAGAAGCTAGAAAATGAACAGCAAACCAATCCTAAACCAAGTAGAAGAAAAGAAATAACAAGGATTAAAGCAGAAATAAATGACATAGAGAACAAAAAAACAATAGAGAGGATAAATATCACCAAAAGTTGGTTCTTTGAGAAGATCAACAAGATTGACAAGCCCCTAGCTAGACTGACAAAATCAAAAAGAGAGAAGACCCATATAAACAAAATAATGAATGAAAAAGGTGACATAACTTCAGATCCTGAAGAAATTAAAAAAAATTATAAGAGGATATTATGAACAACTGTATGGCAACAAACTGGATAATGTAGAAGAAATGGACAATTTCCTGGAAACATATGAACAACCTAGACTGACCAGAGAAGAAATAGAAGACCTCAACCAACCCATCACAAGCAAAGAGATCCAATCAGTCATCAAAAATCTTCCCACAAATAAATGCCCAGGGCCAGATGGCTTCACAGGGGAACTCTAACAAACTTTCCAGAAAGAACTGACACCAATCTTACTCAAACTCTTTCAAAACATTGAAGAAAATGGAGCACTACCTAACTCATTTTATGAAGCTAACATCAATCTAATACCAAAACCAGGCAAAGATGCTACAAAAAAGGAAAACTACCGGCCAATCTCCCTAATGAATATAGATGCAAAAATCCTCAACAAAATACTTGCAAATCGAATCCAAAGACACATTAAAAAAATCATACACCATGACCAAGTGGGGTTCATTCCAGGCATGCAAGGATGGTTCAACATAAGAAAATCGATCAATGTATTACAACACATTAACAAGTCAAAAGGGAAAAATCAATTGATCATCTCTATAGATGCTGAAAAAGCATTTGACAAAATCCAACATCCCTTTTTGATAAAAACACTTCAAAAGGTAGGAATTGAAGGAAACTTCCTCAACATGATAAAGAGCATATATGAAAAACCCACAGCCAGCATAGTACTCAATGGTGAGAGACTGAAAGCCTTCCCTCTAAGATCAGGAACAAGACAAGGATGCCCGCTGTCACCACTATTATTCAACATTGTGCTGGAAGTGCTAGCCAGGGCAATCTGGCAAGACAAAGAAATAAAAGGCATCCAAATTGGAAAAGAAGAAGTAAAACTGTCATTGTTTGCAGATGATATGATCTTATATCTAGAAAACCCTGAGAAATCGACGATACAGCTACTAGAGCTAATAAACAAATTTAGCAAATAGCGGGATACAAGATTAATGCACATAAGTCAGTAATGTTTCTATATGCTAGAAATGAACAAACTGAAGAGACACTCAAGAAAAAGATACCATTTTCTATAGCAACTAAAAAAATCAAGTACCTAGGAATCAACTTAACCAAAGATGTAAAAGACCTATACAAAGAAAACTACATAACTCTACTAAAAGAAATAGAAGGGGACCTTAAAAGATGGAAAAATATTCCATGTTCATGGATAGGAAGGCTAAATGTCATTAAGATGTCAATTCTACCCAAACTCATCTACAGATTCAATGCAATCCCAATCAAAATTCCAACAACCTACTTTGCAGACTTGGAAAAGCTAGTTATCAAATTTATTTGGAAAGGGAAGATGCCTCGAATTGCTAGACACTCTAAAAAAGATAAACGAAGTGGGAGGACTTACACTTCCTGACTTTGAAGCTTATTATAAAGCCACAGTTGCCAAAACAGCATGGTACTGGCACAAAGATAGACATATAGATCAATGGAATCGAATTGAGAATTCAGAGATAGACCCTCAGATCTATGGCCGACTGATCTTTGATAAGGCCCCCAAAGTCACTGAACTGAGTCATAATGGTCTTTTCAACAAATGGGGCTGGGAGAGTTGGATATCCATATCCAAAAGAATGAAAGAGGACCCCTTCCTCACCCCCTACACAAAAATTAACTGAAAATGGATCAAAGATCTCAATATAAAAGAAAGTAGCATAAAACTCCTAGAAGATAATGTAGGAAAACATCTTCAAGACCTTATATTAGGCGGCCACTTCCTAGACTTTACACCCAAAGCACAAGCAACAAAAGAGAAAATAGATAAATGGGAACTCCTCAAGCTGAGAAGTTTCTGCACCTCAAAGGAATTTTTCAAAAAGGTGAAGAGGCAGCCAACTCAATGGGAAAAAATTTTTGGAAACCATGTATCTGACAAAAGACTGAGATCTTGCCTATACAAAGAAATCCTACAACTCAATGACAATAGTACAGACGGCCCAATTATAAAATGGGCAAAAGATATGAAAAGACAGTTCTTTGAAGGGGACATACAAATGGCCAAGAAACACATGAAAAAATGTTCAGCTTCACTAGCTATTAGAGAGATGCAAATTAAGACCACAATGGGATACCATCTAACACCGGTTAAAATGGCTGCCATTAAACAAACAGGAAACTACAAATGCTGGAGGGGATGTGGAGAATTTGGAACTCTTATTCATTGTTGGTGGGACTGTATAATGGTTCAGCCACTCTGGAAGTCAGTCTGGCAGTTCCTTAGAAAACTAGATATAGAGTTACCATTCGATCCAGCGATTGC
This sequence comes from Choloepus didactylus, assembly GCF_015220235.1. Lineage (NCBI taxonomy): Eukaryota > Metazoa > Chordata > Mammalia > Pilosa > Megalonychidae > Choloepus > Choloepus didactylus. Next base: position 8,237,096 of record NC_051332.1, read on the forward strand.
ACTTCTCGGTGTATACCCGGAAGATCGGAAAGCAGTGACACGAACAGATATCTGCACGCCAATGTTCATAGCAGCATTATTCACAATTGCCAAGAGATGGAAACAACCCAAATGTCCTTCAACAGATGAGTGGATAAATAAAATGTGGTATATACACACGATGGAATACTACGCGGCAGTAAGAAGGAACGATCTCATGAAACATATGACAACGTGGATGAACCTTGAAGACATAATGCTGAGCGAAATAAGCCAGGCACGAAAAGAGAAATATTATATGCTACCACTAATGTGAACTTTGAAAAATGTAAAACAAGTGGTTTATAATGTAGAATGTAGGGGAACTAGCAGTAGAGAGCAATTAAGGAAGGGGGAACAATAATCCAAGAAGAACAGATAAGCTATTTAACTTTCTGGGGATGCCCAGCAATGACTATGGTCTGTTAATTTCTGATGGATATAGTAGGAACAAGTTCACAGAAATGTTGCTATATTATGTAACTTTCTTGGGGTAAAGTAGGAACATGTTGGAAGTTAAGCAGTTATCTTAGATTAGTTGTCTTTTTCTTACTCCCTTGTTATGGTCTCTTTGAAATGTTCTTTTATTGTATGTTTGTTTTCTTTTTAACTTTTTTTTCATACAGTTGATTTAAAAAAGAAGGGAAAGTTAAAAAAAAAAAAAGAAAAACAAGGAAAAAAAAAAGATGTAGTGCCCCCTTGAGGAGCCTGTGGAGAATGCAAGGGTATTCGCCTACCTCACCTCCATGGTTACTAACATGACCACAGACATAGGGGACTGGTGATTTGATGGGTTGAGCCTTCTACCACAGGTTTTACCCTTGGGAAGACGGTTGCTGCAAAGGAGAGGCTAGGCCTCCCTATGGTTGTGCCTAAGAGCCTCTTCCCTAATGCCTCTTTGTTGCTCAGATGTGGCCTTCTCTCTCTGGCTAAGCCAACTTGAAAGGTGAAATCACTGCCCTCCCCCCTACATGGGATCAGACACCCAGGGGAGTGAATCTCCCTGTCAACGTGGAATATGACTCCCGGGGAGGAATGTAGACCCGGCATCGTGGGACAGAGAACATCTTCTTGACCAAAAGGGGGATGTGAAAGGAAATGAAATAAGCTTCAGTGGCAGAGAGATTCCAAAAGGAGCCGAGAGGTCACTCTGGTGGGCACTCTTATGCACACTTTAGACAACCCTTTTCAGGTTCTAAAGAATTGGGGTAGCTGGTGGTGGATACCTGAAACTATTAAACTACAACTCAGAACCCATGAATCTCGAAGACAGTTGTATAAAAATGTAGCTTATTAGGGGTGACAATGGGATTGGGAAAGCCATAAGGACCACACTCCACTTTGTCTAGTTTATGGATGGATGAGTAGAAAAACAGGGGAAGAAAACAAACAGACAAAGTTACCCAGTGTTCTTTTTTACTTCAATTGCTCTTTTTCACTCTAATTATTATTCTTGTTATTTTTGTGTGTGTGCTAATGAAGGTGTCAGGGATTGATTTGGGTGATGAATATACCACTATGTAATGGTACTGTAAACCATCAAAAGTACGATTTGTTTTGTATGACTGCATGGTATGTGAATATATCTCAATAAAATGAAGATAAAAAAAAAAAAAGCCAAGCAAATACAATGTTAAAGAAAAACCACACACCTGTGACTGAGTTTATTCTCCTGGGACTGACAGATCAAGCTGAATTGCATCTTGTCCTTTTTGTGGTATTCCTACTGATCTATCTTATCACAGTAATATGCAATATGACCATGATTTTGTTAATCAGATGTGACATAAAACTTGATACACCAATGTATTTCTTCCTCAGTCATCTCTTTTTTAGATGCCTGTTACTCCACCATTGTCACTCCTCAGATGCTAGTTAATTTCTTATCCAAGAGAAAAACTATTTCCTTCACTGGTTGTTTTATACAATTCCACTTTCTCATTGACCTGATGATCACTGACTATTAAATCCTTGCAGTAATGGCTTATGACCATTACGTGGCCATCGGCAAACCCTTGTTATATGGGAGTAAAATGTCCAGATGTACCTGCTTCTCTCTGGTTCCTGCTCCCTATATTTATGGCTTTGCCAATGGTCTGGCCCAGACCATCCTGATACTTCATCTGTCCTTCTGTGGACCCAATGAGATCAACCACTTTTACTGTGCAGACCCACCTCTCATAATCCTTGCCTGCTCAGATACCTACATCAAAGAAACTGCCATATTTGTGGAAGCTGGTTTCAACCTCACTTGTTCTCTCACCATCATCCTTGTCTCTTATATGTTCATCTTCACAGCCATCCTCGGCATCTGCTTAGCTGAGGGGAGGCACAAAGCGTTCTCTACCTGTGGGTCCCATCTGATGTCTGTCACCATCTTTTATGGAACTCTGTTCTGCATATATTTGAGGCCCCCTTCTGAGACATCTGTAGAGGAAGGGAAAATTGTAGCTTTTTTTTATATCTTTGTGAGTCCTATGTTAAATCCTTTTATCTATAGCCTGAGAAACAAAGATGTTAAAAGAGCAATAAGGGAACTTATTCAAAAGAATTTTTTTGCTAAATAATACACCTTTTTTGATGAGGAAGGTACATAATATATCATCATTATCTGAGGTACTACTTAGCACCCTAAATTAACAATTCACTTTGTGTCTTTGAGTAATTTTTGTCTTTAATAATGCACTTATGGAAGTTGGAAGAATGTGTCACATTGTTTGGTTGAATACAGTGTCATCACAATGAACTAAATCATACTCACACATCTTGAAAATGAGAGACAGACCAGAATGTACTGTTATTTCTCTATAAAACCAGAAAAGAACAGGTGATTCATCTTTGGTACTCATACTTGTGCAAAGTTAGGAAAAGAAAATTATGACATGCTATGATAAAGGCAACATATTACATTTTAAGGTGCTTTATAATTTCCAAACTATTTTCCATACATCTGCCAACCACAGAAGGTGTGTTTTTATTCTTTTATACTATATATATGTATATTTATAATATATGGGTGTATTTTATATTATTTCTCCAAAAACATCTTTGGAATGATATTTCCAGTACAATGACCTCCTTATAAAACATTTTTAGCAGTTTTATTTGGGATATATTCTCATAACAAACAATTCATCCAAAGTATAAAATCAGTGGTTCATAGTATCATCACATATTTGTGCATTCTTCACTACAATCAATTTTAGAATGTTTTCATTAGTCAAAAAAAAATACCTCTATTTACACCTATTATTGACTTCTAGCATTATTGTGATACATTTGTTCCTTTTGATGAAAGAATATTAAAATATTGCTATTAACTATAGTCCATAGTTTGCAATAGGTACATTTTTCCCATATACCACTTTATTATTAACTACTTTTACTAACAGCATACATTTTTTCTGGTTCATGAAAGAACACTTTTGTGCTTGTACTATTAATTGCAGTTGTCTTCTGCCACAAGATTCACTGTGTTTTACAGTACCAAGTTTTATCCTCCATCTTTCCTTCTAGTGACACACATGCCTCTATTCTTCTCTATTCAAGCACAATCACATGTATAATTCATTGCTGTTACATGTTCTCACCATATTGTCCTCCCATTGCCTATATTCATTTCCAAACATTTAAATTCCACTGACTTAATTATTCTGCACATATTAAGCATCCGATCTGCATTCTGTACACTTATTCTGTCTCCTGGAAACCTGTGTTCTGGATTTTAATTCTGTGAGTTTACTTATTACAATTAGCTCATATTAGTGCAATCATACAATATTTGTCCTTTTGTATTTGACTTATTTCGCTAAACATACAGCCCTCAAGTTTCATCCACATTGTCACATGCTTCAGGGCTACATTCTGAATGCTGAATAATATTCCATCATATGTCTATACCACATTTGTTTATACATTGGTTGGTTGATGGACACTCAGTTTCTTTCCATCTTTTGGCAATTGAGAATGTCACTATGAGCATTGTTGTGTAAATGTCTGTCTGCATCCTGCTTTCTGTTCTTGTGCTTATGTACCTTGTAGTGGGATGATGGATCATTTGGCAGTTCTATAGATGACTTTCTGAAAACTGCCAAAATGTCTTCCACAGTGGCTGCAACATTCTACTTTCCCAGGAACAGTGAATAAGTTTTCCTATTTGGCCACATCCTCTCCAACACTTGTAGATTCCTGTTTGTTGAATATTAGCCATTCTAGTAGGTTTGAAACAATATCTCCTGGTTTTGATTTGAGTTCCCCTAGTAGCTACCGAAGTTGAGCATCTTCTAATTTTCTTCTTAGCCATTTGTATTTCCTGTTTGGAAAACGCCTATTCATGCCTTTTTCCCAATTTTAAAATTGGGTCATTTGTCTTTTTTTTGTTGAGTTGTAAGATTTCTTTATATTTTCTGGATACCAAACTCTCCTCAGGTATGTGGTTTCCAAATATTTTGTACCATTGAAGAGGCCACTTTTTACCTTTTTAACAGTCCTTTGAAGCATAAAAGGATTCACTTTTGAGAAGATCTCATTTACCTGTTTTTTGTTTTTTTTTTTTTCTTTCATTGGTTGTGCTTTGAGAATAAGCCTGAGAAACCACTGCCTATCACTTCTCTACATTTTTTTAGGAGTTTTATGACACTGGTTCTTATATTTAAGTTTTTAATCCATTTTGAGTTAATTTTTGTATAGGTCATGAGATAGGGTCCCTCTATCATTTTTTTGGATATGGATATCAAGCTCTCTTAGCCCCAATTATTAGACTGCTCTGTCCCAGTTGAGTGGTCCTGGGAGACTTGTAAAATATTAATTGACCATAGACTTCAGTGTCTATATCTGAAATCTCAATTCAATTCCATTGATCAATGTGTCTATCTTTATGTCAGTACCATGCTCTTTAGACAACTGTAGCACTGTAATATGCTTTAAAGTCAGCAAGTATGAGTCCTCCAACTTCATTCTTCTTTTTCAAGATGTTTTCGGCTATTTGAGGTGTCCTACCTATCCATATAAATTTGCTAATTAACTTTTCCATTTCTGCAAAGTAGGATATTTGGATTTTGATTGGTATTACAGTGAGTCTGCAGAAGAATTTGTGTAGAACTGAGATCTTAAGAATATTTAGCTTTCTAGTCCATGAACACAGAATGTCCTTCCATTTATTAGCTCTTCTTTGATTTATTTTAGTAATGTTTTGTAGTTTTCTGAATGTCAATACCTTATGCCCTTGGTTAAGTTTATTTGTAGCTATTTAATTCCTTTAGCTGTTATTGTAAATGGAATTGTTTTCTTGATTTTCTCCTCAGATAGCTCATTACTAGTGTATAGAAACATCATAATTTTTGTGTCAATTTGTATCCCATCATATTTTGCTGAACTTGTTTATTAGATTTATTAGCTCTAGTTGCTTTGTACTAAATTTTTGAGGATATTCTAAGTATAGAATCATGATAGCTGCACATAGTGAAATTTTTACTTTTCTAATATGGAAGACTTTTGTTTCTTTTCTTTTCTTTTCTTTCTTCTTTTTTCCTAATTATTGATCTAGCTAGAACTTCTAGCACAATTTTGAATAATACATGATAGTGGTTACAGTGGGAATCCTTGTGTACTTTCTACTCTTAGAAGGAAAGCTTTCAGCCTCTCACCCTGGATTATGATCTCTGCTTTGAATTTTTCAAATATACCCCATATCATGTCATGGAAGATACTTTTGACTGCTACCTTTCAAAATATTTTATCAAGAAAGGACACTGCACTTTTTCAAATGCCTTTTCTGCATCAATTGAGGTGGTAATGTGGTTTTTCTCTTTCAGTTTGTAAGTGTGGTATATTACATTAATTGATTTTCTTCTGTTGAACCACTTTTGCATACCTGGAAAAAAACACATGTACATGGTGTACAATTCTCTTATTGCACAGTTCAATTTGATTTTCAAGTATTATGTTCAGATTGTTTGAATCTTCATTCATTAGGGAGATTGTTCTGTCATTTTCTTTTCTTGTAGTATGCTCCTCAGGCTTTGAATTATGGTGATGTATTTTCTTTGTATAATGAGCTTGGTAATATTCCCTTCTCTTCAGTTTTTTGGAAGAGTTTAAGTGGGATTGGTATTAATTCTTCTTGGAATAATTGGTGGAATTCATCTATGAAACAACCATCATGTCCTGATCTTTTATTTTGTTAGTAGCTTTTTGATGACTGATTTGTCATTGGATTGTTAAAATCTTCTATTTATTCTTCAGTCTGTGTTGGTTGTTTATGTATTTCTAGGAAATTATCCATTTTATCTATATTGTCTACTCATAAGGCCTTTGAAGGAGATGCCAAAGTTTTCAAACTATTTCCTTTTTAACCTCCATGTATCCTCACCAATATGTGATTCCTCTTCTCCACTCTTGAACAATCACTGCTTTTCCATTAAAAAATAGATTACATTCTGATGTTTTATCTATGTCTATATTTCTATGTATGTATACATATATGTGTGAACATATATTTAATTATTTAACATATTTATATTTTACTGCTAATTTGAATTTATGTTGTGAATTTCCTTCTTAGGTTCTTTGCCTCACATATTTTCAAATTGTAGTGCTAACATTGTTTTCTTTCTTATTCACTTTAAGACCACTTTCAGGATGTTACAAGCTCAATTCTGGTTATATGTAGTACTTTCTTTCATTTATATTTTAATTTTTCATTTATATTTTGAAATGATGAAATTTTATCATTTAAAATATTTTCAAGCTATATTTCACTTTATTGTTTCTTTTTTTTTTTGGCCCCAAGGAATTTAAGTTCTTTCCCACTCATAATCTATTTGATATTTACCTATAATATTAAATTATTGTAATGCTTCCATTGCTCAATTTTTTATTGTAAACTGTTTACAACATAAAACCAAACATAGAAATACCATAAAGACCACCTGTGTATCCACAACTAATTATTAATAAATCTGCACACATTGTCCCATTTGTTGCAGATATTTTTTGAAAGATATAAGATATTACAGCAGAGTCCTCCCTTGCTGATTTTATTCCTTTATCCCTATGCTTAAGTAAACTCTTTTATGAATTTCATGTTCTTAAGCTTATGTAGAATGATATCATTTGTTAGGTGCTTATGTATCTATAGAATTATCCCATATTGTTTAGCATGATTTGAAACTTCATATAAATGAAATAATTTTAAGTATCCATTTGCAACTTGTTCATCCTCCATTAAGAATTGTGGGGTTTATGCATGCTGATTTATTTAACAATAATTTTCTCTGTATCATTCTATGCCAATATGTAAGTATGCTACAATGTATTCATCCATTCTACTATTGATGAAAAATTACATTGTTTCTAGTTCTTTGATAATATGAAAATCCAGCAATAAACATCTTTGTGTAGTAGCATTGATACCTCTGAAAGATTTCCTCTCAAGTACATACCTTATTGTAATTGCTAAGTCAGAGGCTATGCATGCCTTTAAATTTATTATATATTGCCAAATTGCTCTATTAATTTACATTCCCACCAATAGTGTGTGAGAGTTTCCTTTAATCCACATCCTTCTTAACCCAATATAGTGTCACATTTCAAAATGTTTGTCAGTCAGATAAACATAAAATATACTTTCATTTTGTGCTTAAGGTTTTGGACCCTTTATTATGAATGAAATTAAATATTCTTAAATGTATTTATGTTAATTCAAAATTACTCTTCTTTCAGTTAGATGACCATATTCATTTTTCACTTTTAAACTGATTGTTTTATGTTTTATTTTATCTATTTTCAGTAGATCCTTCTGTATTTTGTACTAGGTACTAACCTTTCAGTTTATAGGCAATACAAATATCTTCAAGCTTTTTATATTATTTTTTGTGTGTATAATATATTTAGTGGTGCAGAAGTCTTACATTTTATTGTAGTTCATATTTATCAATCTTCTCTCCATGGTTTTTCTTTGTTTATCTTCTCTATAAAATATTTCCTGTTATTTAAGTATTCTCCTTTATTTTTTCCAATATTTTAAAAATTTGTTGTTATTGTTACTGGAATTATAAATGGTTCAAAGCAAAGTCTAATTCTCTTTTCTTAATGAAAACAATTTTCCATTTATTGAATAATCCATACTATTCTCATGAACATTTTTAATTCAAAATCTGCCATGTATCAAGTTTTTGTTGGTTTGTGTCTTGTTTCTTTATTCTAAGGCTAATTAATCAGTTTCTGCATCGATATAGCATGTTTTAATATGATAGCTTCATAATAAATCTAACACTCATGATCTGGAAGTTCAGAACAATAGAGTATTTTTTTTGAAGGATCTCTGAGAGAGGTTGACTTTTAAATGAATATCAATATCTATATTCTCTCCAGATTCTATGTCCATCATTTCTTTAGAAGGTCCAGGAAACCAGCTCTGTTCATCCAGTGTTGCTGGCTTAGAGAATGGAAAGGAAAAAAATGTCATTTATAATCTACATATAGTCCCAAAGGAACCCTCTTATTTTGATCACCATTACAAATATTAGATAAACATGGCTTAACATGCTTTGTGAGTTGCCATCAGTTGTATATGCTTTCATCATCTTTTTTCTTAATGAAACTGGATCAGTACCCAACCTGAAGTTTCCATACTCTGATATGGGAGATCACAATGAAAACACAACTGGTGTGAGGCAACTAAGATTTTTACTCTCTAAATTTTCTAGGTATTGCATTTCCTGCTGGATGATTTTCAGAGCCACCCACTTCATGGCCATTTCCTCCTGAGACATACAAATTGTGGAAGCCAGTGGTGCTGAACAGTATTTTCTGAAATGATGGGACCTGAGCCAAGCAGAGTTTTGTTAGGGCAATCCAGTTGATTTTTTTTTTCTTTTTTCAGCTCTTGTTTTGATTATTTCTTATATAAAATCCAAGAGAAACATGTAAAAATACTCCTCGATGGTTGTGGATTTGTCTATTTCCCTTGTAATTTTCTTTATTTTTAAATGTTAAGGATTGTATTTTAATACAGTTATAATATTTAACAAAATTTCTGTCTAGATTGATATTTCTTATCTTTATCCTCTTCTATTTTCTGTGTATCCTGGGCTGATCTTTCTGAATAAATCATATCATCTTAGTCTATGATCTCCTACCCTCAGGTGCTTTTAGTTTGTATGATTTTTCAGTATTACTATTCTAATATTCTAATATTATTGTCTGATAGACTCATGCCTATATCATCTCAGTAAATATTTGTTGCATAATAAACTATGGATGAATGCCTCTATACTCAGAAAATGTTAATAATGTGTGACTTTGTCACATTTCTTTGCTAAACTATCAACAACTTGATATCAAGTACTATTTCTTTTCTTGTTTGAATCCCAGTCTCACAACTTACTAGTTGTATATACTAGCACAACTTATTTAACTTCTCTTATTTCAGATTATAAATGGTAAAATGGAGATAATGGTACTAAGCCTCTCATGTACTTGTGTGAGAATTAAGAGAGCTGAGGCTTGTAAAGTACTAAGAGCAAAGTATGTAACATATTAAGTATTGAATGTCTGTTACCTATAATTAGTTGTCACTATTCTGTTCACTTTCCCATGGATTCTTAAACACACTAGTCACTCATTCCATATCATACCCTTACAGAATTACATTTTTGGATGGTAAGGGACTGTGCTTAATAAAACACAATACCTGAGAGGGGAAAACCAAGATTTGTTATATATTTTCTGTATTAACTGAACATTAGGCATTTCTTTATTCATAAATGTTTGTTGATCAGTTATTATATAACAGGATGTGTGATGGATGCAGAGACCTCACTTCTTGTCCATAAGGAGTTTACAGTCTAGTGGAGGAAAGAGACACATACACTTTTAATTACCACACATTGTGTCACCTACTTCATCATGGATGACAGCAGAGTGCTATGGCCACCTGGGAGTGGAGGTGGAGGTCAAGCTCAGTTTTGTGGAGGCAGAGAGACTTTGATTTAGAAGACTTCAATCTGAAACTTTCTTACTTTCAAGGGCACCTTGGATATTGTGAGAATAAGAAGGGCTGACTAGAAGGAAGCTGAGGAAGGAAATATTTTTTAAATGCTGAGGGAAGGAAGGATAAACTATGATTATGATACAAGACAAGGAATTGCAACTGCCTGCAATTGAGAAAGCATTCTACTCATAATATGAAAACAGGAATTCAAATATGACCATGCCCTTACTAGGTGTGTGGCTGTGGGTAAGTCAGGTGGTCACTATTCTTTTAGTTGAACCTCTAATTCCTTAGAGGAAAGTTGAGGATGGAGTACATACTTCACTGGATTATTTTGAGGAATCAACTAAACTACCTGAGTGAAAGTGCTTGACAGATAGGAGGTGCTCACCAAACTTTTTGCTGAATTGCATTGTTTCACAGTCCTGCTGATTATGGCTTAACCTTTACAAAACATCTAGGCCAGAAAGGACATGACTAAGTGCTCTGAATTTTAGGAAAGGAGATAGTTTTAATATAAAAGAAAAATAAAAATGAAAAGCAATCTTCAAAATTTCAAGATGAAACTTCTTTGTGTGTCTTCCCTAGAACTTTAGAGTAAACACTGGTGAATTTGAAATTGCAGTAATACACTGAGGCTTATGATTAACATCCTGATCCCAGAGTGTTCCAATTAAACCCAAGAAGGGTGATTCATGATGTAACTTTCATCTCTGCTACTCCTCAGTCCTTCTGAGATTTGCTGTTAAGGAGTGACTCTCCACCTCCTTTGCCCTGGTATAAATTCAATTCAATTTTACAGCTTACAGAGGCATCAGGAAAATTCCTTACTCAGAGAAATTAAGGGCATATTTGATTCTGAAGTAAGTCTTTGTGTACTTGTCATTTTTATTTTTAATCAAGAGGAAATTTTATTAAGTCTTATGCTGAGGCTTGCAGATAATTTGGGTATTCCTCTTTAAAAATCAGGTTTTCTTTGACTTTGAAAATCAGTGGAGTAGAAGAATGCTGACATTTGTCTCTGAAACCTTACCTGCCCTTCTACCAGTATCTTGGGGTAAAGAAGAGAGATGAGGTCAACTGTGAAAAGTGTTAACTATTTCTAAAAGCACTCATTATATGCTTACTTTATGCCAGTCATTTTTCTACAAACCTTAAATGAATTAACTATATTATTCCTTATGACAAGCCTATTTCCCATTTTACACCTGGGAAACCAAAAACCAAACAGGTTACTTACCTTGCCACTCTCAGGAGATTGTTTTTGGTGGAACCAGAATCAGTATCACTAATTGGCATTGGTTTCATGAAATTCTGCCTTTCTGAATACCAAGTTACTGACTCTTTGGACTTTCAAATATTAGAAATAACCAGCATAATTTAACCTCATTCATTTAGTTTGCCAGCTAACCTGAACTATCCCTTTCTAGACTTCTCTATTTCCATTTGTTTCAACAGCAAGCACAGAGTCTCAAGATGCTCATTAAAAATGGCAGTACAACAACAGAATTCATTCTCCTGGGGCTTTCAGATCACCCAGAACTTCAGCCTCTCCTCTTTGTGTTGTTTCTGGTTGTATACCTCATCACAGTCTTAGGCAACCTGGGAATAATGGTGTTAATCAGACTGGACCCTCACCTTCACACTCCCATGTACTTCTTCCTCACTAACTTAGCCTTTGTAGAATTGTGCTATGCCTCAAATGCAACTCCACAGATGTTAATGGCTTTCCTATTGGAGAAGAAGACCATTTCCTATGCTGGCTGTTTTATCCAGTGTTATGTTTTCATTTCACTCCTCCTTACTGAGATCTACATGCTGGCAACAGTGGCTATTACCGTTACGTGGCCATATGCAACCCACTGCACTACAGTGTGAAAATGTCCAGGAGAGTCTGCATCTGCCTGGCCACATTTCCTTATGTCTATGGATTCTCAGATGGTCTCTTCCAGGCCATCCTGAACTTTTGCTTGAGCTTCTGCTGATCCAATGTCATCAACCACTTCTACTATGCTGACCCACCACTCATTAAGCTTTCTTGCTCTGATACTTATGTCAAGGAACATGCCATGCTCATATCAGCCAGCTTTAACTTCTCCAATTCCCTCCCATCACCCTGGTGTCCTATGCCTGTATTATTGCTGCCATCCTCAGGATGACATCAGCTAAAGGAAGACACAAGGCATTCTCCACCTGTGGTTCTCACATGATGGCTGTCACCTTACTTTATGGAACCATCTTCTGCATGTATGTAAGACTACCAACAATAAGACTGTTGAGGAATCCAAAATAATAACTGTCTTCTACATCTTTGTAAGCCTAGTGCTTAATCCACTGATCTATAGTCTGCTAAACAAAGATATAAAGCAAGCCTTGAAAAATATCCTCAGATGAAATATGGTCACTAAGATGGCAATGTCTACAGTTTCCAATAAACCATAATTCTAAGCCATTTGCTCAAATTTCTTTATATTTTGATAATGCAGTTTATTACTCTCTATGTATATGACTCTTCTGTCTCTGCTAAAATTATAAGGTCCAGGGAATATGGAGCTGAATTTTAAAATCTAGGCTTTCAGGAAATGAAATAAGCTTCAGTGGCAGAGAGATTCCAAAAGGAGCCGAGAGGTCACTCTGGTGGGCACTCTTATGCACACTTTAGACAACCCTTTTTAGGTTCTAAAGAATTGGGGTAGCTGGTGGTGGATACCTGAAACTATCAAACTACAACCCAGAACCCATGAATCTCGAAGACAGTTGTATAAAAATGTAGCTTATGAGGGGTGACAATGGGATTGGGAAAGCCATAAGGACCACACTCCACTTTGTCTAGTTTATGGATGGATGAGTAGAAAAATAGGGGAAGGAAACAAACAGACAAAGGTACCCAGTGTTCTTTTTTACTTCAATTGCTCTCTTTCACTCTAATTATTATTCTTGTTATTTTTGTGTGTGTGCTAATGAAGGTGTCAGGGATTGATTTCGGTGATGAATGTACCACTATGTAATGGTACTGTAAACAATTGAAAGTACGATTTGTTTTGTATGACTGCGTGGTATGTGAATATATCTCAATAAAATGAAGATTAAAAAAAAAAATCTAGGCTTTCAGTCTCCAACTTATGATCCATGAACCTGCAACATCATCTTTGCCTCAGAGCTTATTAGAAATGCAGAATCTCATTCTGACCTCAGATCTCTGCATGCAAATCTGAATTTTATCCAAATCCTTATATGATTTTTAAGCTTCTTACAGTTTGAGAAGCACTGCTCTAGTTTCCAAATTCCTTACTGGTATGTCTTGGCACATTGGTATGCTCTGATTGCTTATAAATGCAAATAGTATGACCATGCTCTGGGTTCAGTTCCTTGAATTTCCCTTGTTTTTGATCCCATCTATTTAGAGGGTCTTTTAAGAAACACATCTTCCTACACTCTTTACAGACTTTTGATTAAAAGCAGAAACTGTGATTCATGACACTGTTTCTCTTTCTAAAGAAAGTGTCTGTTAGCACTTTCTGGAGAGGATAGCAATCAAAAAAGAGGTGGGGGTTGGGATCACACTTGAATTTGTGACTCTTTATCAATGAGCTACAGCAACTCTCCTCCCACTTACTCTGCAGAGAACACTTGATCACCTTCTCTTTAAAACTTAGAATTAGTTGATGCATGAGGGAGGACTAAACTTGAAGGAAAACACAGGAATTGAAGAAGCAATCAGTCCTAACAAATAAAGTACCTACTTTTATTTGAATGCTGCTATTATTCCTGATTATGCTTAGTTAAGTAATATTAATTCTTTTCTCCTGGAGGATAGATCTAGTGGAATACACTGTTAATAGTCAATAGAGGGAGAGTGTAGTCTCGGGGAGGGTTTGAAATTGTTCTGGCTTCTTTACACCCTCAAGTAAGCAAATTAGCTTTGCCTTCAGGATCTGTGCTAAACTGATGTTTAAAGGGTAATAAAAAGGTTTTTGTAGTCTCCAAAACACCTAGTTTTGTCTTATTCCCTCAAAATGTTATTTACTAAGTTCCTCTTTTGAGCAATAAAGCCTTTCTTTCCACCTCAGAGAATGAAAGGCACAAAAAAACTATAGTTACATAAATATATATTAAGTTGAAAGAAAACAAATGTATTAGGAAGGTCTCATTTTTTATACAAGGAAAAAAATCCCCTTAAACTAGTAAAGTCAACAAGGGGTATACAGTGTATCTCACAGCATCCAAGGAAAGAGCACAGCTGGAGCTCAGAAATTAAGTGGAATGTGGGACTCTAAGGTCATATCAACATATTGCTGTGGTAGGTAATAATATGAGCCGTGTTTATGGGCTTTCTGTCCTGCAAACTTGCAAATTTCTTTTTTTAATTCTAGTAGGATATCAGCTTTCGTGTGTGTGTGTGTGTGTGTGTGTGTGTGTGTGTGTGTGTATTCCCTAAATTTACTACATGTTATCTGGGAATTAAGAGAGTTTTTGCTTCTTTTTAGTATTAATGACATTTATAACTTTTTACTTCCTTCTTACACTGGCTTAGACTGAAAGTATCATTTTGGTAGAAGTCATGAGAGCCGGTATCCAAGTCAGGTCCCCATCTGGGGTGTGGGCATTTTTAATACGTCATATGGTAGTAAGAAGTTAGCTGTAGGTTTTTTCATAGCCTTCCTTTATCCAGTCAAGCAAGTTCCTTTCTTTACATACTTTCTTGAGAATTTTCATCATCAATAGTTGCATTTTGTAAAATGTTTCCTGTATCTATAAAATGGTCTTATGGATTCTCCTTTATTCTGCTAATGTGTGAAATATGTTAAACCTGTTTTGCACTCCTGAGTTTAAATCAGTTTGTAATGGTGTGTTATCCTTTCTTTCTATGATGGATTAGATTTCTTAAAATATGATTAAGATTTTTTTCATTTATTCTTAAGGGGGTAACTGCTATGCAATTTTTGTGTTTTAAAATGACTGTCAGTTTTAGTAATAGGGTTATGCCAGTTTCATAAAATGAGTTGAGAAGTATCTTATCTTCCTGCATTTTCTGAAAGGGTTTGATGATTAGTATGCTATTTCTTCCTTTAATATTTGACAGACTGTACCAGTGAAATCAATTCTAGTTTCCATTGTGGGAAATTTTTTATTGTGAATTCTTTTTAACAGATATAGATTTATTCATATTTTCTCCGTTTTCTATTATGTGTCTGGGTAATTTGTGTAGTTTTTCAAGCAATCAGTCCATTTAATTTATGCTGACAAATGTATTAGTATAAAATTGTTTATAATATCTGCAATATCCTTTTAATGTTTGTACTAAATTTTCAAATATCTCTTCCCTTCTGGATGGAGTGATTTCTGTTTTCTCTTATCTTTTTTGCTAATTTGTCTGATAAGGAATTTATAAATTTAATGAACTTTTCCAATGCCATTCTTTCCATTGTGTATGTTTTCTATTTAACAGATTTCTGTTCTTACTTCCATATTTCTACACCTTTGGGGTTTACTTTTATCATCTTTTTTAATTTTTCAAACTGAAAGTTTAGATAAATGATTTGATCTTTTTTCCTTTCTCATATAAGTGTTTAAATCCATACATTTCCCCAAACACTGCTTTAAATGTCCTTTGCTAATTTTGATATTTTCTTTGTTAGCATTAAAGTTGCATTATTTTCTTATTTCCCTAATAAATTCTTCTTTTACCCTTTGAGTTATTTAGAAGAGTGTGCTTAATTAACATATATTTGGGGATTTTATACATGTTTTATTGTTATTGATTTTTAGTTTAATTCCATTGTAGACAAAGAACATGCTCCTTGTGAAGTTAATCTTTTAACATTTATTGAGGTGAGCTTTATGGGTCAGCATATGGTCTGTATTCCATGAGCATTCCATATATACTTGAAAGGAATGTGCATTCTTCAGTTGTTGGGTGTCAATTAAGTTCATTAATAATGTTATTCATATATTCTAAGTATTTACTGATTTATGATCTATTTGTCCTAAAACACATTGTGTTAAATATTCCTCTTTATTTCTGATAATGCTTCTTGACATGTACTTAATTTTATTTCATGTAAGCTATTATATCTATCTGTCTCTATCAATCTATCATCTAGCTAGCTAGCTAACTAGCTTTATATCTATCATCTACTTATTGCTATAACAGATTTTTAAAGCTTATCATTTGCAGATTATGTAACTTTCTGTCATTTTCATTTATTTATTATTTATTTATTTATTCATATTTTTGTAACTATTTCTGTATTTTAAATTGTACCACTTACAGACAGTGTATAGTGGCTTTTAATTTTTTGTAGTCTGGAAATCTATGACTTTGAATTAATGGATTATTTACATTGAAAATACTTATTGATGTACTTGGTATGTTGATATTTGTATATTGATATACATGCACCAATTTTCTATTTATTCTCTCTCTCAATGCTCTTTTTTTCTGTTCCTTTTTTCCTTCATTCCACTTTTTTCTGACATCTTTTGTGTTAATTTAATATTTTGTTAATATTACATTTATTTCCTCTATTGTTTTTTCAACTATGCCACTTTTGATAATTTTGGTAGTTTGGGGATTAAAATAAATATTAACATGTCACTGTGAACCTTAATAATTTGCCACTTCACATTTTTTGTGTTATACTTCATATATGATAGTATAAGTACATATCTCCTCCTGCTCTTTGTGTTATTTTGTCATATATATTTTTACTTCTACATACCTTATAAACCATACATTATATTGAAGTTTTATTTGACTTGAAATAGTCACTTGTCTGTTAAAGAAATTTTTTTAAAATGAAATAATATAGTTTTATATTTACCCAAATATTTACCTTGTCCAAAGTTCTTCATTACTTCCTGTAATTACCAGTTTCCATCTGATATCATTCTGCTTAGCATAAAAAAAACTTCTTTTTTACTTCTTATAGTACAATTCTGCTGACCACAAATTAACTCAGCTTTCTTACTGGATGATATTTTAATTTTACCTCCTTTCTTGGTGAGTATTTTTCCTGGATATAAAATTCCTTATTTTTTTTCATTTCTAATTTTTAAAGAAATTTTAAAATGTTATTCAACTGCCTTCAATCTACCTTTGTCTCTGATATGGTAGCCATCATTTGCATTTTTGTTCTCTTGTGTCTAAGTGACATTTTCGTCAAGATTTTCTCATTAGCAGTTTCCAGTCTTTTGAAGTAGTATGCATCTAGGTAGGGTCTTCTTTGTGTTGAACATGTTCAAATTTGTTGAATATCTTGATCTTTAAGTGGAGGTTTTCACCAGGTTGGTAAAGTCCTAACTATTATTGATTTTTTTTTTCCTACACCCATAATGTGTACTTTAACTAATTTGTGTTTCCACAGGTCTGTGAGGCCTGTCTATTGTTTTTTTTTCCACTCCTTTTTCTTTTGATGGTTCATGTTAGACAACTTCTATGAATTTGTCTTCCAACTCTGTGTCCCTTTCTTCTTCTATCTCTAATCTCATGTTTAGATCTTGCTGTGACTTTTTTTCTCTTAAGGTATGTGCTTTTTCAGTTCTAGAATTTTCATGTGGCCCTTTTTCATAGTATCCATATCACCACTGGCATTCTTCATCTATTTAATCATAAAACCACCCAAACATTTTTTTGATATGTCCTTAACATAATTATAATAGCTATTTTAGAGTCCTAATTCTGCTAATTCCTACACATGCATCAACTTTGCATTTGTTTATATTGGCTGCATTTATTTGCAAATATGTTTCACAGTTTTTCTGTTTCTTCTTGTTTAGTATTTGTTATTTATGCTGAAAATTGTGCATGATACAATATAAGGTATCTGGAATTAAGTTGTCTTCTGTTAAGGAATGTTGAGTTTTGTTTGGAAACACACTTTGTTCTGATGACTTATTTTGGCTCTCTGAAGGGCAGGTTTTAGGTTGGTTGGGTAAGGCCTATATACAGTAGTCCTTGTTCTGGGATATGGGTTTCCTCCAAAACTGTGAACTTAATGCTGTCTTAGATGGATCTTTGGGTTATTTATAAGGTATGTACATGGTTTCTGCATCTGAAATGAAATCTCTCATAGTATTTGGTATGACTAGTATTTCTATTCTCCTCTCAACTTAGAAGGTTTACTGTCTGCTAAGTGTGGTACAGCTTAGACAGGTGAGCTCGGACCTGTGATGCACCTGTTAATGGCTAACAACAGATGCTCAAAAATTAGGACAACTTTTCAGATGGAAGATTAATTCTGTGCCAGTCTTATTCTGTCATTAGAAACAGAAAATTCATTCTGTAAATTTTGATGTGCACACCCACAAAATGACAGCTAGATCATGATAGGTGCTTGGTCAATGGTGCTTGTAAGGCACATCTTAACTTCATAAATATTAAAATGTAAATAAAAACTGTACTTCTTAGAATCCATGTAATATAATAATTTGGTTCAAAAAAACTCAAGTCGGAAGTTTCTCAGTGTTTCCAAGTGATGGGAGAAAGCATAACTTAAATAGACAATCAATTTGTTTGAGGACTATGGTCGCAGCATATTTCTCCTATGTGGACTGAAACAAACAAAGCTTGTGTACATTCACTTGTTCATAAACTATTGCTCCCTAGGGAGACAACACCTTTATGTATAATGTGTTACACATGAATTTGAATCTTGTTTCTAAAGTTTGATAGATGTACTTTGGGCAAGTGATGACCTCTTTAATTTAATACTTTTTGCTTGATTTGGAATAAAAGAACCATATTGTATAAGTTTCATGCTCACATTTTTGGACATAAAATATTGCTTCCCAAAATCTGAATCTATCACCTCAAAATATGTCTGCCACAACTCTTTATGTGACCTGGTCCAAATTGTTTTACTCACTGAATGTTATAATCTAACCACTATATTCCAGAGATTAAATTCCTTTCAGCAAACGTTTACCTAATAGTCATTTTTTTGGTAGGAACTGTACAAAACACAATACAGACCAGGAAGGGGTCACAGAAAACTCCAAGTCCATCAATTGTGTCATGATTTTATATTGTTATTAGTTTTTTCTAGTCATCTGATTGAAATAAATGATGACCTATAATGCAAAAATCCCATGAGAATAAACTCCTGAACACACAAAGTAAACAGCTCAACATGATCACAAACTGATGTAATCATGTACAAATCCCAAGAGTCTAGTGAGTGTTAGTCTATACCAATTACACTTTTTCCCTAGGTTGTCTCTTGTAGTAATTTCATAATTACTTCAGGGTGTGTTTAAAAAATACTTCAGGGATAAAAGCTCCAAAGTGCAAAATGGGTAGAAATCATTCCCATTAACTCATCTCTTGGACCACTAAATGTTTCTGAGAGAATCTATCCAGGGTAGGAATTAAATCTACCAGGTAGGAATTAAAATTCAGACTTATATACTCACACTATTCTCTTCATGGTTCAGTTACAGAGCTTCATTGGAAGGAGTCAAGAGTAAACAAAAGCAACTTTCAATGTTACCTTAAATTCTTAATCTGTTTAAGAATTGTTATGCATTTCTGATTTAGATTGATCACTAGAATTATACTAAACTTTTATTGGAATTATGTATTTATACTGATTGTTTTACTTTAAATATAACATTCTACCATTCACTCAAATAATGTGTACAGATTAATTAACCATCTTAGAGTAGGAACTTAAATTCATCAAATTATCAATATTTCTAGAATATCTTTTCAAAGGTAGTCACCCTAAAAAATGTTATCAAATAATTCAAAGGGAAATAGAGTCAAAGAGGAATCATATTCATTCTAACAAAAATAGAGCTCTTATAGAAATTTATAAATTTCCCTTTAAATTACTGGTAAGAGAAAATTTGAGGGCAAATTTAATATTAATTAAGAGATGGAATCACTATCACAAATATCATATGTAGAGTCAGAATGTTAGAAATGATAGCCATTTTAGTAATCATTTAGACAAAGTCTGGCATTGGACAGATGGCAATTCTGAAGTCCATATAAAGAAAGTCACTAAATCAAGGTAGCAAGTCTATTTTCTAAAGGAAGACTCAAAAGAATTTTCTCTGACTTAGTAAAAAGCCATGATGGGGGAAACATTACCTAGAATCTAAGTTCATGCATAGTCATCAGATGATGTGCTGTGTGTTGAGGTTTGTGAGACACTGGAATGGAGGACCAAGACAGGGAGAAGGTGCTTGAGCTCACCTTGGCAGAGTAAACAAGCTTGGTACTCATTTCTAGGAAATTTATATTCACATGCAATGAAATGCATGGCTCTACCTACAACATGTCATCAACCATTTGATGAATTTTCCTACTTAAAATATCAATATTTTCCCAGCTATTCTGGTAGACTTTTCTATGCTTTAATGCCAAATTCAGGTAGTTTATGGACGGAAGTATTGAAACTAAACTTCAGTAAGCCTTAATTCTATATCCCATGGTCTCTTCCATGACTTTGATGTCCCCAAGTCACCCACTCAATCCATTTTACAGGACTGCAAATGGTGACTGTATGCCCGTGGATTACTAACTTGATAGTATTCCAATGCCACCCTGCTACCTAAGACATATGCATTTTAACTGGAGCCTGAAGAGGACTAACTTATCCCCAAAAGAACATTTCAAAAAGTAGTACTTTAGCCACCACAACAAATGTATAGTTGAGCTTTGTACTTTTACTTTTTCTTTTTTTTCCTTTGAGTCAGAGGATAAAGGAAATCCTTGGAGCTCTGAAATTTACCAAGTATTTACCTTTTTACCACTTTACCATAAATGAAATCTCTTTTATTCTGCTTAATAATCACTATTATTCTACAAGTAATGACTTTTTTACATCTTTAAATAATCAAAAATAAACATATGAGTATTGATATCATATGTGTCAAATTTATCAGCATGAATAAATATGCTTTCTCTGATATCTTTTGTTATCTGTGCTCATTCCAATCCCAAGAAAAGAAATTTGATATTATTGAACCAATAAAACCTCATGTAAAGTATTTATTTTTGTTATGTGTCTTTCAATAAGAATCCTAGACTTTTGAAAGCTTCACTTACTTCTAATTCCCAATAAACTTCCAATTGGACATCATTGTGATAGCAGAACCCTTGCTTAAAAGACTCTCTGGTGACCTGCCCAACTGAGGATTAGTTATTTATCTGAGTGATAGCTGACACAGAGATCAAAATATTCATGGCTATTACACAACTGGTTCTGCAGTATCTCTACTATTTCAATATGAATTACTTGGCATTCTATATTGATACAGGAGTTAGAAAATGATAAGAGTCAGGTGGGATATATTTTGCTACTGCTTACATAAATATGACATAAGCAAGCAATGCTGCACTGTGCAATAAATAATGAATAAGAAGTTATCAAAGGTGACTCTCAGTCATCCAAGAAGAGTCTGTGACATCCTGGCAGTGCAAGTTCTAAAAGCATTTGCTTATAGAGGTAGAAATATTCTTCAGCTGAATTTCTATTAAATATTTCATGATCATTCAGAGAGTTACTTTCAGCAGAAAAAGCTCTTAGTCTTAATGTAACAAACTTGATTTTATAACAGGGATTTGCCAAAAATATTTTACATTTGCTGATAATATTTATCTTATGCCTACTTAATAATCTCATTTAAATTAGTATGCATACACACATATATGTATGTATATGAAACCACCTTTATGTCACACTGAGACTATCTAGAAATAAAACTGTATCTTTTAATGTGGTTATATACCTGAGGTAGAGTAAACTCCTCTCCAGGCAAAAGGCATTAAAGTAACTTCAGGTCTTGGAGACTTTTTTCTTTATTGACTAATTGAGAGTTATGTTACCCAGATACTTTTAGCCATGTGAATTATGCAAGAAACTCAATTAGAGAGGTCATGGGAAGGGGATCATGGATGACAAGAAAGGGCTGAAAAAAGAGAAGGGGTAGAAAATAACAGCTTAACTTGTAATAATTTCAAGAGATAAAAGTTAAAATGTGTGAAAATTACATGGGGTAATTTTATACAATGGGACCTTGCCTCACATGTGATACTAACTTATATATTAATTTGTCATATGCCTTACCCCAAACAGATTCTTAATAGACAACCATTAATATTTGTTAAATATGGCACATTAATAAAACATGTGCTAGTATTTAGGGTCATGGCATGTTTGAGAGTAGAACAGATTTATGCCCACCTGCAACTGATGTGCAAAGCTCTGATGTCACGTTCTAGTCTATTTCAGTCAATTCTCTTTAACTTCTGCCTGTTTCTATTTGCTCCCCTTTTACAGAGTGGCTCTTGCATGGTCAGGATTTGCCACAGGAAATTTTTTTTTTTTTTGAGATCATGAATGATTGATAAATTCAAAATTTCTTTACTATTCAACCAGTGGCAAAGTTGAATGAATGAGACTTCCCAACTAGTTCAGGTGAATGGATTCTAGCATTATCTGTGATCATTGTGGAAATGAGGATTCTTAGCCTAAAGATAATGAGACTTTCAACAAGTAAGCTTGAGAAATGCTGCATATTGTTGCCCACCTCTTTAGTTTACAGCACACATGGATGTATAAAAGGCTCTGAGAATTCTTACTATAGAAAATTCCATTTTATCTTTTTTCAAAACCTGGCATCTTCCACATTTATTGTGTCATAGAACTATTTTATTGCCTTATTTCCAGTAATTTCATTGAACACAGTTTTGAGAATACTAAACTATTTCTACTAAATAAATATAAACACAGGTGACAACACACAGCATTTGTTTGTGACCTATTTTCCCATTCCTAATCATAATTGCTCTACATCTTTTGCAGGGCTCTTCTAAAGGTGAAATGAAATAGAAGGAGTGTAATTACTTTGTTAAAGTTAGTTAACTACATGTGTGTCAGGAGATACTATTATTAAAATATATTTATTTTCTTCCTAAGCTGTGGAGTGTGGGTGGCTGCATCTGTAAAAGAAAGGGTAGGAAATAGGCAAAACAAATTCCAATTTTTCCTTTTGTCATTTAAGATACATTAGCTGAGTGCCCATATGCATTAAAACAGAGGATTTATGCATACTAATGTGAATATTTTCCAAATGATTCTTCCTCCTGGGGAGTGAGAAAAGATCACTTCTAACACACAAATCCTGATCCTCTAGTGATGTGTTTCCCTCATAACAGTCAAAGTGGTATATTGAAGCACTAAATTATTTCTGTTTCAAAGTAACAGTGAATATGAGTTCCAATACTTTACCATTGGGTATAACACACACACATACACAAACACAATCCATAACAGTAGTGAAGATAAAGTCAGAGTTGTGTATCTCAACTTAACAGAAGTGTCTACACTTCTTGCCCTGCTATGAAAGGACTTTCTTAGTTTGTCTGCTTACTACTTTTTAAAATAATGTTTTGCCATGATAGAAAATTCATCCCTGCATCCAAGTGGAATATCTTTGATTTTTTGTCTTGTAAACTTCCTATTTCTGCATGTTTGTTTACACTTCCTGGATGCTCTCCATACTCTTGTCCCCTGAGAAAATCCCTAATTATCTTTCAGATTCCAATTAAAGGTAGCTTTTCTTTTCTTTGATTTATACTATGATTCCTGAACACAATTAATCACTTCTGTCAAATCTTTATTATTGTATGAATTGCATTTTGCTTAATTTTCTCTAAATATGTCTCCCTCATTACAGAGATATTAAGCTTTCCCTGATTTCAGTCATATTTATCTTCCTAGCAAAATAACTTGTATTTGCAAGGTGTTCAATGCTGTTTGTGTACAAACATTACATTTGTATCGTGACTGAATCAAGTGGTACCCTGGTAACATCAAACAGGCAAAACAGCTAACTTATGAAGGTTCTTGTTTTAATTCCCAACAGCTTAGAGATCAGAAATATGTATGTGGTGATGTTGGCATTGAACTAAATTGTTAACTGCACCTAAGTGGATCAAGCCTGAAAACTTTGTATTATACCCTGGTTCAATAATGTGCTAAAATTGAATTAATGGCTAAAATTTTATGTTTGATATGCTGCCTATATTATAATGAATTCTGTTGAATCTTTTATTTTGGAAGCTTTTACATTCTGGGAATATGGGGTTCACACTACCACCTGCCAAAAATTCCTTTGGCCTGAGCAGCTGTTGATTTTTTAGATTGGATACCACTCTCAAGTTCACCTCAGTTCATTCCTATACCTAACTCATTTCACTCTTTTCTGTTATCTAAATGGTTCCTGTAGGCATTTCAGTTTGTGATTCCTTATCTCATTCATTTTCATCATTTATAAAAATAGTATATGATATGACCAGGAATCCATGTATAAAAAGGGTGTTTCCCAAACTCCTAACACAATGGTAGATCATTTTTTGTTTCATTAATCACTGTATTTGAACTGACAATATCATCTGAAAGTTTAATCCTTGCATTATAAGTAGGATTTTTTGTACTTATACTAATGATATTTCTACTTTTATTGATCAGTTCTTTTTTAATAACTTCTGAACATTATAATACTACAACAAAGAATGTTGAACTGTTTACATATTTTGCTAGAAAGCTTAGAGTCCAATTTTTGCTTATCAGTAACAAGAATTTGCCAAATTTTGTTATATACTCTAAACTCCTTAAATTCTTTCTGGGATAAATGAAGCACATGGATGGATATGCAAACAAATGCTATGATCAAAATTCAGAGAATGCTCTTTTTCCCTATCCATGTCTCTCCTGCTTTATTCATCTGTGTTCCACTTACCACAAATTCCTTCTTCAGTAATTCATACAAGGCAGTTCTATCCAAATTTGGGGGCCTTATGTTTGATATATTTACATAGGAGTCATACAATCTATTGCATCATATGGATATAACAGGAAAGCAGATCTTAGAGTTTCCTTTAAACCTCTGTAATTCTGGGCTCTCTAATGCAGCAAGTTGGCAATGCAATTCTCAAAAGTGTGACTTCTAAGGGTTATTCCTCTAAACACCACACACATTGTTAGTGACCACAAAATATTTTCCAAATACATATCACCATTTTCTTCAGGACTAGTCCTGGCTCAATGAAGAAACTTATGATGTTATAGTGAACTATAAATGACAGATGATGGTTCAATCCATTTTTAGATAAAGTTCAAGTAATAATTCCTCTGTTCTAAACAAGTTGGAGTCACAACAGCTATTCTTTCTGGGATTCATCTGCACATTATATAGCCAGCTGTCTTGGGCCAGCTACTTTATTCTTAGTCTATCTCTAGTAATATCAGTAAGTGAGGGTGAATGAGCAAGGAAGAAACAGAGAGGTGAAGCATATGATTGACTTCCCATTCACCTTTTTAATTTATTTTAATTTATCTAAGTGAACAATGTTGGTATCTAAGAAAATGGCCAGAGGAAATTCCACCTTGGTGACTGAATTTATTCTCTTGGGATTGAC
This sequence comes from Choloepus didactylus, assembly GCF_015220235.1. Lineage (NCBI taxonomy): Eukaryota > Metazoa > Chordata > Mammalia > Pilosa > Megalonychidae > Choloepus > Choloepus didactylus. The sequence continues at coordinate 8,262,541 of NC_051332.1, forward strand.
GGATCATCCAGAGCTTCAGCCCATCCTCTTTGTGCTGTTCCTGGTGATCAACTTGATCACTGTGGGGGGGAAATCTTGGGATGCTGGTTTTGATCAGGATAGATTCACACCTCCACACTCCCATGTACTTCTTTCTTGCCAGATTGTCTTGTCTGGACTTACACTATTCCACTAATGTGACTCCCAAAATGTTGGTGGACTTCTTATCAGAGAAGAAAACCATTTCCTATGCTGCTTGCTTAGTCCAGTGTTATATTTTCATTGCCATGGTGATTACTGAATATTATATGTTAGCTGTGATGGCCTATGATAGATACATGGCAATCTGTAACCCTTTGCTTTATGGCAGCAAGATGTCCAAAGAGGTGTGTGTTCAACTGATTGCTGGTCTGTATGTCTATGGGTTTCTTAGTGGCCTGATGGAAACCATGTTGACATACCACTTGACCTTCTGTGGCTCTAACATCATTAACCACTTCTATTGTGCTGACCCACCCCTCATCTGACTCTCCTGCCCTGACACTTTCATTAAGGAAACATCCATGTTTGTGGTAGCAGGATTTAACCTCTCCAGCTTCCTTCTCATCATCCTCATCTCCTACATCTTCATTCTCATTGCCATCTTGAGGATGCATTCTGCTGAAGGCAGGCACAAAGCTTTTTCTACCTGTGGGTCTCACCTGGTGGCAGTGACTGTGTTCTGCATGTATGTTAGACCTCCCACAGACAAGTCAGTGGAGCAATCCAAAATCATTGCTGTTTTCTATACTTCTGTAAGCCCTATGTTGAACCCCATCATTTATAGTCTGAGGAACAAGGATGTGAAACAAGCTTTTTGGAAACTGATCACAAGAAATGCAGTTTCAAAATAAAATCACAGTGCATCTTACTTTATAAATCAAATAAAAGATCTATATTTGAGAACTGGATCGAACTCAACAGCATTTATAATAAAGTCAAATTTAAATCCATAATGAGAAACTATAACTAATGACAATTCATAAAGGACATAGGAACAGATGATTTATAGTTTCCCATGTGAGATATATGTACACGTGTGGGGACAAGATGTGGATATATGTAGGTTTTTTGGAATAATTGCTCTTCATAGCTTTATAACATAAAATCAATAATTCTTATAGCAAAATATTCTATCTCTATAGAAAGACATAAAGTAAAAATTGAAAGATTCCCCTTTTTTTTCTACTGCCCTGATTTCCCATTCTTGGTTCCCCATAATTAGCACTATTAATGGTTTTGTAAGTTTCCCTAAATTTTCTATACATCTACAAACAAATACAGGGCTATTTATTCACACATACACAAAAATAATAGTACACATTTTGACAATCATGAGCTAATATTTAGTGGTTTATGATTCTGTAGCCATAACTCTTCAAGTACTTCTCTCTCATGGTTGAGAGGAAAGTGACCACAACTACTGATGAGACTTGCTGTCACCTCTAGGAAAGAGGTCTTATGATGAGACTTCCTTGCCCATGACTGCCACCCTGATAACATCCACCCAACAAGATTACATCAAAGATAATGGCATTTGGGGGACATAATAAATTCAAACTGGCACACTCAGTAAGAGACTCCCCACTTGTGAGTCAATCTCAGTGTTCTAGTTTGCTAATGCTGTGGAATGCAAAACACCAGAGAAGGATTGGTTTTTATAAAAAGGGGGTTTATTTGGCTACACAGTTGCAGTCTTAAGGCCATAAACTGTCCAAGGTAACACATCAGTAATCGGGTACCTTCACTGGAGGATGGCCAATGGTGTCCAGAAAACCTCTGTTAGCTGGGAAGGCACATGGCTGGTGTCTGCTCCAAAGTTCTCATTTCAAAATGGCTTTCTTCCAGGATGTTCCTCTCTATCAAGCTTGCTCCTCTTCTAAACATCCCTCACAGCTGCACTGAGTTCCTTCTGTTATGTCAGCTCATTTATATGGCTCCACTGATCAACTTAAACCCACCCTGGATGGGTGGAGCGACACCTCCATGGAAATTACCAAATCAGAGTCATCACCCACAGCTGGGTGGGGCACATTCCATAGAAGCACTCAAAGAATTACAATCTGATCAACCCTGATAATGTCTGCCCATACAAGAGTACATCAAAGATAATGGCGTTTGGGGGACATAATACATTCAAACTGGCACATTCCACCCCCTGGACCCCAAAATGACATTATCTTTCCACATACAAAATACATTTCATCCCACAACAATATCACAGAAACTTATATCATTTCAGTAACAAAAGTTAAGTACAAGATCCCATCAAAATCAATTAGAGATGTGGTAGGTCCTAAGACATAATTCTCCTTTAGCTTTGGATCTGTGAACTTAGAACAAGTTATATGCTTCCAATATACAAAGGAGGGACATTCATAGGATAAACTTTCCCATTGCCATAAGGAGAAAGAGTAAGGAAAACAGGGTTAACAGGACAAAAACAGTTCCTAAAACCTGCAGGACAAACTCCATTAGATTTCAAAGTCTGAGAGTCATTAACAAAGCAAAGTTGCATCCTTGGGGCTTGAGACAGTGGGAGTCTAACCCTTCCTAAGGGCCTTTTTGGCAGCCCTTTTCTCTCCAAATGCTTTGGTGAGTGCTCCAACATATCCACATATTGGGGAGACCACCTTCTTGGCCCCACCCTCCTCAAACATCAGGGCAGCTCCCAGATTCCCTTCCATCTCTAGGGCACATGCTCAACCCCTTCAGAACAGTGTGGTGGAAGCCAGGCTCTTCCCAATTCCCTAGGAATGTGCTCCACCCTCTTTGGGACCTCAGGTGGCAAAACTCTTCCTGAGCATCGAGGCAGAAGGCCCACCCTTGACCTCCAGGGCAAACTCACCTTTTCCATGCATGTGGACTGCTCCGCTCTCCCAGCCCAAGACCTCTTGACTCCAGACTTCAACCTCCATGGCTCTGTCTTTGAAGAAATTTTTCCTTCAGTTTGTTCCTTGTCTGTGTTCTCCAGTCCAGACTGGCAATGGCTCTGTATGTAAAGATCTCACAAAAATTCTGTTAGCTTTCCATGAAGCATGCAGGGGTCAAAGCCATCAGACAATAGGACTTTCCACAAATCCTTTCTTGATAATTCCATCTCCAATCTTGGCTTGTACTGAAATGGTGGCTGGGTTCCATGTTTGGTAACATCCTCACATTGGGCTGTAGCTTCTGGGATTCCGACCCCTGGAAGCCCATAATTTTCCAAGCCATCAGCTTCTGGTTTCTTTGAACCCAAGAGTTCAGTTCTAAGTTTATCTCTCTCTGCTCACATTTTACTATAAGCTGCAAGGAAAACCCAGGATACATCCTCCACATGGATTCTGGAGATCTCCACAGCTAAGTATTCCTGGTTGTTGCTTTCAAATTCTTCCTTCCATCTGACACCAGGACTCAATTTTGCCAAATTCTCTGCCACTTCAAAACAAGGATCACCTTTCTTCCAGTTTGCAACAGCACATTCATCATTTCTGTTCAAGGCCTTGTCAGAAATATCTTTAGAGTCCATATTTCCACAAACAGTCTCTTCAAAACAGTTTAAGCCTTTTCTATCAAGCACCTCCCAATTCTTCCAGAATCTTCCTCTTACCCATTTAAAAAGCCATTCCAACATGTTTGGTATTTGCAAACTCAGCAGCAAAAGCACCCCACTTTTCTGGTACCAAAATCTGTTCTAGTTTGCTAATGCTGTGGAATGCAAAACACCAGAGATGGATTGGCTTTTATAAAAAGGGGGTTTATTTGGCTACATAGTTGCAGTTTTAAGGCCATAAAGTGTCCAAGGTAACACATCAGTAATCAGGTACCTTCACTGGAGGATGGCCAATGGTGTTCAGAAAACCTCTGTTAGCTGGGAAGGCACGTGGCATCTGCTCCAAAGTACTGGTTTCAAAATGGCTTTCTCCCAGATGTTCCTCTCTATCAAGCTTGCTCCTCTTCTAAACATCACTCACAGCTGCACTGAGTTCCTTCTGTTATGTCAGCTCATTTATATGGCTCCACTGATCAACTTAAACCCACCCTGGATGGGTGGAGCGACACCTCCACGGAAATTATCCAATCAGAGTCATCACCCACAGCTGGGTGGGGTGCATTCCATAAAAGCACTCAAAGAATTACAATCTGATCAACCCTGATAACATCCACCCATACAAGATTACATCAAAGATAATGGCATTTGGGGGACATAATACATTCAAACTGGCACATTCAGTAAGACACCTCCCTTCTTCAGCCAAACAGGAAATCAGAATCAGAACATTCAAAGAATTCCTTTAGAGATTCTTAACATCTTAAGTAGCAAAAGATGTTTATTACAAATATGCACAGCTGACCTCAGAAGAAATTAGGACTTCTGTAGAATTTATCACTGACATTTCATACTTCTGGGGTCTGTGGTCCTTCATGCCTTCCCTCCTCTCTGCCTTGTTAATCTACTTTTCAGGAACTGCCAGATATTTGGTATTCATACCACAGTTCAAATTGTACCCTCAGCTGTCCTCTGCCACAATTAATCATTTTTTATCTAATTTTAGAATGAAAGAAGGTGAGCTTTTTTTAAGACTTTTAGGCTAAAGGAAGCATATGGCAGGCAAGTTAACTTTTTAAGATGTAACATTTCTGGTGACCTTGAACTTGCATTGCATGAGGAAAGTTGAGGAATGCTTATTGTTCATCCACAATAAACCAAGCACCACCTCTAGTACAGAGGAATCTTCAAGAGGTTCTAGGATTGTATAGTTTTTAGAAGAAATGAAAATCCTAGGAGAGAGTTCAGTATAATATGTTAAGTGCTAACTGTAAGAATAGAAAGTGCTTTTGTAACTTAGGAAAGAGGCACTGGACTGAGGCTTTCCCTAGACAAGAACATCACTCTTTGTATGCCATCCACTCCACCCATAGTTCTTACAACAATGTTTTATCAGACTTGACAGGCAGGGTCTGAACAAAATAAGTGTTAGAAATGATTTGTGATCACATAGATGATATTACTTTCAATTAAAAAGGAAAAGGTAGAGTGTTCTTTACACTTTCCCTAATCAAAATATTTTCTTTAGTTTATTTCAAAGCAGACTTTCTACCTTAGAAAATCTCCTACAGGGTAATATTTCAGTTTTATTCATTTTATATCATTCCATACACTTATTTCTATATCTTTTACTAAACTGTGTTATTCAAATGTTTTACCTTTGAAAATCAGGTAGTATACAAATTCTGTCAAAACACTGATACAAATAACTATTTTTGTAATTTCTTACATTCAATTCATAACTTATTTTATTTCTGTTTAAATATATATGCATATTTAATTATGAAAAACTAGTCTTTGTATTACCCTGAATTTTCTGAGCTCACAGTCCATGCTTTTCACTTTAAAGCTGAGCACAGTCTTTGTCACCAAAAATGTTTGAAACATTAAATAATAAATGAATTTCCATTTTGAAACTAAACAAAATGCCTCCATTGTGGTTTAATATAGAAAAAAGAAATGTCTTCATATGGAACAAAAATAAATAAATAAATAAAATGCCCCCAAGGAAATACATTAGTTAATTATAAGCCAATAACATTTTTCAGAAATATGTGACCCAACATGATATGGACACTTCTGACTGATCACAGCAATATGCAACCAATTGTTATATGCACATACATCCAAGTTCAAGACAAAATGGGATTACAACAAGTACTTTCATGAATTGACTAGTTCTTTGGAATTACACAATCAGCCTGTTAAGATAGCCTGTTTTATAGTTCATATTGCACTTTACTGTACATAGAATAATGGTACTCAAGAAATTTTTTTTAATTAATGAATTATTTCAGTAGACTCTTTTACCTAAAAATTAAAGAAAAATTCCCTTATTACTGACAAAATTCTCATGAGAGAGTTTAGGAAGATGTCCCTAAATCCATGCTTTTCTCCTTTTAAAGTTAATTCTGCTGGATTGTATATGTATTGAGCAAATTGAATAATGTGATCAGGGAAGAATTTAGGTGAAAGTAGGAAAAAAGTGATTTATACTTCCCTAAGGCTCAGTAACTCTGATAGAATATTTTGTAATATTTCCCCCTACCTATATGAATGATCAGCAATTTGGTATTTATTTCTGTAAGGAAAATTTATAGCCAAATTTTCCAGGGAATGACAATGCCATAAACCTAACACCTTTATTCATAGATCAGATACTTTCTTGGATGTGCTGGATGTCTGAAGATTTAGATACACACAAATATGAAAACACAAAGGGGAGAAAAATAAATGATAATGGTTGTTTAAGTTCAAGCATTTTAAAATAAATGTTGTATGATTTAATTTTTCCAACAGCAGTTTGGTCTTATAATCTCAATATAAAGATAAGGAAATGGAAACTTCCAGTTTAATTATTAATCTAAAATCACATAACTCAGAAAGGCATTCCAATTTGTCCTCCTTCAAAGTTTGTTTTTACCTTAACATAGTATACTGTTCCACCATATTTTACTAAATGGAACAGTCATGTTGCATATGCAATCATTTTTTGTCTTTCTAAAATGCTGTTGATGAAGTATTTTACAACTGCATACAAACTGAATAACAATTCACTAACAGAAAACATCCTTTTTATAATGTATAGACAAATCCAACTTGTTGAATAAAGTGAACTTTGAAGTCAGATCCTGACTCTTTCACTTACCTGTTGAGGTAATATTTAAAGGCATGAACACTGGAATCAGACTTACTGGGCAGGTTACTCTACTTTTCTTTGCATCAGATTCTTCCTCTATAAAATGAAGGTATAGGACTATTTCATAGGTTGCTGTGTATAGGAATTGGATTAAAACATATAAAACACTTAGCATCATGGCTGAAATATAACATTCATTTAATAAATATTAACTCTTGTTCATCATTAGCTAGATAGTTACTTCACATACCTGAGGTAAGATTTCCTGCCTTAACTTTCTGCATTTTTCCTTGGATGCACTTCTCATTCTTTGTAGAATATATACCTATATGTTTTGTTACTTTATTAAGGCCTGTATTCCCATGGTACTGTAAATACTACAAGGTCAGAAACACTGCTTTGAATTCAATTGTTAGTATATTGCTTAGCTTGCTACATAGTAAGGGCATCATTAAAAAATACATTTTAAAAATTGGAGATTATAATATGTGGTAATTTTATGTATATATATGTATTTATCTCGTAAGATGATGAGAATTGGAAGACATTATATAAAATGCAAAAATGGAATATTAAATGTGTATAATTTCTTCATGAGTAATCAGTCTGTTTTATTTCCTTGTAGAGAAGAACTCATCTGAAAATGTTCAGAATGAATCAAACCAGACAGAAGAAATTTAGCTTCCTGAGGTTGACCAGTATTCCAGAGTTGCAGCTTGCATTCTTTGTCTTGTTTCTAATAGTTTGCATTTTCTATTTTGTAAAAGTCTTGGGCCTAACCCTCTGGATCACACCTTTGTATTGTCTTTTAACCAATCTGCCAATCACACAAATTCTGGTGAATTTTTTATTTGAGAAGACTAGTCCCTTAACCCATTTGTTTGAACAGTATAACATGGTCACATTATTGTTTACTCAATATTGTGTCCCTGCTGCAGCCTGTGACAATCAGGTTCACAGGTTCATTTGCTTTTCACTTACAATATTGGGTCCAAATGATTCCAGATTTATATGGTTGTTGTTATTTACATATGTAGTTTAATATAGGCTGATTTTATATCACAGTTGTTTTCTCAAGAGCTGGCAACATGGAACATCATCCTGTCTTGCCGTTTTGCAACTTCTCCAACCAAATAAAACCATATTTACCATACACCATGTTGGACTGCTACAATGTGCTCAGGAGTATATAGGTATTAAGTTTATATTTTTATCAACAAAATTGGAAACTGTTTACTTTTATAAGACAGAAGAACATCTCTACTTTTTGTCTTATAACAATTGCAAGGCAATGAAGAAAATGCATGCTCCTTGAAAGAGTCATCAGCAAAATTAAAATAGTTGCTGTCCTATATGTTCGCAACCCTCCTTTTTGACCCCCAAATATATGCAAAGAGAAAGAATGTAGTATTTGAAAGTATGAGGAGGTCAGAAATAGAATTATTATGTAAATCTCATTTTAATTCATAAGCATGATGAATTACCACATAAATAATTTGAAAGTTTCCTATTTGTGTGTGATTTCATGGCAGAATATTGTAAACCATCATATTTTTTGTTGCTATTTGCATTTCTTGAGGGAAAATGATTCTTTATTTGAACAGCACAAAGAAGTCTCATACAGTAAATTTTCCAAGAACATCCAGTCACTAGTCAGGAATAATAGCTTAATTTTAAAGAACTTTGGCTACAAAGTATATTTCATTGAAACCTTTTGGAAACCTTTATTTTTCTGCTTATAAAATCCTCTGTCTAACATCCCACAAGCAGTTGTCTAATGATGATTTCAATGTCAAATTAATTCACATGAGATTTAAAGAACACATTAGAAATGATTGATGAATGACATTGGAAAGTAAGTATGTATGCGAGAGTAGCCAATGATTTTGGAATTGTAGGTAATCAGTATTTATTCCAATGGCATTGGGTGAGGGAGCTATTAGAACAGAGTGGATTTTTCCTAGTGATTTACCTTATTTAATGGCCTTAATATCAGCCTGCTTCAACTTGGACAAGACCATGCCAAGGAGAGTTTAGCTCTTCCTTCACACCTCGACTCCTAGAATGATTTTCATATTTTTGTGTTCATATTTCAATAAATCAGCTCATTATGTAATTATTGATGTCTACCATAGTCAAAGTAGTATCAGGTTTAAGGATGAGTAAAATATAGTCCCTGCCTATTGAAAGTGATGTACAGTCAGGAAGAAACGTCCACAGTTACCATGTGACATGCTAGGATAAGTGAAATAGTAGAATTTTTTAAAAGTGTTTTGTGGAAACAGAGGAAAAAAATTAATTCTGACCAAGGGTTTTAAATTGAGATCCCAGAGGAGGTTATTCTTGAGCTGGGCTTTGAAAGTTGAGTAGGAATTTCAATGGTTAGAAAAGGGGGCATCAGCATTAACTAAAGAAGGACAGAAGTGATCAAAGTGGAATAGCTTGGTTATACCTGGGTGACCAATAATGGATGGGAAAGTGAGAGGAGATGAGGCTGAACTGAATCAGATAAGGAGGGCATGGACTGCTTAGCTAACATATTTAGACTGAATTTGGTGTAGACTAAATGTCATGTTTAGTGCAGACTTTACATATTATATACCAAGGAATGACAAGAAAGGAATATTTTACCAATCATTCTTCAGCATGTACCTGAAAAAGAAAGATCCTGTGAATCTTTTTTAACCATAGGAGTCAGTGACTGCATGTCAAGCCAACATTACCATTCTGGTAAATGGGTCTTTTTCCTTGGCCATTTTTATGTCTCACGAGATTTCAAACTCTCTTTTTACATCTAGGGATTAAATTTAGGAGAACCACATGAATTGGTTACTCACCTTTTCCTACTTCTCTGCTACTGTTACAACACCCCATTTCCTTATAGGTTCAGGGTTATGCTGCCCAATTCTCCATTATCATGTTCTAAAGTGTGTGGGAATAAATCCCCTCTTATGTCCAACTTGTTGACCATAGTTGAGATTCAGTAAGGTCTCACAAAATTTATTGTGCATCCCAAACTCCCCCATGAGGTACCTAGATGTATGTTCTTTTAAATCATGCAAGGATATTAATAGCTCAGAAAATAAAGAATTGTGGAAATTACTTCAATCTGTTACCATTAGAAAACACAGTCTTAAATAGTCAGGCCCACTTGATCCCACATCAAACAGAGAAATAAGTCTCTTTGTTTTGGTGAGAAGGTGAGTCTATTGAAGATGCATCAGAAAGGAACTAGAGGTGTGTGTGTGGGGGGAACCTCTCCAAGACCAGTTGAGAATGAGAAGAGTTGTTTGGGCCTTTATAACTCATTCAAGCTTGTTTTTCAAGAAGGTGCTGCTTATCAGACTATATGGTGATATCCCTCCTATCCTCCTACAGGCAATGCTGGGAAAGTTCCTGGGAACAGAGAATAAGCTTTTTGTTGTTGTTGAGATAAGTGCAACAGGGCTTTTCATGCTTAGAATAACTCAAGGCTGCTTGAGTGAAGTGACCCTAATAAACAGTATTTCTTTTCCTTTTGGCTATTGAAGACTATACTAAACATTTTCCAGCTAAAGAATTATAATGAGTATTTTCTACTTATCCAGCTATCAAATCATCTGCATAATTTAGGTTTCCCCAGTTGCTTTAATTTCCTGTTTGGACTTCTTCAATACAAAACAAAAAAATATAAAAACAAACAAACAAAAAGTCCTAAAAATATCTCACAAGTTTTTTCTTTCAAATGGATGTTTATTGCAATGAAACCAAGTAATAAAATATGCTCTTTGTACATTGGTGTCCAAGTGAAATGTGTGCATAATGAACTTTCCTTAGAATATGGCTCTTTCTGCTGAGTAATAAAGTGATTAGTGGCAAGCATGTTTGGCAAAGCAAGGGAAGAGGTGTGCAAGGTTGTTACCAAGAGGAATGAAGAAGCTGACATGGGAGAGATGCTTAAGTCATTACTTAACTCTCATGTTAAAAGTCCCTAGACTGTCTTCAGGGAACATTTAATTGGCAGAAGTGATTATTTTACCTTGACTTTTTTTTTTAAACTGTCATAAGGAAAAGAAATCAACCTTATAAACTCAAGCAAAGATTTCTTTTAATTATTATTTTGGCATGCCCATTGATTTTCCTGTTACTTATTGGCAGGGCTGAGTATTCTATGTATGTTGAGAACCAGCTAAAATGTTAATATTCCCACTTGCAATTCCATGTCTTATTTGGTAAGAATAAGATGAGGTTCAAGATGGTTAAATGACTACACAGAAAGCAGTATGTTTGATTATATAAGTACAAAGGCCCATGATTTTAGGACTTTTACTTCTAAAGATTAAACAAGGAGGAAGGAGAAATTAAGTCTTGGGTTGGCTTTATGTGCCTCTCACATGGTCAGAATGTTACATACATTTTCACTTTCAATCCTCAAAGAAAACCCTGCAACAAAATTTTATAGGTGAGAAAATTGAGGCTCAGATAGATTAATTGTCTAAAATTGTAGAGCTAATATGTAGCACAATTGTAATTTTTTAAGTTATATCATCTCAGTTCCAAAACCTATGAGTTGATTTTGTGAGATGAATATCCATACCGGGGACACCAGAAACATTTTATCACAAATTCATTTTTAAAGGTTAAGGAAGTACAAAGACACTTTGGCAGACCCTTTTCAAAGAAGGAACAATGTAAGGATAGGACATCAACACATAGAAGGATAAAGCATGGCATTTCATTGTTCTCCAGTAAGGGAAAAGGAAAAGATACCAAGATACCCACTACCCAATCCTAACAAAAATGCATACACACACTGAAGCAACTAAAAATCCATATATGTGTGTGTGTGTGTACTTGAAATATTCATATGTATTTTTATATGTGTACATAAATACAAACATGTAGATGTCAAATCATTGTCCTTCCAAGAATCATGGTTCTTAGCATGTGAAAAGGTCTTCAGTTCTGCAGAGCACCTTCTTGTGTTCACTAGACATAGATGGAACTAGAACTGAGCTTGTGGTTAAAATCCAGCAAAAGGTCACTCCCCTGAATTCTATGGGAAAAATATGGAATTTTTGAGGTAATCTCATGAGAAAAGAAGTAGAAATGAGAAATAGAAGGGGTGTGTGTGCAGAAATAAGAAATCAGTTAGATATTAAGAAGCTGGGGATTAAACTAGCCAGTGGAAAGTCCTCTGTGGTTGCAATGCAGGCAGATAGCTTAAAGGAAAATATGTTTAATACATAAATTGTGATTCTTACTCTTTTTTGAAATAAATATTTAACTTTCATCTGCCTTTGATGGAATTGCAATGCCATATGAACATGTGTATGTTTGCATATTTGTGAATATTTGGGATTTCCAATTGGCAAGGAATAGATGGAAAGGAGTTTCAAGACAATTTTTAGAATTTCACAAGAAGGTAACTGTCCTCTTCCAATATTGTAGGTGACTGTGTCAATTTGGATGTATTATTTCCCCCAAAATGCCATGTTCTTTGATGCAGTCTTGGGGGCCAGTTGTGTTAGTTAGTGTTGATTAGGTTGGAAGCCTTTGATTGAGTGTTTCCATGGAGATGTGACTCAATCAACTGTGGGTGAGATATTTGATTGGATAATTTCCATGGAGGTGTTAACCCATCCATTCAGGGTGGGTTTTAATTGAATCACTGGAGTCCTATAAAAGTGTTCACAGGCAGAAGGAGGTGTTACAGCCAACACTGACACTTTGAAAAATGCACAGAAGCTGAGAGTGAACCTGGAACACAACCTGGGATCAGAAGACGCCAGCCACGTGACTTCCCAGCTAACAGGTTTTCCAGATGCCATTGGCCTTTCTTCAGTGAAGGTATACTTATGTTGATGCCTTCATTTGGACATTTTCATGGCCTTCAGACTGTAACTTTGTAACCAAATAAGCCCCCTTTATAAAATTCAATCCATTTCTGGTATTCTTCATAATGGCAGCATTAGCAAACCAGAACAGTGACTGTCTGTTTCTTCTGTCCTCTGTGATGTGCTCTTTTACAAACATCTCTAACATTTTGAAATGCTCCCATCCCATTTCAATTGGCAGTAACCTAACCAATAAATGTAATTAGAGTATTTAGACAAGCTTTATCTATTGAGTCTGTTCCTTCCATATTGCTCACTGAGTGCTATATGCCATTCTCCTTTAACTCAATTTAGTTCATTGGTTACTTAATTGTATCACCTGCCAATATCTGTAACTGGGAATCATACTACAATTCATCATCTGGGTTCTTTTGCACTGGAGCCACTGGGGAGATATAGAGGAACAGGTCTTCCTTCTCCTTATCACTCTGGGGATTTTTCCAAGGTTCTCTAAAGGAAAGATTTTGCTCTTTCAGAGGGAAGATGAAGCATTCCTTTTGAATGTATCCCCACTCATCATAAATCCACTGACGTATGATTTGTTTCCTTCTTCCAGAAGTTCCCCTTGAATTCTTTCCATCTGAGTAAAGCAATAAGCACCCAACTCTTTTGGAAGGTCTTTGCTTCCCATTGGGAAGGATTTCATTTTCTGTGGATCCACCTAACTCTCTCCAGCAATGTCCCAAGCCAGAGTCATTTGTTCTGTAGTATCTGCTTTCACAATTTAATCACAATCACAGTAAAGCTAATTGCAACATACATTTCTAGGAGCTGAAAATGGTGTATGTTTGAGGAAAGGGGATTTTTGCTCACATTTTGGTAAATAATTTGGGGAAACTGCATATCTAAATTCCTTTTAGATATTTCCACCAGTTTGAGCTACAATTATTATTGTGGGAACTTTAACCAGAAAATCCAAGATATTAAGTAAAAACACTTCTCTTCAAAACAAACATTAATTTAGGAAGGCTAGCATAGCTTAAAATAAAAAAGAATGCATTTTATTCTTGTTGGAATAATAAATCATGACATTGTCATTCAGTGGTTACTCTTGACTGGATTAAAGTTTGATGTTTTTTAGAAAAATGGAGTCATTACATGAAACTATGTTATATAGTTAGTTATATGTCACCTAATAGAAATTAGATTATCATAGTTAATATCAGATTGTTTTTTTTTATTTTTTTTTGTTTTTTTTGTATTAAATTCAGTTTTATTGAAATACATTCACACACCATACAATCATCCATGATATACAATCCACTGTCCACAGTATGATAACATAGTTATGCGTTCATCACCACAATCTATCTCTGAACATTTTCCTTACATCAGAAAGAACCAGAACAAGAATAAAAAATAAAAGTGAAAAAAGAACACCCAAATCATCCCCCATCCCACCCCATTTGTCCTTTAGTTTTTATCCCCATTCCTCCACTCATCCATACACTAGATAAAGGGGGTGTGATCCACAAGGTCTTCACAATCACACTGTCACCCCTTGTAATCTACATTATTATATAATTGTCTTCAGGAGTCCAGACTGCTGGGTTGGAGTTTGGTAGTTTCAGGTATTTACTTCTAGCTATTCCAATACATTAAAGCCTAAGAGGTGTTATCTATATAGTGCATAAGAATGTCCACCAGTGTGACCTCTCGACTCCATTTGGAATCTCTCAGCCACTGAAACTATTTCATCTCATTTTGCATACCCCTTTTGGTCAAGAAGATACTCTCAATCCCACGATGCTGAGTCCACATTCATCCCCAGGAGTCATACTCTGCATTGCCAGGGATATTTACACCCCTGGGAGTTGGGTCCCACATAGGGGGGAGGGCAGCGAGTTCACCTGTTGAGATGGCTCAGTTAGAGAGAGAGAGGGCCACATCTGAGCAACAAAGAGGTACTCAGAGGGAGACTCTTAGGCACCATTACATACAAGTTTAGACTCTCCTTTGTGGTAATGAGCTTCATAAGGGCAAGTCCCATGCTCGAGGACTCAGCACATCCAACTGCCAGTCCCAATGTTTTTGACAACATCAACACCAGTCCAGGTGAGGATGTGCAACACATCCGCACTTTCCCCCAGATCCTTGGGGCTGGGGAGGGGGAGGCTGTAAATATATTTTTTATTATCTGCCCAAATTACTCTAGGATGTGTCACTATTTCACTCCAGCCTATACTAACCTACCGTATCTCACTTCCTATTCAAAGTTCCATGCAATTGTGGTGTTTGAACAAATCGACTGTAGAGTTGTACTATTTAGAAAATTTAGATCCTGTACCAAATAGATCAGATTGATTTTTTAAGGAGTGAATTTAGTTCCAGCAAAACAAATGTCTTTCCATTTTATGTAAGATAAAGAAAAAACCTCATGACACAACCAGTGAGACCCATGGGGCCAGGCCTCTGGGGACCTTTCCAACCTACTCTCACAGCATATTCCCACTGCTATCTGCAATCTGGACTATCTGGTTTCTTTCAGTGCCTTAATCTGCACCATCCTTATGCTTTTTCTGTAGATCTTGCACATACTATTCTCTGTCCAGAATATTTTTGTTATCCTTCTTTATCTTTCTTTTCTCAGAGAAAAATGTTGATGGGAGTAAAGGCCTCTACAGCATGATCTCATAATCCCATTTATAACTATTGTATGGAACTCATCACTGTTGTAATATTATGTTTATGAGGCTGATTAGTTCATAATTGTTACATCCCAAGCTGGTAAAATTCATGAGCACAGAACCCACTAAAGACATGCACAGTGGCTCATATACAATAGTCCATCTCTATAGATTAGGTGAATAAATGGATAAATTAATCTTTTTATGCTATATTAATGGTGTTAGTTTGACTTTTATTTCTTTAGCTTTTAAATGTGTTTGGTTTAGGAGTAATGTTTAAATTAAATTATTATATTTTGAATTATGTTTATACATACATTTACAAATAATACTACTCATAATTAAACTATGGCTTGGGTAAAAGATCTGTCATCATTTATTTTCAATGAAAAAAGTATAAGCCTTTCATTTGGAAAAACATGGCAGACCAGGCATACTAAAAATATTTGGCCACACAAGATATAGACATGATATAAAACACATTTTTAAGACCTCATAAACATGTATCTTAGCTTTTAGGAAAATTAGTAAAAGTCACAGAGGTCAACATGAGTAGAGTAGAATTGGGTAGTGAATGGGTGGGTGAAGCCAGCAGCTCCCCTGTGATCAGCCTAGAACCCCAGAGGTAATCATCTGTATGGGAGATGGGAGACCAGGGATGAGGAGTCCACAAGGCCAGGAGTTAGAACAGAGATGCTCCCATGGAGCTATATTGTTGAAGGACTACAACCAATTTGGAGGTACAGATTTTGGGGAAAAATGAAACTAGTGTATCCAGGCTTTGGCTCATGGAGAAGTTAAACAATGTTTTCTTAGAATTCATGACAGTAGGCAAGGGCTCAGGTAAAGTGGGGTTCAGATTTACACTGCTTTCATGGAGTACAAAATTGCAAGCTAAAAATGAATTTCAAGTGCACCTAGGTTGGAAGTAACTTTCAGAATCTGGCACCAGTTAACACACTACAAGACAGAGGAATGAAGTGTCAAACACCAAGTCCTCAAAAATTTCCATAAATTTATAAAAATTTTCAGGGAAATAGGAAAGCAAACACACAAGCACCAGTGGGAACATATGACCATGAGAAATAATCAGCTCTCATACGAAGTAGGAGAATTAGATATCCTCAAGTTCGTATATTAGAATTATTTGATGCAAATTATAAAGTAAGTGCATTTAAAAGTTCAAAGAAATAAAGGTGAAAATTAAAACCATGAGACCTTTAAGATTAAAATAAACAAATAGAAAATGAGGAGAAATATCAATCTAGAACTGAATACATGCAAAAAAGAAATCCAGGAATGAGAGCAAACATGACTAAATATATACAAACCCTGTGTATTAGTTAGGGTTCTTTAGGGAAACAGAATCAATGAGAGGTATCTATGACTATAAAATTTATAAAAGTGACTCATGCAACTGGGCTATGCATGAGTCCAAATTCTGTAGGGCAGCCAGCAAACTGTTAACTCCAAGGAATATGTCCGATGAACTCCTCAGGAAATGAACCAGCAACTTTGACAAATTCCTCAGGAAATACTTCACTGGGCAGCTGAAGAAGAAGTGAACGTCTTCTATCTGTCTCACTTATAAGTATTCAACTGATTAATTGGATTAAATCCAGCCAATTGCATTCTCTCATTGTGGAAGACACGCCCTTCAGTGAGTCATCAGCACAGCTGCAGCCAATTGACTGATAATTTAATAAACCAACCTGTTGGTTTCTTAACCAGCCACAGATGTCCTCACAGCAATTGTTAGGCCAGTTCTTGCTTGACCAGACAGCTGGGTACTATCACCTGGCCAAGTTGACACATGAACCTAACCATCACACTCTGATTATGTAAAGCAATAATAAAATATAATCTGTGGGATTCAAAAGATAGAACTGATTTGCTGCACAGCAACAAATTATAAAGAGTGAGGAGATGATGTTAGTTAAAGTTTAAAAGAGAATCCTTGTATTGTTTGGGAAAACAGTATAGATATTGACTGATTTTAGAATTTTTTAAGATTAGTTTGGGTGTTAAAATATCAAATGTCATTAATGAAAGACTAAACATATTATTCATATTTTAAAAGTTTAAGGAGAAAAAGCTTAGTAGAAAACACTTGTATATTGTTGGCTATTGCCAAACAATATTCATCAATATTCACAGTTGGATATGGATATTGTATAATTTAATCATCAGAACAACTGAAGCATGCAGTATTACTACCATAATTTTATGTGTGGAAAATCTAAGCAGAAGAGCCATCAAATGACTTGTCTTAGAGAAGGCAGTGCGTGATGGAGCTGGAAATTATGATCCAAACACTCTAACTCCAGTTTATTATACCACCTGGAAATGTTATTCAGTCAATACAAAATAGAACAAGAAAAGTAAAACACAGAAAAATTAAGTCTGGAATAAATATGCTCATAAAAGGAAAGCTCCGTCAAACATCTTTTGGATCCTCTTCATTTTTTAATACACTAGTTCCATCATTCAGTCTAAATATACTTGGCATGGATTGAGAAATCTCAATACTATAAAAATGTCAAATATCAGACAATAGAAACAGGATCAAAGTAATTCAGATATTAAAGTTATCTGATAAAGACTATAAAAATTTGTGATTAATACATTCCAGAAAGCAGAAGAAAAGAGAAACAGAATAAATTAAAAAGTTAGGGAGTTTCAACAGAGAATTGAAGTTTCACTAGAGACAGGGAGTTTCACTAGAGAATTGGAACTTACATAAATAAATAGAAATCCCAAAACTGACAAATTAAAAATCAGAAATTAAGCACTCTTTAGATAGGTTTAATAGCTGATGTCAGGTTAGTGAACTGAAAGACAGGTCAGTGGAAAATACACAAACTATAGTACAGAGGGAAAAATGAATGGAAAATACTGAAGCTAACATGAAAGAAATGAGGGATACAATAAAAATGTCAAACAGAATCATGGTTCAATTTCCAGAAATAAAGGAGAGAAATAATGGTAATAAAGTAATATTTGAACTGATAAGGACAAATGAAATTTTAAAGCTCAACAATGACATACATCCACACAGATTAAAGAAGTTGTAAGAACCTCCAGGAGTATAAAGAGAAAGAAAACTATACCTAGTTTTGTGAGTCATATTGCTCAAATTCAAAGATGAGAAAAGTTTCAAAGGTAACCAGAAAAAAGATATGCATTATCTAGAAAAGAGCAACATAAATACTGGCAGCTGACTTCTTAATAGAAACAATGACATCCCTAAGACAACATGATCTTTAAAGTGTTGAAAGAAAACAACTGTCCACCTAAAATTCTATACCTGGTGAGTGGAGTGTCTGTATGTGCATGTGTGTGTCTCTAAGAAGAGGCTTCAAAGTGAAAGCCAAATTGGGGTATTTCCTGATAAGCAAGAACTAAGAACCAAGGGAATTTGACACTGATACATCCATGGTAATGAAAAAACTAAATCATCCTTCAGGAATATAACTGATTCATATAATTGATTTATGACAAAAGTAGACACTGAAACACAATGGGAAAGGATGATCCCTTCAATGGATGCTATTGAGTAATTGGAATATTCATGCAGAATAAATCACTTGTCACCCCCTAAGCATGCTATACACAACTTTCAATTCCAGAGAGATTGAATTATCTAATATCAAAGATAAAACAATAAATGTTGTAGAAGAAAACAAAAGAGAATACATCCACAAATATTAGATGGTAAATATTTCTTAAACAAGAAAAAAACAGTGATAAATAACACTATCTTTAAATTAAGAACAGTTCTTTGTCAAAAGACAAAATAAGAGACTAAAAAGGTAAGGCTCAGATTGGGAGAAGATAACAGCACTAAACATATCTAATAAAAGTTTCATATCTAGAATGTTTTATATTAAATTTTCTTTGAATAAATAAAAAACAGATAGCTTAGAAAAGCAGCAAAATATATGAAGGTGAGCCCTTCAAAAATAATACTGAGAGAGTCAAATACACATGTGACAATATACTTGATTTTAGTGGTCTTCAGGGAAATACAAATTACAACTACAATAAGGTGTCTCTCCTGCATACACACATAGCAGATTGACAAAATAATAACAATAAACTGATAATATTAAGTATTTGTTAGAATGTGGAATAACTGAACCTGCCATACAATGCTGCTAGAAAGTAAATTGATATAACTGGTTTGGAATACTCTTTGGCAGTTATCAAATGAAGCTGAATATACACATACACTGTAAACCAGAAATTCTGCTCAGTATCTAACTGGAACAACTGCATGAATCTGTTCAGAATGAGATGTGTGAACAGAAGTTTTTTGTCATAGCCAAATGTAGAATATTTCTAAATATCCAGCAACAATGAAAACAACATGCAAATTTTGATATAGTCAGACAATGGAATGCTATACAGCAATAAGACTATAAGAACTGTTTCTATACTCATCACATTCAACGAACATGAATGAAACTCAGAAACATGCTCAGCAACAACATAGTGTTCTACAATCTAAAAATATAAAATAAAAAAAAAGAAAATTATTCAATCTATGGTGTTACAAGGGAATTTTTAGCTAACTTTAATGACTGGGAAAGGGCAAGAGTTAGGCTTCTGGAGTGCTGTTAATTTTCTACTTGTTGGCTTAGAGGTTTTTATACAATTATAGTCAATTTGTAAAAATTAATGATTAAGACCTGAGCACATTTTCCATATGCATATTAGACTTCAATATAAAGTTACATAAAACTAACAAAAATAAATCTGGTCTTCAAACAAGCATAGCTTCTTCCCAATATCAAAGTATTCTGTTTATCTTGTAGCACACAGGGTTAGAGAGGTTAGATGAAAATAGAATTTTGACACAAAGTTGTCACAGTGGTGTTGAAGAAAATGTATCAGAGAAATAGATTAAGCAGAAACTAATATGGCTAACATGCAAACTGAGAATCCATGACAGACATCAGTAGTACGGAACTCGGTATATAAGAGAACAATTTTGAGACTGAACATTAGTGAAAAACAATACCCAGGGTTTGCCTCCCAAGTTAAATCTGCCTTGTGCATTTTTTTTTTCCCCTTGGCCCAGATGGTGAAAAAAATATTATCTAATGGAGTAATTGCTTCATCTTCACATATTTGTGAAATTCCTTAGGGAAATAGAGTCAACATACAAATACTATAAATTCTGTCTGCATTCACCAGAGAAGCCATTGCTATTGCTGCAGAGGTAGGTAGGTTTCTTTATCCTGCAAGTGTTCACAACTATGAAAACTATGTGCAATTGTAGATTTTGTCAGAAATAGATTTATTACTGTGATGATCAAATGACTACATGGAAAGAAAACAGTCAATTGCAAGAAAAGTGTAGAGGTTTGGTATCTAAGATACTGTTACTTATGAAAGCTATTGAGTAATGAGGATAAAAGAAAAGGGTATCAAAATATTTTGAATGGTATGCTCCAGGAGTTTCCACTCACACACAGACACACACAACACACACACACACACACACACACACACACACACACACACACACACACACAATGATAATTGACATTTATTGAGGGATTGCATGTATTAAGCATGGTGTTATTCATATTGCATACATTATTTTTGTGTAATTATCAAAATATAACCCTGCTAGGCAGCACTTCATTATTTTCACTTGAGGAAGATATTGAAACTCAGAACTATTTCAGAAGTGCTAAAGTCAGAATGTGAACTTGACTCCAAAGCTCTTGTTTTTACCAGTTTACTCTACTGTCCATAAGAGTATTTCTTCTGCACAAAATCTTAAAAAATACATTCTTTTCCATATCTATGAGGCTCAAGAATGCTATAATATTGGTCTGTGGGTGAAATAAGTTAATATTTATAAAATAGTTTAATCAGAGCTTGGCATATTACACACTATGTACATAGGTGGTGTTATTTTAATTTTATGCAAATAGATTTGTGGTACAGTTGAAACTCAGAATAAGTAGCTTGAACAAAGAGAAGAACAACATCTGAGAAATATCTAACTACTCATTAATTGATTTTGTGCCAAGGCTATTGGAGTTTTATTGAAACCCATTTCAGAATGCCCCACTGTTTGTTACACAGTTTATGCATTTGCCAAGCACATATGCCTGTGCACTTAAGAAATGTGCACTATGCTGTATACATTTTATCTCAAAAAGGATAGTAAACAAAAAAAAAAAAACAAAACTACAAACTGAACAAACTGAAGGGAGCCTGAGATGTAAGAATGAACACGGCAACATAACTACAATGATTAGAGTTAGACCCAGCATTAACTTGATGCTGTATAAATTACAAATTAAAACTTTGTTGCAGACATTCAGATTCAAAGAACCATCTTCCATAGGATGTACTTAGTGATTATAGATGATCTCCATACAGAAAAATATACCTACACATTTTAGCTAATACCAGTTGTATAAGTTTTCTCCTTGCTGCAAGGAACAGAAGTCCACTTTGACTATGGTAAGTAAAAAGGCACTCTTCTGCCTGAACACTGGGGTCATCTCCCAAATCAACTTGCAGCCAGAAGACAAGGCACAGAACAGAGAGCAACCCAGAATGACTGGAGGCTGAGTAGCTCAGACCACCATGGAACACTTGTTCCTTCGTAGAATCAATTTGGTTTTTAAGCCACCACTGCAATCAGTTAGATATACAAATATTTCACTTACTTGCTTAAGATAACCAGAGGCAAGGATTGGTTCCTGCCCCCTCCTGTCTGAACAAAGGATGTCTCCCCTCAATTTTCATATTGGAAACCACAAGTGGGTGACCCAGAAGAGAGTATGTCCTTCATTTCTTAATTCCATGCAGTAAGACATTCCATCCAAAAGAATGCTATTGCAGTGCTAAGGGCTGGACAATTTTTAAATTCTAGGCAACTGCAAAGTGCAAAGTTTTATATATTTTCAAAAGAATCTTCAGAAAAGTAAGAGAATCACCCATGCCCCACCCTGAAGTCCCTCTTCCAGTGGGTCTGGAGGAGTATGAAAGCATCAAAGTATCTCAGCCTGATAACCCATGATCTCTTAGGAATGAGTTTGGTCAAACTTATTCAAACAGAACAAACACACTTGGGAAAATATTTAATAACCTTTTCTTTCTTTCACTTCATATCCTGCTCTCATTATAATTAGGGACAAGGAAATTCTTAGTTCTGTACCTTATCTTTTGTGTCAGTTATGCCCATAAAGTACAATTTTCAAATAAAAGGTGGAAGGAGAAGTAGATGAGGAAGGAATTAAGGGAAGGAAAACAAAACAAAAACAAGAGGTGTGTAGAAGAGGGCCAAAATAAAACAAGTGTAATAGAGGGATACATATGACAAAAGGCAGAGAACTGCTTTGAATGCTGGCAGCTTCCAATGTCTGGCTGAAATTGAATTTATCAAGAATGAAGTCCAGTAGACGTAGAATGAGTAAAAATACTGGGAATGGAGAGAAGGAATTTAGGAAAAAGTTCAAGACTGTAAAAGTAATATTTTTAAAAACATTTCTTACATTATTTCAAAATCCAAAATAGGTACTAAGTTCTCATCACTCAAGTAAGGAAGGTATGAGAAGAAACTTCACCACAATGACTGAATTTATTCTCCTGGGACTCACCAATCACCTGGAATTGCAGATCCTCTTCTTTGTGCTGTTTCTGGCAGTTTACATGGTCACAGTGGCAGGGAATCTTGGCGTGATTATACTCATCCAAGTCAATGACCAACTCCACATGCCCATGTACTTCTTCCTGATCCACTTATCCTTTGTGGATCTGTGCTTCTCTTCCAGTGTGACACCAAAGATGCTGGAAACTTTCTTATCAGATAAGAAAACCATTTCCTATCCTTCTTGTCTGGTGCAGTGGTACCTATTTATTGCCTTGGTCAATGTTGAGGTCTATATCCTGGCTGTGATGGCCTTTGATTGGTACATGGCCATCTGCAAACCTCTCCTTTATGGCAGCAAAATGTCCAAGAGTGTTTGCACATCTCTCATCATGGTGCCTTATGTGTGTTGAGTACTCACTGGGCTGATGGAGACCATGTGGACTTACAATCTCATCTTCTGTGGTCCCAATGAAATTAATCACTTCTACTGTTCTGACCCTCCACTGATTAAGCTGGCTTGTTCTGACACCTACAACAAAGAAATGTCAATATTTGTTGTGGCTGGATGCAACCTTTCTTTGTCCCTCCTCATCATCTTTATTTCTTACCTTTATATTTTTCCTGCTATCCTGAAAGTCCACTTCTCACAGGGAAGGCTGAAAGCTTTCTCTGCTTGTGGATCACATCTGACAGCTGTCACTATATTCTATACAACTCTTTTTGTCATGCATCTCAGATCCTCCTCAAAGGAATCTGTGGAACAGGGAAAAATGGCTGCCATCTTTTTTACCACCATTATTCCCATGTTGAACCCTATGATTTATAGTCTAAGAAATAAAGATGTGAAGAAGGCATTAACCAAAGAGCTTTTCAGGAAAAACATGCTTTATTAAAAAGTCTCTCTTCTTTGTGACCAAAACCTTTTCTTAGTCCTTTTCTTCAGTACTGAGGATGGACTTCATGGTGAAATGAGAAATATGATACACCAAGGAGAACACATGTGTCTTTACCTTTAACTTTAACTCTTTAAAAAATTCAAAACATATAAAACAAAATTATTTACAATAATTTTTGTGCAATAGTAGTCATTTGGGTTGTTCACCAGATATTTTTATTTCCTTGCTTTTTAGGCCCATGATAGGATTAAACCTCTGGTTCCCTTGGTGTTATGTGAGGGCCTGTGGTGATTTCTGGAAAATGAGTTAGATTAGAATTCACATGTGCTGCTTTTCAGTTGAGCATTTAACTGTGGTGAGAAATTCCTCAAGCAGTTTAAAAAAAAAAATGTGTCATGGGTATCAGCAAGATTTAAGATGGTATTGGGTCTTGATGAAGAGATGGAACAGAACCTTCAGCCAACTCACATTGGGCATGTAGAGTGGATGAGAAATAAACCTTTTATTTTCTAAACTACTATGATATGTTGAGTTTGCTGTCTCTATATAATGAATTAGACTCTTCTGCCTGACACAACATCAATTTATACATTATTCAAACAAGCAGAAATACATATCACAAAATGAACAACCTAACCCTTAAAGAAATCACATTTGAAATTTCATTTTGTTCTTCTAGTATTTTTTCCATGATTTTACATTTATGTGTTTAACTAAAAATTACTTATTGCAATTATTATTTGGCTAGATAATATACTATGGATGTAATCCTCTTCTTGAACAATAATTTTATTTTCAGAGAGGTAATAACTATCTCCACTTTTCCTTTATCTTAATCTACTTTTCCCCAAACTCTTGCAGAGAACTATAGAGCTCATCTTAATTGGGTCAAAGTTGATAAGTGATCTATCATTGCCACATTTTCCCTCTGGGGAGCCTCTGCCTTATTATTTTCTGTATTGGTTGCTCCCAACATCTGTTGTAAAGCTGTTATCTACAGATAATCATTGCCATCATCTCTTTAAAACTTTTCATTTATATAACATATATTGATTACCAGTCAACATATATCAAACTGGAGATTCAGCAGAAAACAAGACAGAATAGTCCTTTATTACTTTTTACAGGTGGCAATCAGCCAATGGGATATCTAAGCAGAGAAATATTAAAATAATTCAGGAATTGGTAAGTCCTGAGGAAAAGGTAGAGTAGGATGACATGGAAGAGAATGAAGTGGTAGGATCAGAGGTGAGAGGTGTGACAATACATTAGTTTTCATGGATGGGAAGGAAATGGTTACATTGGAGTTGAAGCCTAAATGATGAGAAGAAAGAAAACATAAGCAGATCTTGGGGAACCATAGCCAGCAGAAACAATATCGAATACAGGGAGTGAAATCTGGCATGTTAGAGTAGCAGAAAGAAAGGTAATGTGGCAGAGGTTAACAAATGGGAGAAAAAAATAGGAGCTGTGGTCAGAAAGGTGCTTCCTTCATTTATTGGATGATGCTGCAGGCTACCAGAGTTGACTAGGCAAACAGACTGTAACACTTTTCCTTACATGTCCATATTTTAGTTGCTGCTGCCTGGTATGTGCTCAATATTCCTTCAGGTTGGACTGAGATAATAAGTAATTTGCTTAATCAAGTTTATTACTGTTATTGTTATTTAGCAAAAGGGAAATTTATGGAACCATTAGATTTTCTACTATCCAACTCTAGGTTCCTTCCACATTTCCCTTTACAATTAAGATATATCTGAGGCATTGCCCCTCCAGCAAGTCTCCCCTAATGCATTCAGTCTCTCTTCATGGTTGCCACAACATGGCTGACCCAGAGATTTATAAATCTATCATTGCATGTGTTCAATATGGCACTGTGATTATCTGTACATGCATCTGTTTCTTCCACTATTCTAGGAATTTCTTGAAGGAAAAGGCCATGTCCATTCATCTTTTTATCTTTACCAACATAGCATGGTATATGATACAGAGATGATGCTAAACTCACATTGGTTGAGTAGGAATTTGAGAACGTATTTGTCTTTCTATCTCTGCCATTAGCTATAGCCAATTAAAGCTTTTTCTATGATCCTCCATTCTCCCATCCTAACATGTAATCAAGGCAGAACAATAGATGAACACCTTACTTTAGCAAAATCATGTTCAAACTCTTTATCACATTCTATACATCAGAAAAATTGTCTGTTAGTAGCCCCTTGAGGAAAGTCTTTCTCATCAGAAATCTGATAAAAAAAATTTTTTTGGTGTCAGACATGAATGATCCCAAACTACATGACCTTTTTCATTGAATGCACACAGATAAGAGTTTATGTTGAACTATATTGAAAGGATTTCAGGGAGCAAATTATGAGCAATAAATATTTGTAACAATGCATATTGCTGGAGATAGATTTATAACCACACTTTATATATGGGAAACAACTTACAGTTTTATTATCTTCAAAAACATCATTTCATTTCCATCTTCATACTGATTACTATATTTACAGATTATCAAATGTTAAGAAATCAGGAAATTTGACAGAAACATAAACTAGGCAGCCTGGGAAAGAAGAAAATAAAAGGCTATGCTGGGGAAGAGCTGAACACTCCAGGACTTTTTTTTTTAATTTCAAATATTTTATTTAAGTTCATTTTCTCTATTTTACATTTTGAAAGATGTTTGCTTGGCTATGAATTCAAAATTTCACCCAAAGTTCTTGATGATTCATGGAGAAATCTTTCAAAGCTATTCTCTTCCAGAGTAATTCCAATGAATGTCTTCAGTTTTCTCTGAACTGTGCAACCACCTTCATATTTGAGCTCTTATGTTTACCTTTATTAATAGTCAGAATAATGTGCATAACAGCTATCAGGCATACAATGCCTTCACTATTGTCAGAAGTAACCCATCTTTAAGTCATCTAAAAATGACTTGATCACATTAGAAGACTATTATTATTTCTATTTAAAACCTTGAAAATTGTGGAAGGTCTGAAAAACATTCTGGTGGAGTAAGCTCTTCTGTATCAGAAGCCTTTTTTAGTTTGTGACTTATTTCAAACACTGGTACAACAATTACCATAGAAAGCACTCCCTGGTGAACAGGTGTATCCACAAGCCAAGACTGACTGGTGATTAGAAATTCATGAAGTAGCCTGTTTGAACACAAGTCACAGCCTCTGTGGCATCACCCAGCACAGGCCAACACTTCTCCTTTTCTATTGTGTGCAAATGTTTCCATATGTTTCCATTCTGCAGCCCGGAGGAGATCTTAGGTCTAATGGAATGGCCTGACCATACCTTGAACCCCAAACTAGGAACAATCAGTCCCAGCTGCTTGACAGAGCAGACGTTCTGCACCAAGTTTGCTTGATAGATGCTTTTGGCTCAGTGGCAGGGCCCCCTCCACCTGAAGTGGATAAATACCCTCCTCATGCAGCATGAATTTATCTTTTTTCTACAATGCAAAGGGGGGTGCACAACTGCCATCTACTGGTCCTGATCCAAACCATTTTGGACTTCCTGGGAGATCAGCCACAATGGAATATTTTCCCCTATTCTTTTGGACCTTTTGTGCTCTGTAGGTAACAGGCAGTCGTTTGCTGAAAGTTTCTGCTGGGCTTGAGTCTGTGTTCCCTCCTTCCTGGGATAGCAACTCACTCCATAGGCTGGGTTATGATTTCAGGACTCCACTTATGCTCAGACAGGGAAGATGTTTTGTGGTCATCAGCCAACAGACATTTACTGGGACCAGGCAAGCTCCAATCCCAGAAAATAACACACTCCCTTTATGCTTTTGACACTTTGGGCTCACTGGATAAGTCCTGTCTGTGGGCTGTGGGCAGAAGTTCATAAATTCCTTTAGGATGCATAAATAAAAATTGGGGGGGCATGTTCCATTCTCACCAACAATGAAAGGATTCAAGATGTGTGTTAAAACATTTGCAGCAAATTGTCTGTTAGCAAATTGTTCTTCTTTGCATTGAGACAGAATGTT
This sequence comes from Choloepus didactylus, assembly GCF_015220235.1. Lineage (NCBI taxonomy): Eukaryota > Metazoa > Chordata > Mammalia > Pilosa > Megalonychidae > Choloepus > Choloepus didactylus. Next base: position 8,290,250 of record NC_051332.1, read on the forward strand.
GTGGTTGGAAATGGATTGTTGGATAGGTTTTGAAGTTCTTGGGACCTGGGTTTGAATCTGATTTATTATTTATTCATTGGCTGGGTAAGCTTAGAGAAGTTGCCTCTCAGCATCTGTTCATTCACCCAAAAAATGTGGGTAATGTATCCATCTCGTGGTTTGTTTATGTTTTTGTTTTTTTTTCTTGGTTTTTTTTTTTTGGTTTTTTTTTGTGTGTGTGAATATCAAATATTATTTTTTTATCTTCATTTTATTGAGATATATTCACATGCCACACAGTCATACAAAATAAATTGTACTTTTGATTGTTTACATTACCATTACATAGTTGTACATTCATCACCTAAATCAATCCCTGACACCTTCATTAGCACACGCACAAAAATAACAAGAATAATAATTAGAGTGAAAAAGCCATTGAAGTAAAAAAGAACACTGGGTACCTTTGTTTGTTTGTTTCCTTCCCCTATTTTTCTACTCATCCATCCATAAACTAGACAAAGTGGAGTGTGGTCCTTATGGCTTTCCCAATCCCATTGTCACCCCTCATAAGCTACATTTTTATACAACTGTCTTCGAGATTCATGGGTTCTGGGTTGTAGTTTGATAGTTTCAGGTATCCACCACCAGCTACCCCAATTCTTTAGAACCTGAAAAGGGTTGTCTAAAGTGTGCATAAGAGTGCCCACCAGAGTGAAATCTCGGCTCCATTTGGAATCTCTCTGCCACTGAAGCTTATTTCATTTCCTTTCACATCCCCCTTTTGGTCAAGAAGATGTTCTCCGTCCCACGATGCCGGGTCTACATTCCTCCCCGGGAGTCATATTCCACGTTGCCAGGGAGATTCACTCCCCTGGGTGTCTGATCCCATGTAGGGGGGAGGGCAGTGATTTCACCTTTCAAGTTGGCTTAGCCAGAGAGAGAGGGCCACATCTGAGCAACAAAGAGGCATTCGGGAGGAGGCTCTTAGGGACAACCATAGGGAGGCTTAGCCTCTCCTTTGCAGCAACCGTCTTCCCAAGGGTAAAACTTATGGTAGAGGACTCAACCCATCAAACCACCAGTCCCCTATGTCTGTGGTCATGTTAGCAACCATGGAGGTGGGTTAGGCGAATACCCTTGCATTCTCCACAGACTCCTCAAGGGGGCACTACATCTTTTTTTTTCCTTGTTTTTCTTTTTTTTTTTTTTTTTTAACTTTCCCTTCTTTTTTAAATCAACGGTATGAAAAAAAGTTAAAAAGAAAACAAACATACAATAAAAGAACATTTCAAAGAGACCATAACAAGGGAGTAAGAAAAAGACAACTAACCTAAGATAACTGCTTTACTTCCAACATGTTCATACTTTACCCCAAGAAAGTTACATAATATAGCAACATTTCTGTGAACTTGTTCCTACTATATCCATCAGAAATTAACAGACCATAGTCATTGCTGGGCATCCCCAGAACGTTAAATAGCTTATCTGTTCTTCTTGGATTATTGTTCCCCCTTCCTTAATTGCTCTCTACTGCTAGTTCCCCTACATTCTACATTATAAACCATTTGTTTTACATTTTTCAAAGTTCACATTAGTGGTAGCATATAATATTTCTCTTTTTGTGCCTGGCTTATTTCACTCAGCATTATGTCTTCAAGGTTCATCCATGTTGTCATATGTTTCACGAGATCGTTCCTTCTTACTACCGCGTAGAATTCCATCGTGTGTATATACCACATTTTATTTATCCACTGATCTGTTGAAGGACATTTGGGTTGTTTCCATCTCTTGGCAATTGTGAATAATGCTGCTATGAACATTGGCGTGCAGATATCTGTTCGTGTCACTGCTTTCCGATCTTCCGGGTATATACCGAGAAGTGCAATCGCTGGATCGAATGGTAACTCTATATCTAGTTTTCTAAGGAACTGCCAGACTGACTTCCAGAGTGGCTGAACAATTATACAGTCCCACCAACAATGAATAAGAGTTCCAGTTTCTCCACATCCCTTCCAGCATTTGTAGTTTTCTGTTTGATTAATGGCAGCCATTCTAATCGGTGTTAGATGGTATCTCATTGTGGTCTTAATTTGCATCTCTCTAATACCTAGTGAAGCTGAACATTTTCTCATGTGTTTCTTGGCCATTTGTATTTCTTCTTCAGAGAACTGTCTTTTCATATCTTTTGCCCATTTTCTAATTGGGCTGTCTGTACTATTGTCATTGAGTTGTAGGATTTCTTTATATATGCAAGATATCAGTCTTTTGTCAGATACATGGTTTCCAAAAATTTTTTCCCATTGAGTTGGCTGCCTCTTTACCTTTTTGAGAAATTCCTTTGAGGTGCAGAAACTTCTAAGCTTGAGGAGTTCCCATTTATCTATTTTCTCTTTTGTTGCTTGTGCTTTGGGTGTAAAGTCTAGGAAGTGGCCGCCTAATACAAGGTCTTGAAGATGTTTTCCTACATTATCTTCTAGGAGTTTTATGGTACTTTCTTTTATATTGAGATCTTTGGTCCATTTTGAGTTAATTTTTGTGTAGGGGGTGAGGTAGGGGTCCTCTTTCATTCATTTGGATATGGATATCCAACTCTCCCAGCCCCATTTGTTGAAAAGACCATTATGACTCAGTTCAGTGACTTTGGGGGCCTTATCAAAGATCACTCGGCCATAGATCTGAGGGTCTATCTCTGAATTCTCAATTCGATTCCATTGATCTATATGTCTATCTTTGTGCCAGTACCATGCTGTTTTGGCAACTGTGGCTTTATAATAAGCTTCAAAGTCAGGGAGTGTAAGTCCTCCCACTTGGTTTTTCTTTTTTAGAGTGTCTTTAGCAATTCGAGGCATCTTCCCTTTCCAAATAAATTTGATAACTAGATTTTTCCAAGTCTGCAAAGTAGGTTGTTGGAATTTTGATTGGGTTTGCATTGAATCTGTAGATGAGTTTGGGTAGAATTGACATCTTAATGACATTTAGCCTTCCTATCCATGAACATGGAAAATTTTTCCATCTTTTAAGGTCCCCTTCTATTTCTTTTAGTAGAGTTATGTAGTTTTCTTTGTATAGGTCTTTTACATCTTTGGTTAAGTTGATTCCTAGGTACTTGACTTTTAGTTGCTATTGAAAATGGTATCTTTTTCTTGAGTGTCTCTTCAGTTTGTTCATTTCTAGCATATAGAAACATTACTGACTTATGTGCATTAATCTTGTATCCCACTACTTTGCTAAATTTGTTTATTAGCTCTAGTAGCTGTATCATCGATTTCTCAGGGTTTTCTAGATATAAGATCATATCATCTGCAAACAATGACAGTTTTACTTCTTCTTTTCCAATTTGGATGCCTTTTATTTCTTTGTCTTGCCGGATTGCCCTGGCTAGCACTTCCAGCAAAATGTTAAATAACAGTGGTGACAGCGGGCATCCTTTTCTTGTTCCTGATCTTAGAGGGAAGGCTTTCAGTCTCTCACCATTGAGTACTATGCTGGCTGTGGGTTTTTCATATATGCTCTTTATCATGTTGAGGAAGTTTCCTTCAATTCCTACCTTTTGAAGTGTTTTTATCAAAAAGGGATGTTGGATTTTGTCAAATGCTTTTTCAGCATCTATAGGGATGATCAATTGATTTTTCCCTTTTGACTTGTTAATGTGTTGTAATACATTGATTGATTTTCTTATGTTGAACCATCCTTGCATGCCTGGAATGAACCCCACTTGGTCATGGTGTATGATTTTTTTAATGTGTCTTTGGATTCTATTTGCAAGTATTTTGTTGAGGATTTTTGCATCTATATTCATTAGGGAGATTGGCCAGTAGTTTTCCTTTTTTGTAACATCTTTGCCTGGTTTTGGTATTAGATTGATGTTAGCTTCATAAAATGGGTTAGGTAGTGCTCCATTTTCTTCAATGTTTTGAAAGAGTTTGAGTAAGATTGGTGTCAGTTCTTTCTGGAAAGTTTGGTAGAATTCCCCTGTGAAGCCATCTGGCCCTGGGCATTTATTTGTGGGAAGATTTTTGATGACTGATTGGATCTCTTTGCTTTTGATGGGTTGGTTGAGGTCTTCTATTTCTTCTCTGGTCAGTCTAGGTTGTTCATATGTTTCCAGGAAATTGTCCATTTCTTCTACATTATCCAGTTTGTTGCCATACCGTTGTTCATAATATCCTCTTATAATTTTTTTAATTTCTTCAGGATCTGCAGTTATGTCACCTTTTTCATTCATTATTTTGTTTTTATGGGTTTTCCCTCTTTTTGATTTTGTCAGTCTAGCTAGGGGCTTATCAATCTTGTTGATCTCCTCAAAGAACCAACTTTTGGTGATATTTATCCTCTCTATTGTTTTTTTTTTGTTCTCTATGTCATTTATTTCTGCTTTAATCCTTGTTATTTCTTTTCTTCTACTTGGTTTAGGATTGGTTTGCTGTTCATTTTCTAGCTTCTTCAGTTGATCCATTAGTTCTTTGATTTTGGCTCTTTCTTCCTTTTTAATATATGCGTTTAGTGCTATAAATTTCCCCCTTAGCACTGCTTTTGCTGCATCCCATAGGATTTGGTATGTTGTGTTCTCATTTTCATTCGTCTCTATATATTTAACAATTTCTCTTGCTATTTCTTCTTTAACCCACTGATTGTTTAGGACTGTGTTGTTTAACCTCCAGGTATTTGTGAATTTTCTAAGTCTCTGATGGTTATTGACTTCTAATTGTATTCCATTGTGGTCAGAGAATGTGCTTTGAATAATTTCAAACTTTTTAAATTTACTGAGGCTTGTTTTATGTCCCAGCATATGATCTATTCTGGAGAAAGTTCTGTGAGCACTAGAAAAGTATGTGTATCCTGGTGATTTGGGATGTAATGTCCTGTATATGTCTGTTAAATCTAATTCATTTATCAGATTGTTTAGGTTTTCAATTTCCTTATTGGTCTTCTGTCTGGTTGATCTATCTATAGGACAGAGTGATGTGTTGAAGTCTCCCACAATTATTGTGGAAACATCAATTGCTTCCTTTAGTTTTGCCAGTGTTTCTCTCATGTATGTTATGGCACCTTGATTGGGTGCATAGACCTTTACGATTGTTATTTCTTCTTGCTGAATTGCCCCTTTTATTACTATGTAGTGGCCTTCTTTGTCTCCCAAAGCATCCCTGCATTTGAAGTCTATTTTATCTGAGATTAATATTGTTACACCTGCTTTCTTTTGGCTGTAGCTTGCATGAAATATTTTTTTCCATCCTTTCACTTTCAATTTCTTTGTGTCCCTGTGTCTAAGATGAGTCTCTTGTATGCAACATATTGATGGTTCATTTTTTTTGATCCATTCTGTGAATCTATATCTTTTAATTGGGGAATTTAATCCATTTACATTCAACGTTATAACCGTGAAGGCATTTCGTGAATCAGCCATCTGATCCTTTGGTTTATGTTTGTCATATTTTTCCCTCTCTCTATTAATATCCTTTATTGTACCGATACCAAATCTCTTTAGTATAGAACCTTTCTCCAAGTCTCTCTGTCCTTTCTTTGTTTCTCTGTCTGTAGAGCCCCCTTTAGTATCTCCAGTAGGGCAGGTCTCTTGTTAGCCAATTCTCTCAGCATTTGTTTGTCTGTGAAAAATTTAAGCTCTCCCTCAAATTTGAAGGAGAGCTTTGCTGGATAAAGTATTCTTGGCTGGAAATTTTTCTCACTCAGAATTTTAAATATATCATGCCACTGCCTTCTTGCCTCCATGGTGGCTGCTGAGTAGTCACTACTTAGTCTTATGCTGTTTCCTTTGTATGTGGTGAATTGCTTTTCTCTTGCTGCTTTCAGAACTTGCTCCTTCTCTTCTGTGTTTGACAGTGTGATCAGTATATGTCTCGGAGTGGGTTTATTTGGATTTATTCTATTTGGAGTTCACTGAGCATTTATTATTTGTGTATTTATGTTGTTTAGAAGATTTGGGAAGTTTTCCCCAACAATTTCTTTGAATACTCTTCCTAGACCTTTACCCCTTCCTTCCCCTTCTGGGACACCAATTAGTCTTATATTTGGATGTTTCATATTATCTATCATATCCCTGAGGTCCATTTCGGTTTTTTCAATTTTTTTCCCCATTCTTTCTTTTATGCTTTCATTTTCCATTCTGTCGTCTTCCAGGTCACTGATTCGTTGTTCAACTTCCTCTAGTCTTGTACTATGAGTGTCCAGAATCTTTTTAATTTGGTCAACAGTTTCTTTAATTTCCATAAGATCATCCATTTTTTTATTTAGTCTTGCAATGTCTTCTTTATGCTCTTCTAGGGTCTTCTTGATTTTCTTTGTATCCCATACTAGGGTCTCATTGTTCATCTTTAGTTCTTTGAGTAGCTGGTCTAGGTGCTGTGTCTCTTCAGATCTTTTGATTTGGGTGCTTGGGCTTGGGTTATCCATATCGTCTGGTTTTTTCATATGCTTTATAATTTTCTGTTGTTTTTGGCCTCGTGGCATTTGCTGAACTTGAGAGGGTTCTTTTAGGATTTGTAGACCAATTGAAGTCCTTATCTCTAATTTATCAGATCTACAGCTTCGTGGAGTACACTTTCTCTATCTAACCAGCAGGTGGCGTCCACGAGCCACCTGTTCTCCACAAGCCAGTTCTCCCCTGCTTAACCTTTTTGGTGAGTGGGGGAGTGAGTCTTGTGGGGTCCAATTGGTGTACCAAGCTTGCATGTGTAGTTGGTGTTGCCTGCCCTGTATATGGGGCGTGTTTCTGGGCAGTCAGGGAGGGGTGGTGGCCCTAACAATCAAATCTCCCTGGTGATCCTAGAGTTTTAAAGCTGCTGCAATAGTCTAATCCTTCAGTTCAGTCCTGCCGCAGTTTGTCTCTGCCAATGACCCACAAGTCCTTGGTATTGGAGTATGGCTCCTGAGACTTGCAAGTGGGCCCCTCTTCCAGGCTGTGCACCCCGGATCCTCTGTTGAGGGATGACTGTGCTATGTCACAGGTGAGTGCTGTCCCCCCAAGGCAGTTCTGGGCTGCTGGTCTGTGTAGGGAGGCTCCCAGTCTGCTGAAATGATGGCTGAACGGGGCTTTGTTAATTCACACTGCTCCACCATCTCAACTCTGGGACAATCAGCTGAGGTTGCAGGGTAGGCTAATGTCCACACCCAGTTTTGTGGTATGTGCCTGTTATTTGAAGCACTTCCGTCACACTGGGTTGTCTGGGGCAGCTCTGGGCTATGGGGCTGGCGATGGGCAGGAGTGTTTCCTGTCCACCAGGATGATGGCTGTGAGCGGACACCCCCCTTTTCTTGGGAAGTTGTGGTGTTTAGTGAATTTTCTCAGCCACTGGATTATTGCCTTTTGTCTCAGAGCTCTCTTAGTTCTGCACTTGAGTTGACCTGCCCAAATTGCAAGTCTTTGAAGCTTTCTGTATTGGGCTTCTTAGAGTAATTGTTTTAGAAAAAGAAAAAAGGATTAAAAAAAATAAAAAAAGGGCCCTCCTCAGAGATCTAAGGGGTTATTGAAATGCTAAGAGATAAAGCAACCAGGGCCATTAAGGAAAGGTCCACAGGACAGAGAGATCAGCTTTTCTTCGGGATTTGCATATGAGCCTCAGGGCCTGAGCTCTGCCCTTCCCCTTTCTATGTTCACCAGAACTCCAAAAATCCTCCGCTTTTATTTTGGAGTTTTTCGTGTTGTTTTTTTTCTATGCCTGTCTCCTCTCTGCTTTGCTGGCTGCTCTCAGATTCTCTGGTGTCTGGTCTCAGTCTATCTATGGTTGGAGTTTGGATCAGTAGAATGAATTTCCGATAAGGGCTGCCACTGCAGTTCTCCCTTCTCCTTCCCGGAGCTGACAGCCCCTCCTCCCACGGGACAGAGCCTGGCAGGGAGGGGCGCAGGTCCCCTGGCTGCAAAAACTCACAGATTTCGCTGATCTCAGCAGTTCGTCGTTTTCATGAGTGTTGTGTGAAGTATGCCCAAAGTCAGATTGCTCTGTGGTGTCCAGTCCACGCAGTTCCTGGCTTTCTGCCTACTTTCCTGGAGGAGTAACTAAAACATACAGCTCACCAGTCCACCATCTTGCACCATCTCTCCCAAATATTATTTGCAAAGTACTTTTTCATAATTACATTTTGAAGTAAGTCTTTTCTGCACTTAATTTTGAACACAATTTTAGGAAGTATTTCCAAATATAGGAGGCATGATAGAAATAGTAAATTATATGTTCTTTAGTCATTTACTTATTTCACATATACTTACTGTTTATATCAGGCTATGTTGTCACTGGTATGTTATCAAACTCTTCTTCCTATGACCTGCCATAGCACTTGGTATTTTGCTTCTAGACATTTGCCATTTATTCCTGGTATTATCTAATTACCTATCTTTTTGGCATCCCATCATTTTGCAAACTATTAGATGAAAGATATCTTTTTCATATATATCATGCAAATTAAACAGTATTGAACTTTTCCCTTTGTATATATTCTGTGTGAATTGTTAAAGCACAAACAATATAGGAAATATATTAGAGATAGTGAAGTGATGAGAATAATTAATTGTGTGAATTCCATTTCATAAGAAGTTAAGAGTGTTCCCAGAACCTGTTAGGTATGGTCTTCAGTGTTATCCAAAAGTGCTACCCTAGTCCCTATAGCAGATAATTAGTGTGAACTCCAGTGAGCTATAAAATATAGCTATTTTTCCTAATATCCTATTTCAATGAAGTACAGTGCTACAAATTATTATCTCCCTTTCTGAGGGTATTCCCCTCTGGGATTCCACTTCTACTTGCTTCTTCTTGGCATCTTTGGGAATCCTCCTGAGATAACTTCTGAGGTCAACAACTTGCATATAAACCTTCCAGCAGTAGCTAGAATTTGACCTTTGGGGTCATCAAGAGAGCACTCTTCTTTTTATAGGTAGGAGGGGAAATGGGTTTGTATATTAGTTTTCAAAATCTGGTAATATATTTATTCTTTTCATTAAATCATGTACCTCTTAGACAGTGATGTGTTGAAACAGATAGTTTTGGGGGAAATTAGCCTAGATAGTCCACTTTTCCTGAAATAAAATCCATAGGGTGCTTGCTCAGCTCTGGCTTTCACTTTTATGATGTTATCATAAAGTCTCCATAATATGGATCCCTAGCAGATGTTTTCACTGTATTAGCTTCCAATATTCTTCCTTTTGTGTTTTCTGATTTGCTAATATCAGATTCATCCCATGGATAAAAGAAGAGTTTGCTGTAAGTTTTGTTCTGTACTGTTAAACTAATGAAATTTGTTTGTAAATTAAAATTTGGTGATGCATGTGGGTATATAATATTTTAACTTTTTGATATTTGTTTAATATACTTTGTGATAAATTCAGTAAAATACGTGTACCATCTATGTAAATTATAAGCCATAAATATTTAGGGAATATACCTGAAACCACTACTCAAAATTTAAAAATATAATTTCTGTGTTTGGTGTGAAGTAAAGCTGAAATTTCATTTTCCTTATTTAAATAATGAATTAAGCCAATAAACTATATTGAAATCATTTCAACCCTGATCTGGGGTTAAGAAATAAGTTGAAGATATAGCAAATTTTGCTGATAATGACCTTGAATTCAAGATGGCTCAGACAGTCTCAAAAGTTGGGAAAAGATGAAAGAGGAGAAACTATGGGAACAGAGCCTGATGGAGATGAGAGTGGAGTACATGAGGGATGAGCTGAGAGGCTGGGCTTTCTTGTGTGTGGTAAATAAAGAGGAAAGCTATAACGAGATAAGTCTTTGAAGATTCCAGGCAGATGACAGTAGTTAGTATCTGAGCATTGGGGAGTAAGGAAGTTCAGATTTATGAGTACATCTCTTCATCCCAGATGATTGTGTTAGAAGGCAAGAGGAAATATGGTCTTAAATCCAGTGTACTAGTTTTTTGCTACTCCCCATTGGGAGAAGAGATTTTTCTTAAAATATGCATCTTGACCTTTGTTGAAAGACCTGGGTATATCTGGAGAAGATGGCTTAAGCCTATATATCCTTAGTTCAACATCTCCTTACCAGGCTTTATTCTTTTTTAAATGTAAATATGTATCTATAAACTTCTCTTTTAATACCTCTTTTCAATGAATCAGTTTTTTATTATGTAGTGCTTTAATTATGATTCATTTTTAATGATTTATAAATTTCTGTTATGATTTATCCTTTGTCATATGTTCTTCAGATTTTTTAAATTTTGGTAATTTTATAATTTTAACTCTGCAATTGTATTACTTTCCAACTTAATTGTACAGTGTGATTACAAAATAGAGTTTGAAGATAGCCATTTTTGAAATCTGTTAATATTTGGTTGCAATAATTTTTGTAAATGTTTCATGAAATCTTAAGAAAAATTCACATTCACTCATTTTTGGGTGTCAGAATTTTTTTAATTTTATATCTGTGAAATATATATCTAGTTAACTGATTATTCAACTCTTCTAAATCTTTACAATTTTATCACTTAACTAATTAATAATAAATATTTTAGAGAGCTGTGTTCAGAACTCCCAATCTAATGGTCTATTTCTCAATCACATTCTGATTTTTAAAGTGTTTTTGTGTGTTTTTTTGTTTGCTTTTTTTTAATTTTAGTACAAAGAAGTTTAGAATTTACATATTTGATGAACTAAATATTTTATATTATACACTGGCTCTTTCTATTCTGAGTAATGTTTTTGCTCTAAAAGTCATTCTTTTTTTCTGATATTAAAATTACTATACATGCTTTATTTTGATTAAAGTTGCCTATTATAAAATTTTTCATTTTAATTTTTTCCTATATCTTTATGTTTTAGGCATATCTTTAAAAAATGTTTTATCTGGATTTTGTTCTTGTATCCATTCTGAAAATCTAAGTTATACCTATTTACTTGATTATTGATATATTTAGAATTATTTCCACTATCTCACTTTTTATATCTATTTGTCATTCTGTTTCTGTATTTAATTTTTCTTAGGTCTTGCCTTTTGTAATGATTGAGATTTTTGTTTAATATTATATCTATATCTACTGGTTAGGAGTTTACATGTTATTTCTGTACTTCAGTTTGTTATTCTTAGAATTTGGCCATGTATATCTAACTTAAAATATCTAAAATTAACATCTTTATATTCCTCATGAAAAAATATTTGGATTTTAGAAGACATTAGCTCTGATGGTTCAATTCTGTAATTACTGTATTGTTTTGCAGTGTTTCAGAAGTGTCTTTTTTAAAAAAAACATTTTTTGATGTCATCCTCATCACTACCATTATCATAACTATTCAGGCAATGTTCATTTTGATTTGCATATAAATTTACAATTTCAATTGTTCACTTTTCCTTCTTTGGTCTCAAGCCATTTATCTGGTTTTATTTTCATTTTCCCTGAGTACTATTTAGATTTTTTTTCAAATTCAAGTCTTGGAGGTCACTTTTCATTTGTAAGTATCTTCATTTCATGCTACTCAATTTTTAGTGGTGTTCAATAAACATTTGTTGAATGAATGCATAAATGTTCTTGATGCAATAATACTTATTTTTCTTTTAGATCACATTTCATCTGCATGTATAAATATATCTTTATATATGCACACATGCATACACAGACATAGAGCATACTTAAGTTTTTGTGGCAATGGCATCAAAGCAGATCAGACAACTGAGTGTTCTGTCATTATTAGTAGGGAAGAGGTATATATTGAGAACATGAAAATTATTTTGCACCATCTAGGTTTATTAAGTTAATTCCATTTATCCTAATGACTATACCTCAGGGTTGACATAATGAAGGAATAGAAAGTATATAGGATATAAAGGGATTGCATTACTCAGCAATATCAAAGAAGGATATACTCCTAGCTGGGGATGATAAAGATAAGTCTGGACAGCAGAAATGTATTAAGGTAGTGAGGAATTGGGAAAGAAAAGACCAACTTAAACATATGCTTAGACCTCATAAAATGACTATAAGTATTCCATTTACATGAAAGGTTTTTATAAAGGAGTATAAATTTATCCACTCAAGACAATCCACAAATTGGCTAAATTGGAGTGTGGAAATGGAAAAGAATGGTTACAAGTACATACCATCAATGTTAAATTGTCAACCAAAATGACTACTTTACCTGAGTACTCAAAAAACCAAGTTATAAAACAAACTGCACCCACCACCACACCACCATCACCATCTCCAATTACAACAACATATATATAAATAAAACTTCTCATTGGGTTCCAAACAATGGGTTGGACTTGTTAAGATACCTCATAGAGTAGCAGATCACTGAACTTGGAAATATGAGGTGAGGGTCTGTTGACAGTTAGGTGCTTGCCCTTGGGTAAGTCACCTCCCAATCTGGGATTCAGTTTCTCCATCTTTAGAATGAGGAAATTTATCTAGACTCTCTTTAAAATTCTTTCTAACATTCTGTGTGTTTATGTGTAGATATGAAAGTGTGCATAGAGGAGTTCTAGCCCTTTCCAAATTTCTATTATAATCTCTTCTTTGACATATGAGTTATTTAGTTTTTTTTTTTTTTTTAAATTCTCAATGTATGGGGAGCATCCAACTTAATTGTCAAAGTGTTATCACAAATTTACAGAAAGACTACTGAGATACATAACTAAAACACTTTGGATCTTTTTATAAAAGTATAATATTTAGCCAAGATTTCAATGATTTTTTTTTAATTCTTGTATCTTCTTAGGTACTAAAACCAATACCTCACACATAAGATGAAAAAATGTCCAGAAGAAACTACACTGAAGTGACAGAATTTATTCTCTTGGTGCTAACAAGCCATCCAGGGTTGCAAGTTGCCTTCTTTGTGCTATTCCTTATAGTTTACATTATCACTGTGATAGGAAACCTGGGCATGACTGTTTTAATCAAAATCAATTCTTGACTTCACACCCCCATGTACTTTTTTCTCTCAAGTTTGTCTGTCCTAGATCTGTGTTTCTCCACAAATGTTACTCCCAAATTGTTAGAAAATTTCCTATCTGAGAAGAAGACCATCTCATATGCAGGGTGTTTGGTGCAGTGCTATACTGTCATTGCTGTGGCCCTTACAGAGCACTGCATGTTAGCTGTAATGCCCTATGACCACTACACAGCCATCTGTAATCCCCTGCTCTACAGCAGCAAGGTGCCCAAGAGTGTCTGTGTCCACTTGGTCATCATTCCTTATGTCTATGGCTTCCTCCTCAGTGTGATGGAAACTCTGAGGACCTACAACCTCTCCTTCTGTAGTGCTAATGAGATTAACCATTTCTACTGTGCTGATCCTCCTCCTATCAAACTGGCATGCTCTGACACCTATAGCAAAGAGTTGTTGATGTATGTAGTCGCTGGCTACAGCAACATCCAATCTCTCCTGGTCATTCTCACATCCTACAAGTTCATCCTGGTTGCCATCCTCAGAAGCCATTCAGCAGAGGGGAGGAAAAAAGCTTTTTCCACCTGTGGCTCCCACTTGACAGTGGTCACAATCTTCTATGGGACCCTCTTCTGTATGCATTTGAGATGTCCCACAGAGGAGTCTGTGGAGCAGGGCAAAATGGTGGCCATGTTTTATACCACAGTGATTCCCATGCTGAGCCCTGTGATCTGTGGTCTCAGGAACAAGGATGTGAAAGAGGCATTGTGAAAAGTGATAGGGAAACAAAAATTGTGAAAATAAAAATTTGAAGCTACCATTAAAAACTTCCTGAAGTAGTGCATGATACAATATTATTCAGTTATACATTACATTTTAGGCTATTGGGACACAATATTTTTCTGATTTTGTTAGACAACTGACTGGATTGAAATTACTGAACTTGGTAGTTGAGAATGGGAAAGTTAGGAGGTACCATTTAGGCAGTTCATTATCATCCCTAGTTCTAACAATTAGTGTCACTTCTTGTAAGAAATGGCTTAAACAATGTACATTGTTTTTCTATCAGATAAGAAAATTTTGAAGGTAGGCATTCTCTGAGTTGTAAACCAGGCTGTATACTCTTTACATCTTGTTTTATATTGAACATAGCTTATATTTTCAAAGTCACTTCATGATCCAAAAATGGCTCCTAGGGAGCCAGCTTGCATGTGTATATGTTCTTTACATGCTCTGAATCTTCCATATAACATGAATGCTTATATCTCATTGGCCAAAACATAACATTCCATACCTCCCCACAAAAGAAGCTTGGAAATATTTATTCAAAGACACTATAGATTAGAATTAAAAAATTAGGATTCTATTTCTAGGAAACTAGCTATCTCCACCCTTCACACCACTGGTGAATAAATGTCTAAAATAACATGGAAAGCTCAGGGTTTTTTTATTTTTTCAATTTATTTTTTGATAAAGTTAATTTAAAAATGAAAAAGAATAACATGGAAGAAAGGCAGTCTAGGTAGCTTAGATCATCAGAAGGTGACTTCACACATGTATGCACATGCACACATGGATGCAAGCTAAGCTCTTCTCACTCCAATGCTTCTGCTTTGCCAATAACCTGTAACACAACTTTTTTATTTACTTTCAAGATCCCTTGGCAACCTTACTCAATCAGTAAAAATACTTTTAATTAATCTTTCTCTATGTTTTGGTATTTTCAATTGCTGTCTAATATTAAATAACTTTAAAACCAAAATATCTTAGAGACTATCTGATCTGAAGGCTTTATGTAATGATGAGTAGAGTTAAACCCAGAAAACTTTCCTATAGGGCTAGACTGAAGTTGACCATTGCTTTATCACTGAATGAAGGATTTGTATTATTTCTCTACTTTCAGTGATGACATATTTCATAACCTAAAGCTCTTGCTGCATACACAATTTTAATAATCAATACTTTTAAAAAAGAAACATACTTCAATCTTACCCCATCCTTATTTAAGTAATGTGTTGCTAAACCACTTGCAATAATTGCCAACCCTTGAAATTTAAAACATTTTATTCACAGATAGGAAGTTTTGGGATATATGCTAAGGTTCTATAAGTATTATAGAGTAAAATCTCTTCTAAAATATTTTTCAAATAAATTAAATATTTTTCAAAGACCCAGTATTAAAATCAAGTAGAATTTTTCTTGCATCATCAAAAATGTCTTACTCATCTATTATTTTTTGGACTTATTCTAAGGGCATCTTTCTGTATTAGAAATCCAGATTACAAATAAGATTAAACTTTTCCTAACATTTTCTTTCTTTTCTGTTCCATGATCTTTCTAACACTTTGAAAGAACTTTTAGCAGTTGCTTCATTAAAGTTATTTTATAAACCATGGTATTTAGGTATTAGGCACAACTGTATTTATGTGTAGACATGGGCAGTGAAGTTCACTCACATATTAAGTAAGTGACTTACTACCATCCTGGCTTTCCACTCATTTCTTTTCCTTCCTGGTATCTGAGATTCTAATATGGCCTTAGTAACATTGCAATATGCTTGAACCTTTTAGGTTGTTAGAGCATGGGCATAGCTGGTAATGCTAAATCAATAAAGAGCATAGGCTCACTGTAATTTTCTTAGTTAATCTCTCTATTCCTTAAAATATCTTAGTAATAAAGGCAAGTGCACAATTATAGTCCAACAGAAGAGGGGTCTTGTGATCTTTATGGATGTTATGACTGGATCCTTTATAAATTTGGAACCATAATGTGTCAATGAGTTGAAATCCAAGAATCAAGAGAGAGTTAAGTCAAGTTACTTGGCTTGTCTGAGAAACATATTACACATATCTTTAAAGATTGAATACAGAAATATGCATATTTGGGGTCAAAGGATGAATTATTTTATGATGAGAGAAGAAAAATCTAGCAGACAAGAATGTGCCTGATATTCCAAGTACTGGCCAAGCCCAGTGATGTTTCCTCTCTCATCTAGTCTTGCATCATAAAAACTAAGGAAAGGACAAGGCAGTAATTCACTCAAAATATTATCACTATTTTGTTAGATTAATATTAATCACAAAACATAGCCATCAGTTAAATTAAAAAGTTTTTGCTTGAAAACAAATCTGCCAGTAGAAGTACAACTTATCAAAATGTTGAGTGTTTGGCTTATGAGAACATTGATGACTTTCAGTGTTAACTGACACTTCCCATTTTTAAGCTGATAATTACCTTGATGGGATGACTCTACTCCCACTCACTGGAAGATGAACTATGACATTTTAATTAATTAATTAATGGGATAGCATCTTCAGGGATTCATGAACATTTATTAAAAACTTGACAGATAGATGGCCCAAACAATCTTGTTTTCTAGATTATCATCATTAATAATTTCTATTTAGTCAATACTGGTTAATATTACACAATTTTGTATTATATACATATTAAGCAAGGAAGAGGGAGCTCAAACAATAAATAATAAATGAGAAAGATCAGTTTATTAAAGCACCTAGAAAAGTCCCCTAATTTGGAGGAAGGGAGGAGGCAAAATTAAGCAAGAGGCAATCAAGCTTTTTTCTTTGCCTGAGAAACAGGAAATCTATGTCCCTTGCCCTCTACCTCTGGGTTAGATTTGGGGATTGAGTAGGGAGGGGACAGACATTCCATTAGGTTTACAGAATTTAAATTCTAAGATCTTTTTTTTTTTCTTTTTCCTAGTTGAACCACTGAAAGAACCAAGTTCCCAAAGCAGCAATGTTTGTAGCCCACATCTAAAGAGGAAGGGCCTAGGCTTTTTAAAGTCTCTCTGGTCCAGCACTGTAAGATAGTTGCAAAATGTTCTCTGTTTCTTAAAGGGGAATAAAAGTAAATTAAAGAGGCAAAGCTTAAAAGGCCTGAAGCTTTCAAAAAAGGAAAACTTGGTAGGAGTCAGATAAGAACAAGGGTATATTACTAGAACATATTTCTCCATGAGAGCAGATGCCATTTGTTTCAGTTTGCTAAAGCTGCCAAAACACAATATATGAGAAACAAATTGACTTTTATAAAAGAGGTTTATTACAGTTCTAAGGCCATGAATATGTCCCAATTAAGGCATCAACAGGATGAACCTTCTCTGAAGAAAGGCTGATGGCATCTGGGTTTCCTCTTTCACCTGGAAAAGCAGATTGTTGGAGTCTGCTGGTCCTCTCCCAGGTTTAGCTTCTGGTTTCCATGGCTTTCTCCATGGCTTCTGTCTTAGGTTCTCCTGTGGTTCCTTTCTATTTCTCCCAGGGTGTTTTCTTTCTAAGTGTCTCTAAGCTCTCTTCAAAACATCTCTGCATTTTATCCTCTCATAGAGGACACCAGCAAACTAGTTACAGGATCCACCTTAAATGGGTGGGGTCACATCTCCATGGAATCAACCTAATCAAAAGCTTCCACCCACAATAAGTCTGTTCCCAGATGATTGGATTGAAAGAACATAGGCCCTTCTGGGGTGCATAATAGATTCAAACTGGCACACTATTTGTACCCCCACTGTAGTCCAGGCACTTAGTGAAAGAATAAATAAATAAATGAATGAATGTCAGTGTTCATAGATGATGGCATCAAGGGAAAGAAGTGGCCTGTTTCTCAATGCTTTTGGAGTATATTAATCTCCTAGAGTTCAGATGCAGTCCTGTGGAAATTAGGGAGTGGATGTAATCCAGCTAAGTTTCATCCATTTTGGGAAATGGAGCCTCAAGATATTAACTGAGCTCAATCAGAGAAATAAATCTGCATGTTTTAGATTATGGAGATTGTTAACTGAAAAATATACCCACCTATAATCTTTTAACAGATAATCTTTTTCAGTAATCATTTAACTCATATTTCTCAAGCATGTTAATTTCTTTTCTCTCCTAAATGAGTAGAAACTATAAACATGATGAAGACAGCTGTTAGAAATCATTCTCTATCAATAAAAAACAGCATATTAAGAAATTTCTTTTTACATAGCATTTAGGAAAAAAAATAACAGAACAAAACATAAATAACAACAAAAATCCATCAACTTTAACCCAGGAAACAGTTGGATTCTGGAGAAATATATTAATTCTTTCAGACAAATAGCCCATTTGGAGCTCATTCATGATGTGTGAACAAGAACTATGCTACCTTTTATTCTCTCACTTTACCAACTCTTTCTTACTGAAAAAGGGATTTTTCACTAATAGAAAAGTACTAGTGTTTTGCTTACTCTGTAGTAAGCAATAAAGTGAAAGATGCAATACTGACATAATTATTGTCATAAGGGACTCCAAGATCTTTGACTCCCCTCCAAAAAAAAATAAAAATAATAATTCAGCACAGTCCTCAGGATACAGAGAAACAAATTGGGAAGAAAGCAAAACAAAAAAAAATACAAAAAAAAACACAAGCTTTTCAGTCCTTTTTAAAAGTTCTAGTTATTGGTCTCTGAGGTTCATCTTCTATTGTAGATGATGCAATATGCAGCATGTTAATTACTTCATATTTCTGTCTAAATTCTCAAGTGAGGAAATCCCGTAATGGGATTTTCACCCCTTATAAATCCTTCTGACTTATCCATTCATGATGACAGATGAGACGTTTCCAAGAACAGTTCTTCTTCACACACAGGTAGGTTCATTCATAGGGAGAGTTTGTTTGATCTTATGGAATCAATTTAAAGTGTTAGCCCTCTAGGACATCCTTATAATTTTCAGTGGTCAGAGAATGTTCTGTGGAGGGCTATTAGGAAGTGAGATTGGAGAGGCTTCAAGGTAGCAGTGGGAGTCAATTGTGGCTGGGGCATTTTGCTGGAAGCCACAGTCCAAAGATTGTAATTCATCCAGTGAGAGAAAGATAAAGTCTTACCTAAATAATGAGGCTCTATCCCATAACAAGTTACTAAACTGTAACCAAATAATAGTTTTTCTGGTCTCTTTAGTACAACTGTCATTCTCAATCTCTCCTCTCTGTCTCTATCTCTATCTCTATCTCTATCCCTATCTCTATCTCTATCATCTCTATCTCTATCTCTATCTCTATCTCTATCTCTATCTCTATCTCTATCTCATCTATCTCATGCACATGCAGTCATTGAATTAAACTTGTATACCATACCAGCATGTATACAATACCAACATATTTTCAAATGCAATTGTTGACAAAGAAACCCACTTGGCCTCGGTATACTAATAAATGCTCCTATATTGCTTTGAAACCTCTGGGTCCTTTCTTCATTCTCCTTCTACAACTTAAATAATTGGAGTTTCACATGGAAAATGATAATAAGGACAAGTCAGCCCCACAGGCCATTTTCTAGAATTCTCTGCCTGTCACAAATAGCAGCACTCTAAAGACCTCTGAAGTTCCTGCCACCTTAATAAATGGGATGACAACACTTGTTAGTATGGCCAACTGTCTTGGTTTGTCTAGGACTGAGGGGATTGTCAGTGCTAAAACCAAGAAAATCCTGGGCAAACTGGGATGGCAATTGTTCACCCTATATAAAGACTACAACTGATTGAGATGATAGCGAACATAGATGAATTTCATTAGCAGATAAACATTTGAGCCTCATTTTACTCTTCTGTTTAAATTTGTCATTTCAGGTCACATGGCTCAGCAAACTGATACACTCAGCACTTAAGGTTCTTGAAACTTAACACCAATTCTTTTTTTAAAATTAACTACATTTGTCTAAAGTGAAAAAGAAGCAGTTAAAATGTTTTCTAAAAATATATAAGGTTTATTAATTATTGAATATATCAATAAAGCTGTAAAAGCATGTATTCCCCCTTGTACTTGGATACACTATGTTGTGAACATAGAACAGGGTTCTTATCTAGATGTATGAAAAATGGCTAATGATTTGTAAGGGGACCAAGATGATGATGCAGATGTCCCTGCAGAGTAAAGAGGGTATGTTAATAGAGTCAACAATACCCTCTTTCTTCCTTTTACAAATTCACAATTATGTGAAGTAACACCTTTTTGTCCCTGGCATTTGGCAGAGGAAACCTATAATGTTACTCCTTGTACTTGTCACTGCAATGTTCTAGGAAAGGAGGAAAATCATCTCTTACTTTTCCAAGCTCCTTTTTATTTCTATCATGTAAATTCCAATGAGGAGATGAGCAGTAGTCATCTAATATAGGGGCAAAACCCAGGGAATGAGGAGAGGAGGACAGATCTCAGAAGACAGTGGGTAGGAAAGGGATATATCTTTATAGTCAAGACACAGGATGTTGGTAACAGCTAATGATGGATGAGAGAAGAACTAGTGTTTTTTCTGGAAAGCATTAAATATATAACTTACAGAGAAAAAAGCATGTATAAATAATAATGAAACAAAAGAAAAATGACTTAAATCCCAATTTGCCACTAATAACATCTGTTTCAAGTTACTGAGATAGATTACTGGCATGTGATCTAAAATTAATGAATGTTTTAGTAATGAGTCACTCAGTTTGTCAATGAGTGTATGGTGAGAGAGAATTGGTGAAGAAACTATTAGAAATGCATCAAGTTTAGGTAATAAGAGTAGCTAACACTATTTAGTGTTTTATGTGTGCTAGACACTGTTCTATTCCCTTCACTGAGCTCAATTTATTTGATCCTCAGAAGATACCCAATTTTTCAGAGGAGGAAATCATGTTTGAGAGACAAGTTAAACACATCATTTTAAAGAAAACAATCACACTGCTCTGTACTGTAAATTAGATATTAACCTTAGAAGAAATATATTCTTTAAAAATATTTATATTAAAACCTTCAGCTAAATATATATTTCCTCCCTTTTTTGGAAACCAAATGCAAATGCAAATTTGTGCTGCCTCTAAATATTTCTGGAATATAACAGATTTTAGATAATTTTCTTTCTCTTGCTATCCACTGATGCTTTAGAATATCTTAAAGAAATTTTCCTTTTAATACTTTATGCATCTTCTTTATACCTATAGGAAGTGTTCACCTTTAAAATGATAAACCATTTGATGATTTGTTTTTATACACATTCTATATGGTTGCATGTTTGAATGTATTTGTGTATATTTTCAATAGTTAATCTTAAGAGTGCAGAATATATCTGTATATTTCAACCATTTTAATCTGAATACTATGTATTATAACTACAAATCTCCTTCTAAATAGATGAATCCTAAAGTAATATGTTCAAAACTAAAGGCTGGAGAATATTAAAGACTAAAAGTCAGAGTTTCTAAGTAGTGCTATTCAACTACATTTGCATTTATGCAACAAGAAAATTTTTAACTTACAGGAAAATGTGAGAGTCATGTTAATCTTTTTTCTTCTCATCCTGCATATTATGTTTGTGTTTATCTAAGTAAAACAATCATAATCTGAGTTATTTACATCAATATATCTGATAAAAGCTGAGAACCTTCTGACTGAGATGCATAGCTTTCTTAGCCAGTAACCAGTAAGTGGATGATATTAGAGCAATCAGAGGCTTCTTTATAGAAATTCTGATGATATCCATGTTTTTCTGATGACTCCTCTTTAGTCACCTTCAGATGAATTAGAAGCTCTTAAGGGAAAAAAAAAAAAAACAAACAAGCAACTATTAACTAATTTTTCTCAAAGCACACTGGAACATGAAAAAATATAATTTTGATTCTTTTAATGGAATATTAAGCATTGGTATAAGTCCCTTGACCAACCAATCTCCTACAGTTTGCACTTCTGGAAATTGAGCCCCAGATAAAGGAATTTAATACCAGAATCAGGACTGGAACACAAAGCTTGGGGGCTTCAGTAAACTGTACTTTCTACAATACTTTATGCATATTTTCTTAGTTAATCCTTATAACAACTCATATGATAGACCCTCTCATTCTCCCATTTACCAGTGAGGAAACTGAACACATCAGTATTAAATACATGGTTTAAGGTCACACATCTAGTAAATAGCAGAGCTGAGAACTGAGACCCAGACTTAAACCATTTAACTATTAATGAAATATTTCAGATTTCATTAAAATGTAATTCTTAATGCAACAAAAAGACACCCATCTAGTTAATCTTTATTCTATCTTTACTACTCACCATCACCAGGAACAAGCTGGGAAGTGATGACGATGATAATGATGGTATTAGCCTAATCTGTACTTTGGTGGCAAATACAAGAGAGTTTTATGAAGAACCATCAGTTTTTCAATCCTTTGGCCCATGAATAAATATTACATAAGTAAACAAAATTTCTATTCATAAATTAGCTCAAAATATTTAAACTAAAGTATTAGAATGTGCTAGAAGGTATACAGAATACAGATAGCCAACTGAATTTGATAACAGCAACAAAACAAAGATAGCCTCCTTTCCAACTCTTCAAAATTTTTCCTTAGTTTTCTAATATATTTTAGAAATTCCATGAATTTAAATATATATAGGCCTTTGCTCAGTATTTTATTTCTCTAATTTTGCTCAAAGTAAAGAACTTTAGAAGAAATGGGGAATAAAGCAGGGAAATGGGGAATATAGCAACTAATATCTATGTATCTATCTATCTATGTATTTATCTATCATCTATTTCCAAAGGCATAGTAGGCTGAAATAAGAACTAAATGTTTAACAGTTGCAGAAGACATTACTTTTTGAAAGCATCAAACTAAAATTAGTTTTGTAATGAGAAATCCCAGTAATCAAGAAATGGTTGCATTAAGTTAATTTAGTCCTCTCTCATTTTCTTATCATCCTGAGCTAATGAACAATAATATAAAGGTAAATGAGCTCATAGTTCCTGATCTCAAGTTCAACAGATTTAAGGCAGAGAGAAATGGAAATGAGAGACTGCCATAGAATTTAATGGTTGAAGGCCTAAGGTAGGAGATGATTTTAAAGAGGAGAAGATGCTTGACCTCATTCTTATTATACTTGTTGGTTGACAGTATGGATATTAGCTGACAAGGATTCAAATCTTCCTCAAAAATTCTTAAAAATTGTTAAAAGGAAGGGGCTTTCTTTTTTTCTTTTTTCTGATATGAGTAAAGGATTTATGTTAAACTATTTTACAGTTTAATGAAGTCTTTTTACAACAAGTATCTAAAATTTGCAATGTAACAAACTGGAGACAATATTTTACTCTCTGATTATGGAAGAACATTTTTTTGCCAGTAACTTTGACTAAGTTTAAGCTTCTAATATATTGCACACCTTCTGAGTTTTACAAAACTAGTGAATAAATAACACATATTTATCTTCTAAATGTTGGGATTAATTAAAAAGGTATTTTTCTTCCCAGGAGAAAGCAAGAAAAAAAGTTCTTCTGAAATCTATGCAGATTAATAAAAACTAAACACTAGAAGTTCTGTTACTATATTTCTAAAACTTCCTATTATTTTAATACCTTCTGTGTAATGACATCATATATATATGCATAAGAAAAATGAACATTTTTGATAAAAGATATGTGAGAAAGAAGAGAGGGAAACAGAAAAATAGGAGAGGCTTGGAAAGGGAATGCATAGGAAAAGATAATATAAATGTGGAATGGCTGTATTTGTCACATGTATTTACTGATTTCTATTTATTTTATTAGATTAAATGTATCTCTATCTGGATCAAATTTAAAGAAATGCCCAATTTTACTGCTGTGACAGAATTTATTCTTTTGGGATTAACCAGTCATCCTGAATTGCAACTCCTTTTCTTTGTGGTTTTCTTACCTGTGTACATTATCACCCCTATTGGGAATATTGGCATGATCATATTAATCAGGATCAGTCCCCAGCTCAATAGCCCAATGTACTTTTTTCTCAGTCATTTATCTTTTGCAGATGTATGGTTCTCCTCCAATGTCACACCTAAAATGTTGGAAAACAGTATCTGAGACCAAAACCATTTCCTACCCTGGTTGCATTGTGCAATGTCTTTTCTTCATTGCTTTTGTCCATGTAGAGGTCTTCATTCTTTCCATGATGGCCTTTGACCAATACATGGAAATTGGCAACCCTCTTCTCTATGGCAGCAGAATGCCAAGAACTATGTGCATTTGACTGATTTCTTTCCCTTATATATATGACTTCTTTATTAGTCTGATCTCCACACTTTGGACCCATGGTTTGTACTTTTGTGGAAACATTGAGATCAACCACTTCTACTGTGCAGAACCAGCCCTCATCAAAATGGCCTGCACAGGGAACTATATTAAAGAAGACACCATGCACACATTAGCAGGGCTCAACTTCTCTTATTCTTTATTGATCATTATTGTCTCCTACATATTTATCCTTATTGCCATCCTCAAAATGCATTCTTCAGAAGGAAGAAAGAAAGCCTTCTCCACATGTGAGTCCCACCTGACTGCTGTCACCATATTTTATGGAATGCTCTTCTTCATGTATCTTAGAAGCCCAACCAAGGATTCTGTGGAGCAGGGGAAAATGGTGGCTGTGTTTTATACCACAGTAATTCCTATGTTGGACCCCATGATCCACCGTCTTAAGAATAAGGATGTAAAGGAGGCCATGAACAAAGCAATCAGTAGAACATTTTTAAATAAATGAAGTGGAAATTTACCACATACAATGAGATACATAGTCCAATGGAAAGGGTAGGAGATTATAATTTCTTTTGGATATTTGAGGAAAAGTGTTATTTGTCTTTCCAGTGAGTAGAGAAAAAATAATATGTAATTGAAAAGAAATTAATGATATAATAGGCAAAAGAAGCATGTTTTAAACCCAGGACATTCTAGGGCTATGAAATTTTAAATGACAAAAATATGTTGAGTATTAATCTACTATGGTTCTTTCCCACACAATATAAAATTCAGTGGTTATTTTGAAATAGAGAATGTTTTATTTATGGCCCTTTGATATTTCACTAATCTATTCTTCTAAGTCTTTTTGTAAAAGAATTATAATTCTCTCTTCTTGCACCTAGAATAAATTTTAGTTCTGGATTATATGTTTATTTGCCAGTGCTAAAATTGAGTACCATTGCACCATAAATCACTGTAGTAATTGATGACAACATCCCTGATAAATGAAATATCTTAGGTGAAATCTGTTATAAAGTCTACGCAAGCAACATTAATTAATATAACTATGTACTGCATGAGTTTTTATTTTCAAATGAATGCAAATAAGTTCATACATTTATGTATGAACTTATTTAATATCCTATGTTATCCTTTTAACATTCTATTTTATAATGACTATGAAAAAAGAAGATACAATCTCATCATTGTTCTGAAATTTGGAATGTACTTCCTTAATTAGATTTTGACAGCTTATTATCAGAATATTTTGGAAATATATATATATTTATTCTTTTTTTCTCTTTGTGCTTTTTAATTTAGGGTTTTGCCTTTTTTTTTCTTTTTTTGGTGGGAATAGAAACTAGCTGCCATGTAGTAGTACTAGCGTGCTCACTTGCATCTTGTCATACATTTTATATGTGACTTTAAAAGCACACTTCAAACCATATATTTCATACTTCCTGCCTGGCATTGATGCATTAGGTCTCTTCAAAGAAGTTTTGTACAGATATGGACACAGGCAATCTCAAGATTGAAAGGCTACACATACTAGAAAGCAAGCCAACAGCACCAATTATCCTCCCTTCTGCCCACGCCTGGTTCCCAATTTCCCTTGATCTTCTACAGCCATTTAGTCTTTACAAATATAAACATCCCTATTTCTGAAATTCTAGAAACCTAACCAAGAACATTGAATTAAAACCTCACATATGTATATTCTCACCATGGATTGTAAAACTTTGTCAATTTGAAAGATGCAGAAATATCTCATCGTTTTAATTTAAATACCCTGGAGAACTAGTGAAGTTAAACATTACCTGTTTCTTGGACATTTGAATTACTTTAATTCTGTTTATTTGTATCATCTGTTTTTTCTATCAGGATAAACATATTTTTTAGTTGAAGTTGAAGTTTTCTATTAACTCTATGTTTCGGAATATTAACTCACTGAACTTTAAGATCCATGAGAGAAGAGGCCATTTTTTGTCTTAATTGCTGTTACACCACTATTCTAAACTCCTTGTTATAAGACCTTAATTAATATTTGATACTTAAATTAATGGACTGATGATCCATTATATATGACCCATCTTTTCCTTAAATTTTATTGTTTACCATCTAATTTTGATTATTTTGCTTTATAACATGCTAATAATTTTAATATCTATATCTTCTTGGTTCCTTCATTAGTGTTAAGATTAAAAGGTCCTTTCCAACTGTTGGGTGACAGAGTCTGCCATGTTGTCCCTAAGTCCAATTCCCATTTCTTTTTGGGTTTTTAACAATAGACATATTTTTCACTTTCCCTTGCAGTTTCTGTAACCAAGTGGCTGAGGTGTCTATAAGGGAATATGAGTGGAAGGGTGGTGTACCGAATCTAATTCTGGCCAATATAAGTCCTCCAGGTTGATCCTCTATGTTTTCTTGCATGTTTGTTTGCTTTTTACTTGTTCACTAATTGCAAACAAAGTTCCCAGAGGACAGTGTGAAGTCACTGAATCACCAGAATTAAGGCCTCCTTCCAGCATCTGCATTGGACTGTTATATGAGCAAGAAATACATGTCTGCTGTGTTGAACCACTAAGATTTCACAGTTTACTTGTTGCAGCAGCAAATATTATTGTAACTTGCATGGGTGGATTATACAGCAATTCACGTAAAAGCTCATGCAATATTTTATTCACATAAAAGTTGAGTGTGAAATATTTACACTCAACAATTTAACTCATTAAGAATTTGCCTCTGTATGTGTGGTTTGAGGCCAGAATTTAACTTTAATTATATAAAATATAAACCAGTTATTCCATCATTAATTTAATAATCTGTCCCCACTAATTTTTAAATTCCAATAAAATTTACATTAATTTGTTTATATTTATTTTTGCCAATTTCTCAGCATTCTAACCTGTTGCTTATAAATCATCATTTAATTCATTCATCCATCTAACAAATACTTACTGAGTGCCTAATATTTACCAGTCATTGTTTTAGTTATTTGATATCAATGAATTAAAGAGAAATTCCTTGATTTTTTGATATTTGTATTCCAGTGATCTGAGATGCACAGAAACATTTAACATAAGTATATTATGTAACATTTTAGACTGTGGCATTAAGGAAAAATCTAGAAAAGAATAGAATAGGGTGAAGGAGCCAAGGAATGCCACAGGCTTAGGGTAAATTTTATTGAGAAGGTGATAGCTGAGCAAAATCCACATGAGGGTGATTAAGGGGTTTAGTCATGTTTGGGTGTTTGAGGGGAAGTATTCTCAGCATATGGAACAGCCATGGCTAAGGACTTCAATGTAAAGCATTCAAGGAGTGCTTCAAGGGTAGCCTGGAAGCTTTGGGGCTGGAACCCTGAGCCATGATAGTGGACTATAATATCAGAGGCATTACAGAGAAGGGGTGACCTCTGTGAGTCATTGAAAGGCTTCTACTCTGAGAAAAATGCTAATGGAGGGTTGTGAGCAGTGCAGCAGCATGACCTGACATGTTTTAAGAAGACCACTTTGGTTTCTGATTTTAGAATGGTTTATAGAGCACTAGGGTGAAAGGAAGTTCTGTAACCCTGTGATCGATGCTAAGAACAGGGTAGTAACAATAATGGTGATGAGAGGTCCTCAGGATCAGGATATATTTTTCAACATAGAGTTCTTGTTGCATAGTGTTGTTGGTTTGAAGTGGTTGCTCACCACAAATTACATTTCCCACCATTCTTGTAGCTAGGTACTACAGTGTGACCAGTTCTCACCAATGAAATGCATTGGTGATTTATATGTGAAACTTGCAGACTGGTATGTTTAAAACACTCATTGCTTCTCCACCTTCTCACCAGCATCTAACAACTGTATATATTTGCTCAAGGTGTCTTTGTAAAATATATAATCTAAAGAGCAGAGGCCCTGACAACTTGAGACCTTGAATGACACTGTGAAACAGACCTCTGCTATGATCTGGAGCACTTTGTACATTTAATGACCAAGAGACAAAATTCATAATATTGTATATTTTATACTTACCTATTTTTAATTTATATTTGCTACTAATTTGTCCTTGTGTTTACATGACCCTTTGTCATCCACAAGGACTAGATTCTTGATTTTTTAAATTAGCTTTAATTTTTTCTGTTATCAATTTTTGCTTCTATTTTTATGAAACCCATTTTTCAACTATCTTTAAGATTATTTTTTAATTTTTCTAACTTTTGGAGTTAAATGCTTGGTTGATAAATTTACAGTATTTTTTATTTCACAATGATAAGAACATGAGACTGTATTTCAAATTTGGACCAGGCCATATACTTCAAAATGCATAATTCCCACTTCTGTTATTTTTTAGTGTGATTTTAGTTTTGCTTTCCTCTTTGATCCAAGAATTATATAGGTAAATGTAATAGTTTATGAATTATTGCTTTAATAATTTAATTTTAAAGTTTTATTCTTTCTGTTTAAAAAAAAGCCTTTACTCTTCCTACATTTTAGAAATTATCCAAGCTCTTTTGCACTTTGCAAAAGGGAATTTTAGCATGTGCTTTTGTAAAATTTAGATTTCCATATGAAAAATCTATATGATTATTAACCTTATTTTCTACATTTTTTTTTTCTATCTCATTGGGAAACACTAAAAACATATATTAAAATTTCAAATTAGCAGCTGCAGCAAGATGGCGTCGCAGCAGCAGGGTCGTGAGGGCGGTGCGCAGCTGGCGGGGTCCGCGGCGGAGGCCGACCCCCTGGGCCGCTTCACGTGTCCTGTGTGCTTGGAGGTGTACGAGAAGCCGGTACAAGTGCCCTGCGGACACGTCTTTTGCTCTGCATGCCTGCAGGAATGTCTGAAGCCGAAGAAACCTGTCTGTGGGGTGTGTCGCAGCGCTCTGGCACCTGGCGTCCGAGCCGCGGAGCTCGAGCGGCAGATCGAGAGCACAGAGACTTCTTGCCATGGCTGCTGTAAAAATTTCGTCCTATCCAAGATCCGGGCCCACGTGGCCACCTGTTCCAAATACCAGAATTACATCATGGAAGGTGTGAAGGCCACCACAAAGGATGCATCCCTTCAGCCAAGGAATGTCCCAAACCGTTATACCTTTCCTTGCCCTTACTGTCCTGAGAAGAATTTTGATCAGGAAGGACTTGTGGAACACTGCAGATTATCCCATAGCACGGATACCAAATCTGTGGTTTGTCCTATATGTGCCTCGATGCCCTGGGGAGACCCCAACTACCGCAGCGCCAACTTCATAGAGCACATCCAGCGCCGGCACCAGTTTTCTTATGACACTTTTGTGGATTACGATGTGGATGAAGAGGACATGATGAATCAGGTGCTGCAGCGTTCCATCATCGATCAGTGAGCAGAGTTTCTGCTATCCATCTCATGTTCCAGAGCTTCCATTACATGTTAAGCATGAAACATTTGACTCACATGCTTTAAATGTACAACAGATGAGGGATTGAGCCATGGCATTGAGGACAGGGGAATAGGGTCCCCAGCTCATAGTCCTCTTTTTTCTTTGGGCTCTTGCCAAAGCTGTCTTCCCTTACTGTTAACCTTGTTTGTCACATCGTCTAATCTTTTTTTTTGTCTTCAGCTACTTCCTAGAGCTAACTTCTGGAAGAGAATCCAGCTTCTCCACCTGTTCTTGTTCCACACTTGTTCCTCCCATCCGGTGTTCATCCCTCAGGTCCTCCCAGCCAGCCAGGATCTTTTCGGGGTCACAAATAGCACAAATGAAACGCATGTCTCCTTCCCTAGTCCCTGCAGTGTGTGAGCTCTGGCAGTGGTGTGTTGATCCATGATGAAGCTCCCAGTGTGCCATGGCATTTCTTGTTGGTTGGTCTTTGGCAGCAGCTGGGGTTACCATCCTAGGGAGCACTTCAGAAGTCCTGTTGGGGTGAGTGTTCTGGATTTAGCATGGTCTGATGCTGGAAGTTTTGATTAGTGATATTTTCCTACTACCCCTGTACACCCTTGAAGTTAACTGGGTCAGTCCTAAATGCCTGCATGGTGCCTTTTTAGGATAAGGTGTAACCATATATTTTTAGTGAAAGTTTCTAGGTTAGGAAAGTTAAAAACCCATATATCCATAAGTGGGGAGGAAGTTCAGCTAAGCAGTGGGAGGGCAATAACTTTTTGGTTCTGATTTTCAGGCTAATGAGATACTTTTGAATGTCCATTATACCTCTTTATTTGGGGCTTGCTTACATTCTTGTCCTTGAAGTACGAAAGGGAGTCCTCAAATGCGTAAGAAGGATGAAACTTGGGAGATTCCAGTGGATACTGGTTCTTCTGTCTTCTATTTGGTAACTTAGATTAAATTTAGCATTGTTTTTCTATCACAGACTGGTTTCCTTATGAACCTGATTTCAACCTGTAAATGGGTTTGCAGCCTGCTTTCTAAATACAAAGAGAGGTTATAGAAAATCTGATCTCACACCCAGTTGTCTCACATAAGACAGACTTCATAAAGGCAGAACATCTCCTGATGAGCAATTGTTAACAAAAGTGGTCTCCTAGAAACTTTCTTGAAGTTAAAGATATTTTACAAATATTAATAAATATAAGGCTAAAAAGCTGTCAGTCTAACTGTAGGAGCAGAATCTAATCAACCAGAAGACATTTGAGAATCAGGTCTGTTTTTTCAGGTCCAACATTGTTAAAATATGGACATTTTTCTAGTCAGTGGCTGAGGTTGCAAATGGTGCAGTGCATTGGGCCCATGCACTGCTGCTGGGGGCCTCCCCCTGCCGGCCAGGAAATAGCTGCAGGTGCCTCGTCACCAGGGAAGACTGGGCCCATTTGGGGCAATAATTTTTTCTAACGTGCTGTTGCTTGGGAGGACCCAGATATTAAGGTCAGCTTCTTCACTGTAATTTCTGGAAAAAGTTCACTCAAAACTCCTTGAGTTGAGATTACCTTTGTAGGATTTTGGTGGGAGATTTGACAAAACCTTCATTTGAGAAAACTGATTAGAGCAGGTCCACCTCACCAGTGGTATGGAGAACTTGACTTATTTTCTTGTATTAAGTGCACTTCATGTATTTCTAATAAGACTTTGCAGAAAGTGAAATTTGTTATGTTCTGGCTTTTAAACCATGAAATATAAATAAATTTCTTAATTTATCCAAAAAAAAAATTTCAAATTCATTTTTATTTTATTGTCTCTTTATATAGTTTTTGTTTTGTTAAATATATTGAGTATATAACTTCATGGTGGATGATACTCTTCTTCATTTAAAAGTAACTCTTTCTTGTTTAATGCTTTTCGATTTATCTCCTACTTTGCTTCAGATTAATACCATATTTCCTGCTTTCTTTGTATTTATATTCACTTACCCTGTGCTGTGTAATCTTTCTGAGTTTTACATATGTCAACAGTAGACAAAAGATAGTTTTATTTTGTCATCTCCCATCCCACAAAACCAAAATATTTTAAAGTCAGTTCTTTTATATAGAGGTTATCTTCACTGTGGGTAGTGGATTTTCAAGGAGATGGTCAGGCATATTCCAGATTTTACTGTGTTTGATCTTTCTCCTCTAATCTATCCATTTGTTTTGGTGTCAAATTTTGAGGAAACATCCACAAAACTTGCTCACCTCTAGAGATCCCCAGTAAATATCTCTCAGCTTATCTTGTGATATCCTCCAGAGCACACATTTCACTCAGGCTGCAACTTATTCACTTTGCCCTCACCAACCACATTTAGACTGTCTACTGGATAAATCTTTGATATGTTTGTTCCTTCATTTTTGTGGTTTTGACACTTAAGCATGTAAGGCAAGTACTAGAAAATAGAAGATAACAGTGTGTTGTTTATTCAGTTGTTCTTCTTTACACATTTTAAAAGGAAACATTTTAAATACCTTGATATCAAAATTAAATGAAGCTATATTGTCCTATAATGATTTCATGGCAAGAAGAAAAAATGAATTTGTACCAGATTGTACATGTCAACTTGATTAAGACTGGGAACTATGAAACTCAGGATCCCCTTCTCCATATGCTTCTTGGTTAGAGTTGGCAAAAAGAGGAACTTGTGAGGGATGTGAAAGGTGGAAAGGATGATAAGTCTTTACTCTCTGTGTTTGACAGAAGGAGGCTTCCAAAGGTGTCCTCCTCCTATTCTCTGGAAACTGTAACTATCTTATCTTACATGGAGAAAGGGATTTTGCAGATGTGATTAAGTTAAGTAATTGTGCCAGTTTGGATGTACTATGTCCCCCAAATTGCCATTATCTTTGGTCCAAACTTGTTGGGGCAGGCTTATTAGTGTTGATTACATTGAAACTTCTTGGTTCAGTGTTCCGATGGAGATGTGACTCAATCAAATGTGGGTGAGACTTTTCATTGGATTATATCCATGGAGGTGTTGCCCCACCCATTCAGGGTGGGTCTTAACTGGATCACTGGAGTACTTTAAAAAGAGCCATACAGGCCCAGATGCAAAGCAGGTGTGAGTGACACCTTGGAGAGCAACTAAGAGTGACATTTTGGAGAAGCTGTAGCTGAGACAGACATTTTGAAGATGGCCATTGGAAGCTGATGCAGACAATTTGGAGAATGCCATTATGAAATGCAGCCTGGGAGCAAGCAGATGCCAGCCTTCTGAGCTAACAGAAGTTTTCCAGATGCCATCAGCCATCCTTCAGTGAAGGTACCTGATTGTTGACACCTTACCCTGGACACTTTATTACCTTCAGACTGTAACTTTATGACCAAGTAAACCCCCTTTATATAATCTAATCCATTTCTGGTATTTTGCTTAATGTCAGGCTTAGCAAACCCAAACAGTAATTTAAAATAAGGAAATTTTCCTGGATTATCTGATTAGGCCTAAGGTATTCACCAGCGTTCTTAAAAATGCAAGATAGAGACAAATAGAAAGCCAGAATGTTGTGATATAAGGAGTCAAGCCTTTACTACCTTTGAAGATGTAAGGGGGACACAAGATAAGGAATGTTGGCATCATCTAGAAGCTAGAAAAGGTAAAGAAACAGAGTTGCCCCTGGAGCCTCCAGGAAGGAATTCACCCCTGATTATACTGTGATTTTTCCTAGCAATTTCTTCCACAAATCTTCTCTCAAGATCCACACAGAGCTCTGATTTGTGCAGCCTTCATCAGTGCTTTTCAATTCCAAAACATGGCCTCATTGTACACCTTGGACTTCACAATGCTATTCCGAGAAGTATCTGACTGATACATAGATGTGTGTCTCTCCTACCTATGTGGCTCCCCTATTAAAAACATGACCACTTTAACCATTTTCTTCATTTAAAACATATTTATTGATTACGTTCCATGTGACAAGTATTGTTATAGGTACTGAGGTGGGGCCATGAGCAAGACAGTGAAGATGCCTGCATTCACAGGGTTCAGTCTCAGGTGGAAAGGGCACAGACAATAGAAAGACACACAAATTCAAATTTAGAAAGTGAAAAGTGCCAGTAAGATAATCAAAGCAGTAAGTATGGTCAAGAATTCATGAAGTTATCAGGGAGGTCTCTGAGTGGCAACACTGAAGAGCACAACTATGTGAAGTCTTGGGGGAAGAACACTCCAGATAGTGGAAAAGCCACTGCAACAGACTTGCCTCAGGATTACATCTGGTTTCCAATCACAGAAGTCAAAACAGCAGTGGCCTAAGCAAGAGATATTTCTATTTCTCTGTTAGGTAAAAGTCCAGAAATAAGCAATCTCTGCCATTGATGGGGTACATCTCTCCTCCTTATGGTTCTAGATGGACATCTAGAACTCAGATGTGCATTTCAGGTTGCAGAATGACAGAAATGGAAAGGAAAACTGGTAGAGCAGGCACCTTGCTTGTGAGAAAGACAAGAAACTCTTCTGCAACACTTCCATTTTTGATATATGGGATAGAGCATCATCATATGATCACAAGGAAGGCTGGGGATTAAAGATTTATTTGGGGTGTTTTTCTAATCAAATGCTATTACAATGGAAATAGAATGGATTTGGTGGTAAACCAGCAATTTCTTCCACAAATCTTAAAAAGGAGGAACAAAGTTTTGTAGTAATATAATAATTGTCTCAGGGATAGTTATGATAAATTAAATTAAATTTGCATAGTATCTGACATGCATTAACTTCAATAAAAGCATTCTTGTTGCTATTATTATTATGTTCTTTCTTTCCCTTATTTATTAAAAAAAAGGAGGTTGAAGCAGATAGTTTCTTCCTGCTTTGGTATGCTATAATTTTAATTATAAGGGATTATACTTGCTTCATCTGTCACTGGAAAAACCAAGTGGGAGTCAGTGGAACAGATCATGAATGACAGAACACTTGATTGGCCATGTACAGGTTGAATAACCCTATCAACAATTTTAGTATGACACAAACCCAAAGCAAATTTTATTTTTTGATTCCAGGGTCCACTCAAAATAACTACAGCTTGGAGAAAAAGAAAATTGTACAAATCTGTTACTAGAAGTAAATTAAAAACAATTTAACAGTTGACTATTCCTCTAGAGATGTGCTTTCCCAAGGGTCATTTCTAGGAGAAACTTCTTAATTGCTCCTTATTTTCTAAGGCAAACATTTCAGGGATGCCTCTTATATATATTTCTCCCAACTTCTCTTTTACTTGGTGTAAGTTGCTTACCAATTCTTATATAGCATTCAGTGTTTAACTCTGCATCCTTACTGGGAATGTTTTTCAGTTCATTTTCGGGTAGGTCTAAACATTCTATCTGGAACAATTGTGTGGAACCAGAATCTTAGATTTTCTTTTCTTTTATTCTTTCTAGAGATAAATTAATTATTCCATGTGTTAATCTGTGTTTGTGTTTGTGTGTGTGCATGTGTGTGTGAAAGAGACAAAGAGATGGAGAGAGAGAAAAAAAGAGGTAAACTTTCAAGAGAGATTTGATTATTTGATTATGAACTATCAATAGTAGCTACAATTTCCAACAGTGCATTTAATAATTATCATTCCTTGCATATTTATTGTGTTAATATGCAATATCTCTTTCCATACTCACAAGCACCCAGTGAAATGGATAATATTGTCATTGTCTTATGCTATTGAGGCACAGAGAAGGTAAAACAAAAAAATGGAATAAAACTTCCCTAAGTTCATAAAATAAGTCATGGATCCAAATTTCAAAGTCTGACAATAGAAACAGAACTCTTTAACTAGTGAAATATTTAATACTTCTTCATGCCTGTTCTATGCACACCTGATAAACTTTATAATTTAAAAAAATACAAAATTATAAGTATACTTTGATTATTTTCTTCCCTGTTATTTGATGCCACCTATATTTCTTAATGGCTTATAAATATATTCCTTTAAAGTAGTAATTTATCTTTTGTGATATAAATGATAAATTGGTGGATAAAGTATTTTGACCAATCTGTTAATATACATACTGTTGGGGATGGTGAGTTGAACAATACCAAAATGGGTGTTATTGACACAGATGTCAGTAGAATTTAAAGGAAACTCCATTTATACCTAGCAGATGTATGTTCATTCATTGTTTTCTCTAAGCATTCATAATTTCCATATAGCTGTGTGTGCTTAAATCCACATGGTCATGTAAAATTGACCATTGAGAAACTCTTCAAGGGGAAAATTACCTCTGAAGCCTTCGGACTGGGGGTGGGTGGTGTCTTTTATACAGTAAAGCAAAGGACCTTAAAGATGAACCTATCCAATTTCTAACCAATTTTGCATCCTATATCTAAATATTTCCAAGGCAGTTTATCCAGTTTTAGAAACTTTAGCTGTTATTGATCTGTCTTTTTTTTAATAAATCCACTCATTAATGCCATGAATTTTCATTACTTGGCATGAAAATTGACAGTCATATAGAGTCTGTCTAAGCCACTTTGATTTGTAGCTTTCTCCTTGAATGTAAAAAGGGAAAATTTTCTTTGCAAGTGGAGTGGGTGGATTATGGATCACCTCTGTGGATAAGAATCTGCTTATTTTCACCATAGCAATGAGGTTAACCTTCCTGTCTGCTCTGTTTTTCCTACTCACTACCTTGTGATAATCATGGATAGAGCCCAACAAATTGTTTTTGAACAAAGTTCTAATTCTGGAGGTTAAAACTAAGATCTTAGGAATCATCATTTGCCTTGGAGATGACATTCAGCCATCAGAGGGCATGGCACAAATCCCATCTCCATTGTCTTGATGAAAAGATATTTCAGTATTCTTATTGGACAAATTGTTCTCTATTCTAAAGAGCATGGACAGTCAATGGTGTTGATGTAATCTCTGTTACATAATTTTAGAAAATTTAAAGCTAAGTAAATGCTAGTTTAACTTTCACAGATCTCTGAGTTTATTACAGTAAGACTGTGTATTTCTAAGAGGTTGGATTGAGTATGAATATTTCCCATTATTATTTGAGGAAGTGACACTTGTTTTTTCGCCATAATTTCTATTAGCATCATGCAAGAAACAAACATTTTCTCAAGAATATAATTTGATAAATATTGTTCTAGTAAAAGCTTCATATTATACAACCTAATTTTTTTAATAAATTTTCAAAATATCAAGGAAGTTATCCCAGATTCCAATGGATCTCCAAAATTGACTTGATCATTTCCCAATTTCTGTCCCTATTATCACTCTATAATAATATATCACACATTTTGAAGGTATTTATTTACATTAATTCCTGTGTAAATACTGACATTAATCTCCTTGTCTTACTCATATTTGAATCTTCAGAACACTGTAATGGATGACTTGTAGTAGATTATTATTACATGTTAGATTGGGGGTAGTGTCTATCCAGGGACTGTGCATAATGCATAAATGTGAATAAATGGTTCACCTTCTTCTAGTTGGCTTTGATAGCTGTTGTGATCAGTTTGACCCTTCTCAATTTAAATTAGTGCAAGAATAAGGTTACATTACCTGAGATTTAGGGCTGATGATTTATTTGATTTGGTAGTTCCATCTCTAATGAAGAATATTTTTATAATGAAAAAGGGACAAGAGGCAAAAGATGATTTCTGAGTTTGGTATAAAGGTATCTATAACCCTCCATAAATATCTTAAAACTATGAAAATACCAAACAGCATTGGGAGTGATGTTTGGTTAAGAAGTAGCCTTAGACATTGGGCCAATGAAGTACTTAATACTATCGTGTTTCAATCACAATATTCTGTATAACTGCTATATAATAGTGTCTGTGTATTTATTAGTCAAACTTACCTTCAGAAAACCTGCTAATGGGTACCCCAAAAATTATTTGCTGAAAAGAATGGTAAAGTGCAGCCATAGCCATTTAATGAAGTGACAATAACAGGAAACATGGATAAATATATAAATTAATAAATGAACAATTTCTGATTTTTTTCACTTTTTTTCCTTTTAGATGTCACAAAGCCTTTACCTTATTGGTTTTGAACTGTGAAAATGCTTAATTTCACTGATGTGACAGAGTTTATTCTTTTGGGATTAACCAGTCATCAGCAATGGCGAGTACTCTTCTTCATCATTTTTCTCATCATCTATATTACCATCATTGTGAGCAATATTGGTATGATCATGTTAATTAAGGTCAGTCCACAGCTTAATAGCCCCATGTACTTTTTTCTCAGCCATTTGTCATTCATTGATGTTTGGTTTTCTTCCAATGTCACCCCTAAAATGCTGGAAAACCTGTTATCAGAGACAAAAACTATTTCTTATGTTGGTTGTTAATAGTGCAGTGTTTTTTCTTCACTGCCCTTGTACATGTAGAAGTTTTTATTCTTTCTGCAATGGCCTTTGATAGATACATGGCAATATGCAACCTTATGCTCCATGGCAGTAAGATGTCAAGGGTTGTTTGCATTTGACTGATTTCTTTCCCTTACATATATGGTTTTCTGACTAGTCTGGCAGCAATGATATGGACATATGGCTTGCACTTCTGTGGGAAAATTGAAATCAACCACTTCTACTGTACAGACCCACCTCTCATCAAAATGGCCCATGCTGGGACCTTTGTAAAAGCATATACAATGATCATAGTTGCAGGCATTAATTTCACATATTCACTGACTGTGGTTGTCATCTCTTACCTTTTCATTGTCATTGCCATTCTATGGATGCGGTCAACAAAAGGGAGGTGGAAGGCCTTCTCCACCTCTGGGTCCCATCTGACAGTTGTCATCATATTTTATGGGACTCTCATCTTTGTTTATCTCAGGTGGCCCTCTGAGGAGTCTGTGGAGCAGGGGAAAAGTGTGGCCATGTTTTATACCACGGTAATTCCCATGCTGTACCCCATGATCTACAGTCTGAGGAACAAGGATGTAAAAGAAACCATGAACAAAGTGCTCAGCAAAACATGTTTAACAAAACAAAACTGAGTAAATTGTGTCTTCTCTGCTTCATACCTATTTGTTGGTCCACACATTATTGTGAAGGTTATAGGGAAGTTAAGCTAAAGACTTGTGTTTTGAAAGAAAAAGAGAAAGATGCAAATTAGGAGTAAAAACAGTAGACTGACCCATTCCAGCTGATGTAATTAGTGAGGATTAATTAATATGGCATAACTGAAAGTTGTTAAAATGGGAAAATTTGAGTTGCATAAATGTTATTACAATAGAAAGTTGAAAAAAGGATAATTAATTGAAAAGATTCAAATATTTAACTAAAATACAAAGAGGTTTTCTTATTCAAAAATTCAGTGGGTGAATTTTAGAAATAGTTATTCATTTGCCTATTTAGAGGTCAATTTGTGGTGGAAAAAATAACATATAATTCTGTTTCATAATATGATATAAAAAATGATAGTCTCCCTAATAGCTATGAATTTTGTTTATGCTTCTTTCATTGTAAGAAGTTGCAGAACTCTTCAGAGATTTCTACTTTTAAAATATAAAAACTTATACATTCCACTATTTTTCCATGTCTTGGGGTTTCCTGGGAGACACACTATGGTATCTGTCTTTACAGATTGCAGTAACTACCATACGCCAGATTGTACACTCCTCACCTTCCCTAGCCAAACTGGCTTTGACTTACAGTCTGATAGAAGAGTGGATAGAATTAGCAAATATCTGTGTAATTAAAAAAGCATGGATTTCCAGACTTCACTTAACAAACTGAATTGGTATTTATTTCAGAATACTTTGCACATCTGGGACTAAGATATGGTGCCTAAATTCTTTGGTTAATTTTTATATTTGAAAGAAATAATATTTATGGGGGACTGTTTGTTGTGAACAGTAATTTTCTGCCATGAAAATATTGATATATTTTGATACCTCTTTTACCTGGTTTCATAAAGTACACAATTGTGGCAACAATATACTTCCTTAAAGTCTATTCACAAGTGAATGAATCAGTCAATAAATCAATCAAACAACCACCTTTGGTTTTGGTGCAGATAATAAATAGCTAATGAAATGTAATATGCATATTTTTAATTGCACATGAAAGTAATTACATATTTCTCTTCAATGATGCAAATATAAAACAAGATTGGTGTAATGTGAAAAGACTTCTTTTTTGTCTTTTGTTGAATTTTTTATCTTCCTCAAGGGAAACCAGAAACAGGTATGCTCTCATTTCCACACACACATACACATATGGCATGGACAACATTTTAAAAACAATTTGTATGTGCAAATGAATTGCTGATTTAGTTTAAATTGTAATATTACTGTGCCTATTGTCACAAAAATTAAAACCCCTAGAGACTTTAAGAACTAACTTAATCTAATGTTACTTTAGGAATGAGTTGAAAGTAATTAATGTTAGCAGTAAAATCATTTGATTGTCATTTACTGGGAAACATTGATAGACCAAACTGGGTGCTGATTATGAATACATTTCAAAATAGGATGTTAAAGCATTTTAAAATGTGGTAGTATGTTGGCAGATTTGTTTGGATTGTCTTCATTACCTATTTTTTTAAACATGAAACACTTCTTGCTTTCAGTTTTGGAGAGCTGGTATTACATGAAGAATAATGATGCCAAGGTCAGTGTTCCTATTTGAGTTTTCAAATTTCAAATTAATATGTAGGTGATCTTGGACAAGTCATGTACATAACATCACTTTTGTAGGTTGTAGTCTCTGACTTACAAGACCTCTCAGACATATAATGTCCAAAGGACTTGATTCATTTGGCAGAACTCAAAGTGATTTAGCCAACTGCTGAAAATTCAGGAAATTACTGCAAAAATATTTTTAAATTGATGATATTGTTATTTTTACAGCTATCAGTTTAATTATATTTAATCATCTACAACATATAACCAAAGAGCATATTTATCTCCTGTTCTGCTTCTTTGTCTCTTTCTCTCTCTGACTGTGTCTGTTTCTCTTTTTCTCCCAAACCAACACACACACACACACACACACACACAATCACAGGAACATACAAACTCACATACTATTTTCCTTTCAAATTTATATTTTCTTGAGAGAATGGGTATTAATTCATAATACTCTGAGGCAAATGAGTTCACCTGATGGATTTTCTCCATAATTGATGGGAAGGAACTCAGGAGTTCAGAGTGCTTGGGAACTGAGTGATGCAAAAGAAAGCTTTACTTGAACACAATTCTGCCCACAGTTTTCCAGACTACATAGAGACGTTACATAGTTTAGAATTAATGAACAACATGGGTTGCCAACCTTATTCTTTCACTTGTTCACTTTGTAAACTTGGTCAAAAACCTTAAGCTCATATTTACTTTTCAATACGCACATTTTATTCTTCAAAAATGGGGATAATATTAGTCACAACTCCCTAGAAGTGGTGAATTAATTCTTGTAAACTGCATAGAGGTGCAAGTACAGAAACAATTCCATTATATTTTAACACTTCATATGAGGCTGACACTGGGCTGAGAGTTATCCCATAATTATCTCAGAGTCATGCAGTAACACAGCATTTTCCCATTCTAAAAGTGAGTAAATTGAAGCTTAAAATTATCTCACTTGTCCAAGCTCACATAGTTAAGGTGGGAGTAACAAGGTGTGATTTCAGAGCTGTTTCACATGAAAGGCCATGCTATTCTACATCCCAGTTAAGTATAAGTGCAGAGGGTAAATTCTTCATAGCACAATCTACTACTTCACCAATGACCTGTGCTTGAATTCCTCCTCCAACATTACTGTGAGGTGATCCATAGAATTGAGACATGTGATGTCTATGAAAATGGCCATGTGATGCAAAACCCATTCTTTGCTATGATCATCTATCCTGAAAATGGTACTTATTAGGGACAT
This sequence comes from Choloepus didactylus, assembly GCF_015220235.1. Classification (NCBI taxonomy): domain Eukaryota; kingdom Metazoa; phylum Chordata; class Mammalia; order Pilosa; family Megalonychidae; genus Choloepus; species Choloepus didactylus. The sequence continues at coordinate 8,331,301 of NC_051332.1, forward strand.
AGTGCCCAGGAAAGAAAGCAATTCATCAAAATTTTTCATGATACAAACCAAGAATATTTTCCTGAGATGCTTGATTTCCAAGTGTGAAGATAAGATGGCAGAACCCATGTGAAACTGGTAGACAGTTTTCCATCGCTTGATTTTATTGTAAGGACTCTTCTTCTAATTAATTCTACTTTCCTTATTCTAACCCTAATATGTTTCTTGAATTTAAATTCTCATTCCTTTCATAATTAAATGGAAGTTCCTTTAGGGAGATGCTCCCAATGTGCAAGATTCTATTATAAATGTTCAGAGATTACTCCTTTGCTGTTCTCCTCTGTTGAAGGTAAGTTTGCAGGCTTTGAACTCTCTGCAATTTAGATTAATACAGTCCAATCACCTTATTTCTATCCATTTTGAAGATATGGTGAAGACCTTAACCTTAGATTTTCCTTGAACACAGTATTTTATGTGTGAAGTTATATTTCTAATATGCTTTCTTATTTTTACCCATAGCATATCGAAAGCTATGTAGAATGTACTCATTATAATGGGGATTTACAGAACTCATTATTCCCCATTTTTTCTCCTTTCACTGTTCTTTTCAACTAAAGACAATTGATATTCCCATTGTTCTTTTAAAATATGTATTTTTAAATATTGAGAATATTGAGTTCGTATGAAAGTTTGGACCAGTGATTATTCCTTTACTCTTTCTCTCCAAGGGAAATTCCTGAAATGTTAATACAAAAGAGTTTTTACTTTTTAATTGCATAGCCCATCCTCCCAATTGTCTAGATAAATTATATGATGTGTAATATGTAATATAAAGCACTGAGCCATTTGATCCTAGGCTGTTGGGATCACCTAACTTTAGAGGGAGTAGGGAAGAAATGAACCCAGCCTGCACTGGGGAGAGTCATGCAAAGCTCATCTAGTCCATCAAAGATGAGCTATCAGCAGAATAACTTTCTTCTGTCTGGAAGGGCAAACAGAGATTTTAATTAAATTAAATAGAATAATAGAATAGATTATTGAAGAGGCAGCTATATAAGGTGGTTAAGGGTACAATACAGGAGTCAATTTGCTGGTTTGCATCTCAATCCTGTCAATTCTACCTGACCCCAAGAGACTCTGAATCTTTCAGTGATTTGGTTTCTTCATTTGTCAAATGGAGGTGTTAATATAACCAGTTTCACAGCATCTTTGCATGCAAAGGGCTTAGAGAGCAGTCAGTAAATTAGCTGTTCATTATTTTTTAAAACTGCTGCCATTGTTACTAGAAAAGTATTTCTTATTTTTAAAATATTGGAACTTTTAATATAACGTATGATGTTGATCTATGTATCAGGAAGCTTTTTAAAAAAATGTATTTGTGAATATTCCTGAGTATCTGTTTTATATATAAATATGACAACTGAGTTTAGCACCTTAAGGGATTCCAAGAGGAATAAGACACACTCTACCACAGAGCTAAGGACACTTTGTAGAGGAAGAGAAATTCATGCATGATACAGGACCTAAAACAAAATAAGAGAATGGGCTAAAAAACTGATCTTTTATGATAGGTAGTATTAGATTATATTTCTAAAGATGTTTGATTTTTTTATATAATATTCTATTCCAAAAATAATGAGTAGTTCAATTAACCCAAGTGTAGCTCCATCAGCTAGAGAATCAAGAGTTCATGCTACCAAGATCAGGAGTTTTTACATGGGAAAATACATGAACTTAACTCTACTTCCAAAGTCTACAGTGCTCATCTAGCTATTTCTGCTCATGAACCAACATAGATACGCTGCACTCATGGACATATATAAGGGGAAACTTAGAGCAGAACTGAAACTTCAGTGTTTATTATATTATGCACCCAATTCATTTTTAAAGTAGTATGTTTATTTCTCACACTAAACATTTTGATGATAAAAAAATAGTCCATAGATATTAACTTCCCAAGTGAACACTGTTCCTATGTGAAGGGACCATGATATGATTATAAAGTTCATATAATTATTAATATACAAAGGAATCTGTCTACCAATTCATTTTTGGAACATGCCAAGCTAACATTGCTCCTGAATTGCACTCCTTGCCCCCATATTTCCACATAGCTGGCTGCTTCAGACCAGCTCAGTCACCCCCTAAGAGAATTCTTTTACCACACTGTCTGCATCTTTTCCCCCTTATTTGCAATCTTATTGGCATGCTAAACTTTTGTCACAAATCTTCCTACTATTAAAATATTTATTAATGCTTTATTTCTCTTCAACAAAAATGACTTATGATGACAGCAGGATTCTTGCATATCTTGTTCACCCACACATTTCCAGAATTTAGAAGAGTTTTGGAAAAATCTTACAAATATATCTGACATATTGTTAGTTGTCCTTTATGTTTGTAGAATAAGTTAATGAAACAAATTATAAACAAAGGCCCATTTACACATCAGTACGTATTAAGCACTCAAATGCTATTGTTACAGAGAGCTCAGATTCCCATGATGTTATTAATCCTACAGAAACTTCCTTAAGCACTCATAACACACTTGGAGAAAACACAACTGGAGAAAATATTGTTTGTGGATATTTTCTTTGTAGTGACATTAAATTGGGATTTAAATGGTTAGGGAATGTATTAATTGGTTCTGAAAGCCAGTGGGCTCTGAAATGAGCCACTATAGTTAATAAAATACATCAATGACATTTTACCTTGATATTTATCTACTGTTATATTTTGATAATGATGTTCAGTGATTGATCCATTTGTAATTTACATTTCTGAGATAATAAAAACAAAATGAGTTTATGCTGTTAATTCCCTCTTATTTCACCCATGCATCTGGTAGCAAGCAAACCAGATGAGTGCATAGCAAAATAAAATATGAGACAGAATCTCAAATATTGAAAGCATATGATAAAATAGTTTGGTATGATGTCAGAAGAATATGTAAAGAAAAGATTGTATGGTCTGGCAATAGAGCCCTCCTTGTATACAAACACCAGGACATGCTGCATAAAATATGATACATTATTTAAGGCCCAGGTGACCTTGCCAGAAACAAGGCACTAGAAACCAAGAAGCAACAGAAAGAGGGTAAACATAAAAGCTGATATTATTGCTTCCTGGGAATTTATCAGTAACTGATAGGATTGGATGCTATCAATCCTGCAGGAAAAAAGGCAAGGCTTGGGACCAGGGAAGGCAGAGAGCTGGGAATAAGATCCTCTCATGCCCACACAGACATAAAAGATGGGACCGTTAAAGCACCACCTTAGTGAAATGCTTGGCTAGGAAAAGCAAAAATAAAAATGGAAAACAAAAACATGGAAACTGACACAGGAGCCAAACAAGGACACTTATTTATATCTTTGGTCTTTGGGTAGCAAAAAATAATCTTTGAAAATTCAGAATGCTAGACCTGTACCTCAGTGACCTCAGAGTTTGAATTTTATGACTTCCATTTTCTAGGCTCCCTACATGGAGAGAAATCAACCAAAAATTTATCCCCAACCAGTGATAAAACAGGGTTAAAGGGACTGAAAACTCCTTTGAGGGGTTGTTTCCATAACCCAGCCACCAGGGATTCTTAAATGTACCATAAAAAATTATGAAACACTCAAGAAAACAGTCTATTTATTATGATTATTCATATGTTTTGCTGCAAAGATATTACTGTTTGATTAGGACATGCTTCCCCAGAGCCTGCTGGTGGTGTTTTAGAATATACTGTACATTTACTCTATTACCTTCCTCAAATTTGAAGAATTCTCAATTCCAATTAGACCTGGTTGCAAGGATTTTGGATAAGGGATTGGAGATGTGTCCAGATGACAGACTATTAAAAAAAGTATACATATAAAATGATGAGTGAAAAAAAATGAATCAAAGACATGGGAAGTGAGGTTCTGGGGGAAAATTATCACAAATCTTCTAAAATAATCAAATAGAATTCCTAGAAATAAAAAGTGAAATAAATTTCAAAGAAAACCTCAGTGGTTGGGAAAAAACATTTTATATGACATTATCTCTTGTAGACCTTAAATAGCACAAACAATTTTACTGATTTCACTCATTTTCCTAGGCCCAAAATCAGTGATTTTATGCCAGTGGATTTAGTTGTTCTATGTGAGTAAAGAACAAGCCTGGATTGGCCTGCTCAGCAAATTCCATTAAATGCTTTCATGGAAGATTTGTCAATTCATTAACTTGGGTTGTTCATCACATAACATTTGTTGAATACTCTACATGCTGGGCACTGTGCTATGCTTGGCACTTAAAAGAATAAAATACCTTTTTTCCTAAAAGTACATAATTTTTCATAATGTTATGTGGTAGTAAGATAGAAAAGTATATATAGGGTATTATTTCACCTGTTTAAATGTAGACATAGAAAGAAGGTTTGGAGACAGTATCTCAAAATGTTTACTGTGATGGCCTATGAACGGGTGGTGAATTTTAGGTAATTTTTTTCCTAAAATCTTTTCCAAGTTTTCTGTACTGAGCATGTTGTAAGACCAACATATATGCTTATTGTCACATAAAGTTATACAGGGAAACCTTACCCTCCAAGGCATGTAAACATGGGCAATATCACATGTATTTGCATTTTTGATTACATAGAGAGGCAATTATGATACACAGAAATGGTATTTGATGGAGTGTTTACTAATTAGATGGCTGTCCTTGGGTTTATATTTTAACATTTCTGGGTCTCAAGTTTCTTTTCTATCAAATAATATGTTGGAATGGATTTCATCATTGTCTTGCAACTCTCCATCTGGACTTTGGGCATGTTTGTGCTATGTGATTTTAAGGTATGCCTACTGTAATAATGTAGCAGAGACATAAATGCCTAATTCTAATACTATACATGTTAGCAATCAATCTTATCTACCTATTTTGCAGATAAGAAACTGGAAAAAAGATAAATGGTAGTTGTCTATAAGATGTACTGAAGAAAACATTTATTATGACTGTATTATTTCTCTCTTAAACACTGGGCAAAATCTACATTGTTATCTAAGTGATTTCATTTAGGATGTAGATAAATATGACTCAAATGTTTCAGCAACCAAAAAATTCTCCTTGTGTTTTATCTTTCTCCATAGGCAATACAGGCTGGGTCTATGCTAAAGATGCCAAATTTCACAGTTGTGACAGAATTTATTCTACTAGCGTTGACTAGTCACCAGGAGCTACAGGTTCTCTTTTTTGTGGTGTTCCTCATAGTTTACCTGGTCACTCAGTTAGGGAACATTGGTATGATCATTTTGATCAGCATCAGTTCCCAGCTCCAGAGCCCCATGTAGTTTTTCTTGAGCCATTTGTCTTTTGAAGATGTGTGGTTCTCATCCAATATCACCCCCAAAATGCTGGAAAACTTATTATCTGAGACAAAAACCATTTCCTATGTGGGATGTTTGGTGCAAAGTTACTTTTTCATTGCCCTTGTCCACGTGGAAGTCGACATCTTGGCAGTGATGGCCTTTAATTGCTACATGGCTATCTGCCACCCTTTGCTTTTTGGCAGCAAAATGTCTAGGGCTGTCTGTGTTTGACTCATCTCTGTACCTTATGTCTATGGATTCTCTGTTAGGCTAATATGCACACTGTGGATGCACACCTTGTACTTTTGTGGGAATTTTGAAATCAACCACTTCTATTGTGCAGACCTCCTCTCATCAAGATTGCCTGTGGGGGAGTCCATATCAAAGAATGCACAATGATTGTCATTGCTGGGATTAATTTCACATATTCCCTTTCAGTAGTCCTCATCTCTTACACCCTCATTGTAGTAGCTGTGCTATGCATGCGCTCTGCTGATGGGAGGAAGAAAGTCTTTCCCACCTGTGGGTCCCACTTAACAGCTGTTACCATGTTTTATGGGACCCTCATCTTCATGTATCTGAGGCAGCCCACTGAGGAATCTGTGGAGCAGGGGAAAATGGTGGCCATGTTTTATACCATGGTGATTCCCATGCTGAACCCCATGATCTACAGTCTGAGGCACAAGGATGTAAAAGAAGCTATGAACAAAGTGTTCAGCAAAACATGTTTAACAAAACAAAACTGAGTTAATTGTGTCTTCTCTGCTTCAAACCTATTTGTTGGTCCACACATTATTGCGAAGATCATAGGGAAGTTAATCTAAAGACTTGTGTTTTGAAAGAAAGAGAGAAAGATTCAAATTAGGGGTAAAAACAGTAGATTGACCCATTCCTGCTGATGTAAGTAGTGAGGATTAATTGATATGGCATAATTGAAAGTTGTTAAAATGGGAAAATTTGAGTTGCATAAATGTTATTACAATAGAAAGTTGAAAAAAGGATAATCAAAAAGTTTCAAATACTTAGCTAAAATAAAAAGAAGTTTTCTTATTCAAAAAGTCAGTGGATGAATTTTAGAAATAGTTATTCACTTGCCTATTTAGAGTTCAATTTGTGGTGGAAAAAAATAACAACATATATAATTCTGTTTCATAACATGATATAAAAAATTATAGTTTCAGTAATAGCTATGAAATTCTTTAATGCTTCTTTCATTGTGGGAAGTTGCAGAACTCTTCAGAGATTTCTACTTTTAAAATATAAAAACTTATACATTCAACTATTTTTCCACATCTTGGGGTTTCCATACAATCCATCCAAAGTATACAATCAATGGTTTTCAGTATAATCACTTAGTTGTTATTCATCACTACAACCAATTATAGAATATTTCTATTACTCAACAAAACAAGACAAAACAAAACACACACCTTATCCCCTCTATTACTGACCCCTAACACCTAGCATTGTTGTGGTACATTTGGTTTTTGTTTTGTTTTGTTTTTGATGGCAGTTTTTGTGGCAAATTTAATAGAATATAACAATCACTCAATTCAGAAAAGCAAAAAGTTGCAGGCACAAAAATCTTTACAGGGTTACTGCTATTCACAATGAACAACTCACGGTATGACCGAGTTGGCAGCTCATTAAAAAAAAAAAAGAAAATCACCCCAACTATAATATTTTCTTTCTTGTCCATTATTTCCTTAACAGAAAAAGTTATAAAACTGGGGAGGGGAGGCATGTTATCTCTGCAGGCTGACTCAATTGCAGAGGAGCCATGAATGATAATGACGACTCAAAAGCTCCGAGTTTTACTCTTGAATCAGGTAAAGAGTAAATGACAATACAATAACAAATTTTGTTTACAGCAAAATCATATTACAGCATTAAATTATTACAGTGCAGAGGTTATAATTCACTTTAGAATATTCTAAGCCCAAATACCAGACTAAAATCACCCAATTGCTCACAGACCTGAAGAATTAGTACAAGCAGTTGTCGTCTTAATAATAAAATCCCAAATTGGTAAGGCTTTTCTGGCAGTGAGTCTTTGACACTGAAAGCTTCCTCTCCTGAGAGCGGAACATTCTGCTCAGCAAGGACCCGTGCCACCCTTACTTTGAGTCTTTTTCATTCTTTTCATTTAAAAGGACGGAATGGATCTCAAGCTTTTACAGTTCTTCCATCGGGTCAACTTTCTGGTGCATATGCAGAATAATGTCACAGCCACCCACAACCTCGCCATTGAGCTACACCCGCGGGATGGTGGGCCAGTAGGAATAATCTTTAATGCCTTGCGGGAGCTCGGGGTCGTCCAGCGCGCTGTACGCCGCGTATTCGCTGACGCCCTGCGGCCGCAGGATCTGCACCGTGGCGTGGCTGAAGCCGCACTGGGGCTGCTCAGGCGTCCCCTTGAGGAAGCCCACCGCCTTGTCCTTCCTCACCACCGAGTCCGGTTGCTCCCCCGAGCCGCTGCCGCCGCCAATGCCCGAGCCCGCCGCCCGCACGCCCGGGCCCTGCCGGCCGCAGCCGCGTCCCCAGGGAGCCGCTCATCAGTTGGTCCCGGACCTGCGCCCTCTACCCACTGTTTTTCCCCGCCGGCGCTGGCCGGGCCCGCCTTCCGGATGCCCTCATTGGGTCTGCCAGAGCTGCTGTCCAGGATTGGAGAACATTGGCCCGCAACGACACGATTCTGCCAATGATGTCATTCGTCCCGCACTGGCCCTTTTATTATTACTGACGAAAAAAAAATTTAAGGATTACTGTTAACTATGGTCCATAGTTTGCAACAGGTGCATATTTTTCCATATACCACTGTATTATTAACTCCTTGTAATTCTGACATATATTTGTTCTAGTTCACAAAAGAATAATTTTTATATTTCTAATAGCAGTCACAGTCATCGTCCACCACCGGGTTCACTGTGTCATACTGCCCTAGATTTACCTCTAGATTTCCTTCTTGTGACACACATGACTCTAAACTTCCCCTTTCAAAACCAATCACACACATAATTCAATACGGTTAAATTGCACACACCAAATTGTGTTACCAACACTGCTCATTCCATTTCCAAACATTTAAATTAAACCTAATTAAAAATCCTGTACACATTAAACATCTACTCCCCATTCTCTACCTTCATTCTGTCTCCTAGTAAGCTATATTCTATACTTTAACTCTATGAATTTAATATAATTAGTTCACATTAGTGAGCTCATACAATATTTGTCCTTTTCTGTTTGATTTACTTCACTGAACATAATATCCTCCAGGTTCATCCATGCTGTCACATACTTCAGGAATTCAGTCTTTCTTATTGCTGAATCATATTCAATCATATGTATATACCGCATTTTGCTTATCCATTCGTATGTTGATGGACGCTTGGGTTGTTTCCATCTTTCGGCAATTGTGAATAATGCCGCTATGAACATCAGTGTGCAAGTGTCTGTTCATGTCCCTGATTTCTGTTCTTTTGTGTTTTTTACCTAGTAGTGGGATCGTCATATCATAGGGTAGTTCTGTACTTAGCTTCATGAGGAAACGCCAAACTGTCTTCCACAACAGGTGACCCATTCTAAATTCCCACCAGCAGTGAACAGGTGTTCCTATATCTTCATATTCACTTCAACATTTGTAGATTTCTGTTTTTTTACAGTGACCAAACTAGTAAGTGTAAAATGACAACTCGTGGTTTTGACTTGCATTTCCATAATAGCTAGTTAAGTTGGGCATCTTCTCATGTGCTTTTTCACCATTTGTATTTCCTCTTTTGAAATGTCTTTACATGTCTTTTAACCATTTTTAAATTGGATTGTCTTTTTACTGTTCGGTTGTAGGATGTTTTTATATTTTTTGGATATCAAACATTTATCCAATGTGTGGTTTCCAAATATATTCTCCAACTGAGTAGACTGTTTTTTCACCTTTTCAACAAATTCCTTTGAAGTACACAAGTATTCATTATGAGGAGATCTCATTTACCTATTTTTTTTCTTTCATTGCCTGTGCTTTGGGAGTAAGTTCTAAGAAAGCACTGCCTAACACTAGATCTTGTAACTATTTCCATACATTTTCTTCTAGGAGTTTTATGGTACTGTCTCATATTTAGGTTTTAATCAATTTTGAGTTAATTTTTGTATAGTTTGTGAGATAGGGTCTCTCTCTCATTCCTTTAGACATGGATATCAAGTTCTCCTAGCACCATTTATTGAAGACTGTTCTCTCTCTGTTGAGTGGATTTGGGAAACTTGTAAAAATAAGGTGACCATAGATCTGAGCCTCAATTTCTGAACACTCAATACAATTCCATTGATCAACATGTCCACCTTCAGGTCAGTAGCAAGTTGTTTTGACAACTGTACCTTTTTAATATGCTTTCAAGTCAGGAGGTATGAGTCCTCAAATGTTAATCTTTGTTTTCAAGATACTTTTGCCTGTTTGAAACCCACTAAGCTTCCAGTTTAATTTGATAGTTGGCTTTTCTATTTCTGCAAAGTGAGCTGTTAGGATTTTGATTGGTATTGCTTTGAACCTGTAGATCAACCTGGGTAGAACTGACAACATAATGACATCTAGCCTTCCAATCCATGAACACAGAATGTCCTTCAATTTATTTAGCTCTTCTTTGATTTTTTTAGCAATGTTTTATAGTTTTCTCAGTAATCTTCTACATTCTTGTTTAAGTTTATGCCTAGGTATTTGATTCTTTTAGATGTTATTGTAAATGGAATTCTATCTTGATTTATTTGTCAAATAGCTAACTACTAGGGTATAGAAACACTACCGTTTATCCTGTATTCCATCATATTGCTGAATACTTTTTATTAGCTTTTGTAGCATTGTTGTACATTTTTAAGGAATTTCTAAATATAGGATCATGTCGTCTGTAAACAGTGAAAGTTTTACTTACTTCTCCCATTCCAATTTGGGTGCCTTTTATTTCTTTTTCTTGCCTAATTGTTCCAGCTGCAACATCAAGCCCAATGTTGAATAATAGTTGTGGAAGTTGGCATTCTTATCTTATTCCCAGTCTTAGAGAGGAAAGCTTTAAGTCTGTCACGATTTAGTAGGATGTTAGTTGTGTGTTTTCCATATATGCCCTTTCTTCATTTTAAGGAAGTTACCTTTCATTGCTACCTTTCAAAATGCTTTTATTTCTAAGTGTGGTATATCACATTAATTGATTTTCTCATCTTGAGCCACTGTTGCATAAATGGAATAAAACCCACTTGGTCATGGTATATAATTCTCTTAATGTGCAGTTGGATTGATTTGCAAATATTTTGTTGAGGATTTTTGCATCTACATTCATTGGAAAGGTTGGTGTGTAATTTTCTTTTCTTACAGTATCTTTATCAGGCTTTGGTATTAGGATGATGTGGGCTTCATATAATAACTTAGATAGTATTCCCTCCCCTTCAATTTTTTGGATGAGTTTGAGCAGGATTGGTACTAATTCTTCTTGGAATGATTGGTAGAATTCAGCTGTGAAGCTGTCTGGTTCTGTGTTTTTATTGTTGGGAGGTTTTTTGGTGACAGACTCAATCCCTTTACTTGTGATTGGTTTGTTGGGGTATTATATTTCTTATTGAGTCAGTGTAGGTGGTTCCTGTGTTTCTAGGAAGTTGTCCATTTTATCTGAATTCTCTACTCATAAGGCTTTTGAAGGAGATGCCAAAGCCTTCAATGATTTCCTTTTTAACCTACGTGTTTCCCTACCAGTATATGATGGCTCTTCTCCACCCTTTCATTATCAGTGTCTTTCCATTAAAAATTGATTCCATTTTGATACTTTATCCATATCTATGCATTCATATATGTGTGTATGTATATTTGCTTATAACCTTTCCAAATTTTATCACTAATTTGAAATTATGATATGAATTTCCTTAATAGGTCCTTTGCCTTGCCTATTTTCAATTTGGGGTGCTTATTTTGTTTTTTCTCTTTTTCATTTAAGACCTCTTTCTTGAAGATACAAGATATGTGTGCTTATAAAATTAAATTTTATGATTTAATTTTTCATTGTATATTTTAAATGCCACTATTTATTATTTTTAAATATTATCAAGCTATATTTCACTTTATTGTTTCTTTCTTTGGTCTGACAATTAATTTATTCCCTCCTATGATCTATTTGGTATTTACCTATATTATCAAATTGTTTTATGGTTTCACTGCTCAGTTTTTTATTGTGAACTATTTACAACATGCAACCCAAAGTAGAAAATAACATAAAGACCACCTGTGTGAAAGAACTAATTATTACTATGTCTTCACTCAATGCCACATTCTTACAGATTTTTTTGAAAGTTAAAAGATATGAAAGTAGAGTCCACTTTGGCTGATTCTATTTCTTTACCCATTTCCTGCAGTAAACTTGATTAAGAATTTAATGTTCTTAAGCCTGTGTAAAATTATATCATTTGTTAGGTGTTTATCTATAAATATATTTATACAGTATTATTTGCATGATTTGAAACCTGATATAAATGAAATAAATTTAAGTATCCATTATAACTTGTTTATCCTCCATTGAACATTTTAGTTTTATTCATGCTGAAATATTCTATGCCAACATATAAATATGCTATATTTATCCATTCTACTATTTATGAAAAATTACATTATTTCTAGTTCCTTGATAATAAGAAAATACAGCAATAAAAATCTTCATGAATTCTGCATTGATAATTGATACCCCTGCAAGATTGCCTCTCAGGTAAATACTTTACTGTAGTTTCTGAGTCTAATGATGTGAGCACCTTAATTTACTATATATTGACAAATTGCTCTATCAGTTTGCAATAGTGTGGGAGAGCTCCCTTTACTCCACATTCTTGCCTATATAATATAATGCCATTTTCAAAATATTTGTTAATCTGATCGATGTAAAATGTATTTTCATTTCTGCTTAAGTTTTTGGATCCTTCATTGCAAATGATGTTAAATATTTTAAATGTCTATGTTAATTCAAAATTTCTCTTCTTTCAGTTGGATAACCATATTCATTGACCACATTTAATCTGATTGTTTTATATTTTATTTTTATCCATTCCCAATAGCTCCTTATGTACTCTGTAGTAGGTAGGCATCTTTTGATGTTATATGCAAAGCAAATTTATATTTCATTTTGGGGTATAAAATATTTACAGGTGCAGATGACTTTCATTTAAAGGTAGATCAAATTTACCAATCTTCTCTCTATGGTTTCTCTTTGTTTATCTTTACAGAAAATATTTCCTATTAAAATATTCTCTTTCTTGTTCCCAATATTTTAAAATTTTGTTTTCTCCTCTTTAAGTCTTTATTGTTTCTTGACTTGTAAGTGGTTCAAAACAAAGCTTAATTTTCTTTTTTAATGAAAATGTATTTCCATTGATTGAATAATCCATAGTATTCTCAGGACACTTTTAATGCTAACACTGTCATATATCAAATTTTCATTGGTTTGTTTCTGGTTTCTTTATTCTAAGGCCAGTTTATCAGTCCCTGCATCAATACAATCTGTTTTAATATGATAGCTTCATTATAAATCTATCACTCATGATCTGGAAGTCTGAAACAATGTATTATTTTTTTGAAGGATATCTGAGAGAAGTTGACTTTAAAATGATTATTGATACTCCCTGTGTCCCCCTATTATTGACCCATGATTGTGACAAGGCACATTTGTTACTGTTGATGAAGGAATTTTAAAACATTACTGTCAACTATACTCCATAGTTTGCAATAGGTAATATTTTCCCTATCAACCATTCTATTATTAATTCCTTGTAATAACATCATATATTTGATCTAGTTTGTGAAATAACTTTTTGATATTTAAACAGTTAATCCCAGTCATCTTCCACAAGATTCACTGTGTTATCCATTCCCGTGTTTTAACCACCACTTTTCCTTGTAGTGACATAGATGACTCTAAATTTCAGGATCATAACTCTTTTATAAACTTTTTGATTACATGTAATGCTCAACATATACATCTACTCCAAACTTTAGCCTATTTGTAAATATGGATCTGTAAATTGGGTGAGGGATATTTGCATGTTCTGTCTTTCTCAGAAAATGTACAGGGTCTGTCAGTCTATGGTTTTGACTTAGTGTGGCAATTCTTATAGTCTTAGTAACTTCTATCTCTGTTTGATAAGAGGAAATAGGAAGAAATCAACAATATGATGTACCTTGTCATAGGGGCATTTGATTTTCTAATTTGTCAGACTGACCAGTGAAGATGTAGTTATTTCTTAGCCTCCCCAAAGGACACAGAAATGGGAAAATTTATGCCCAAATTACTAAACTTCAGAACCTCATCCCTGAGGAATCCATCAAAAAAATCACCCATGACATATCATTATGCCTCCCTCTGGATGTGTTTACTAAAGTCACATTTTAATGAGCAGAATCCTAATTTATTAGTTAATCATTAGATGCATATAGTACATTTTAATAAATGCAAAACCTGCTATGCTCATTTGTATATCAGTATCAATTTTACAGCATTTATAAAGGTGCTCCTGTCTTCAAAAACATAAAGCATTTTCCATAACACTGCTTGACATGCCTTCAGCTGGAATGGTATTCCCTCTGCATGACAACTTTCTTTTCCTCCTTCTTGACCTTTGCCTCCTTCTTTAGATTTTCCGTTTATTTTACTGAAGTGTATATGCTCTAAAGACAGAAATAATATTAGTTTCATCTTGGTATCTCCTGTAGAGATCTGCACAAAATTTTAGGTACTGAATAATATTTAATGAAGAGATCATGAATGGGTAATTAAACAGTGATAGTGGATAGAGGGTTATAAACACAATTGCCTTTCACATAAAAAGTGTTTATCTCATGATGACCTAAGATCATTTCTTCTTATCTTTTAAATGCAAGATACAGAGAATCCCTTGTTAGACTCTGGGATCTACTTCAAGATTAGTTTAAATTAAATTAATTCAAGTGGATTTATCAACATAGGGATGCAAGGCAGGCTACAAAGGATGGAGAGTAAGATTTAAATGATATTAGATGGAAAAGTTTTAGAGGACACTTCAGATTCCACTCCCTACACCTTCCATGTCCCTCCCTGAGTAGGGTGAAAAAAGTTTTGTGACATCATTGAAATGGTCATAGCAGCAGCCTTGCTTGAATCCAAAATGTTCTCTTCTTCTCTAAATGACAAAGGGTAGACATTCTCTGAAAAGGGAAAGAGGGAGCAATAGTTCATCTAGCTGTTCTGCTGTGTCTGAGAGATTTCAAGTGAAAGAAAGGAGCAGAAAAGTATATGCATAAGCCACATTCTCAACTTCAAGTTTAGCTGTAACACTGGTAGTAATTTTGTAATAACTGACTCCTATGTGTATTCTTCTATTATTTCAGGGTTCCAGAGGAGTTGTCATTTGATGGCTCCTTTACATTCCAACAATGGTGAGCTCATAAATATTCCAAACTTAAACAAAAACAATAATTGCCATTATAATAATTATTTTACTGTTGCTACTGCTGCCATTGTTATTGAGTAACTACTACATGCTGCTTTGGCCTGGGTCTGGAAAATGGCATTAAACAGCATTCCACTCAGATGGGTTACCTGAAGAGGGTTTAATGAAAAGATATAGAATGGAGCAAAGTTAAGGAAATAAGCCAAAGAATTTGAAGCACCTGGAGGTTAAATGCAGAAAGCAATTTCCACCACTGGGACTGAAGGAAGACAGAAAGTGGGTTCCTCACTATAGCCCCATGACAGCTGGAATAAGGAAGAAAGACCTTTGCCACCTACTTCACTAACATATACCTGGACACAAGTTCACATTGCAGGGCTGGTCATTTTAACATCTTCATAATGAAGCCTGAAGACAATGAGAAAGATATTGAGCTCCTCTCCTTTCCTTCCCACCTCTGAAATACTGTTGGTGTCTCCCATTGGCAAAATCAGTTAGAAACTAGTCACCAAAGAGCCCTTTTGTTCTGGCTCATAGTTGTTAAACTCCAAGTGCACAAAGCAAAAAAGAAAAGAATAGATATCAGATCTGGGCTGGAATTAGAAGGTGCAAGGGGAGAATCACCAAAACACCTGAATTATAAATAAATACACCAATGGATAATATTTAAATTAAAGGATATGTTACAAGGTTCAGAATCAGTAAATGACTAGTCAAGTTTACCAAAAAGTTAATTGATTTTGTGATGGAATTTCAGAATCCAATATTGTCCACATATGCCTTACAATATTTCTTACATGTTGTAAACCAAAGCACGTGATATTTCCCAAGTCAAAAATTTAAAAAAAAATGTGAAAGCTTAAATTAAAATAAATAAGGAATCCTAGTGCCTCACCATTCTTAGGAGATTTAATTCCCTAATGATATTGGAGAATGGGTAAAAATCATGTCCTCAATGCACTTGAGATTCTCAGAAGAATAAAAGGTAATAGGTGTTCTTCAGAGTAAGAAAACCTTTCTGCTGGAAATAATTGATCCATAGGGATTTGTCCCTATATGAAAAATTGGTTATAAATGCTAAAGGTTCTTCTAGTCTATGACAGCTCTGGGAAATTACTCTCTCAGGTAGGAATAGACATATTTTAGATTTTATTATCTAGATTAAACCTTTTAACTAGTAAAGATGAAACAAAAGCCTGAAATTCATATTCTGATGAATTAGTAAATGCCTCTGTTATATTGAGTAGCTAATTATGCCCCATTTTCAGAGTACAGTTATTTATAAATGTACAATGGAGGACATTACATAATGGGAAGGAAAATAGACCTAAGAGAACATTCATTCCATCCACAATAATTTACCACCTACAATTGGGAAAGCACTGTTCTAGGTGCTGCTGAGGCTGAAACTAGTGTAGACAAAATCCTTGTCTCTAATGAGCTCATATTTTGATGCTGAATCTTGTTCTGGACTAGACCTGACTCTGTCATTATGTAATAATAGTAGCTACAACTTACTAAAGAATACCACACGGCATGCATATTTATGAAGTTTTATCTGAATTAATCCCTTCCATGAAGCAAGTTGCTATTTTTAACTACATGTTATGGATGAGTAAACTGAATCAAAGGGATTAATAATGTGTCCAAAGCTCAGAGGTAGAAACTAGAGGAATTGGGATTCCCAACCAGGGATTCTGGCTTCAGAATATTTCCCAATAAGTGCTACACTCTGCTAACTCTCAATAATTAAGCATTCTTATTCTACATTCATTCATGAGCACAAATAAGGGGATGGTATCCAATAACTTCTCTGATTTCTTCTGATTCAACAAGGCTACTGTTTTAAATTATGAGCATACTATTGTGTAATGTGCTTTAACCATTTCAGGATGCATTGAACATTTCTGGGTTACTCAGTGTGTCTATCTATCTATCCATCCAATGATTTGTTGATTTGACTAAAATTAATTAAAATTTATCCCAGGAGTATGTCTTCTCTAAATTTCTTTTTTCCCTTCAACTTAACCCATGACTACATTTAAAGGAGACACCACCCTTGTTAAAGCTGAAGACGAATCTTCGAGACTCTTTGGGACACTGAGCATTTGCAACAAGCACTCAGATGACAGAGCCCCACGGTGAAGGTGAATATTTGGAGTAAAAAGTCTCCACAGAGCCATATATGTCCACCTACAAATGCTTCTCTCTAAATTTTCCTTGATCAGACCATACAGGATGTTGTGTTGTGCTCCTTTAAATGAAAGTTATTACCATAAGCTGCTCAGTTAAATTATCTGGAAAGTTCATTTTTTTGTCTTACCTCAGTTTCTCACAATCAAGAATCAATAAATGGGGATAGTAAGTATTTTAACTTTTGATTAATGTTTCAATAAATATAGGTGTAAAAAATACCAAGGACATCTGTCTGTCTTTGTGTCATATTATGCTAAGTGACATGAGCAAGGTGGCATTTTATATAAATCATGAGACATAAAGAGCAGAGAAGGAGAAATTTTCTATGACTTCATTCTGTAAAAAATGGTTATTTGCCTATTTGACAATTGCAATGATAAAATTCAGTTTGAAATTCTGAGTTTTCAAAAAGTAAAATGCAAAATAATTATGAATCTATTGACTTATTTAGCATGACTTGCATATTATTTTAGTCAAAAGGTCCAAAGACCTCATGTACAGAATAGGGTAATTAAATGGACAATACAATTTGGGTGATGAATTTACAGCATTCCATACAAAGTGACCTGTTTCCAAACTTGCCACTGAATCTGTTTTTAAAAATGTACATAACCTTATATGCCACTGAAGGAGGATGGAGATGTTTCCTTGATGATCTCTCTGCTTTCATCCTGGCTAAATGTAGGGTGATGTACTTCAGGATGTCTTAAATACCATCTAGATTGTTCAGTTAATGTAACTATTATTTGCCTATTACCATTGTCCATGTTTTAAATAACTTAAGTTGAATTCATATTATAGTGTTTTTAATAATTTGCAAGGAGGTGTGTTGAGGTAATTACAAGAGGTCATTTTGATCTGGGGCAATGTTTCCCAATCTTTTTATTCTGTTGCATCCCAGAAGAGAGCCTTTTATACCTTATTTTTTCCCTAATCACCCCTTCGTCCCCCATGAAAATTATACCTGTCTCTAAATAAATAGAAATCTCTCTATAGATACGTAGAGATGTAGATAAACATACACATGTAAATATTTGTTTATAGACTGTGTTTATAAACAAATTTGTGCTTTACATATAAGAATGGTAAGATCTGTTTTGGTTCCAAAGTACCAATTTTTGCCTTTTCAGGTACACACAGAATATAATACAAAGCTGAGGAAATCCTGACCTGTATCTTAAAAATTAAGTAAAATTTGGTAATTAGAGGGCCAACTGAGGTAGACAAGATTGGAAAAATGGACAGCATTGCAGGGTGAGGGAGGAGCTTGAAGATGTTCCAAATGGCAAGAAAGGAGATGCAGTTCTACAAGCATGTTTACCATATATCAGATTCAGTTATGCCCAGGTCTTATTCAGCTGCTCATAGCATAGGCAAGTTTCAAGACTAATACTTTACATACTCCATCAAAAGCTATGCCATAAAACAAAGGTTTGAAATTTCAATGAAAAAAGACAAGCAAAATTTTCATGCCCCTGTCCAAAGAAATTGTAAATGGACAAATAGAAAGAGTCCCAGAAATGGTGCCATTAAAAATGAACGTAAGACTGTCTTTACACTTAAGGAGCTCTATATCAATTTAGATGTTTAAATTATAAATCATATGCTTAACAGGCTATTTCTTACATCACATATAATTACAAGTTTGACAGAAGAGGAAGAAGTATCCAATGACATGGGAAATAGATAAATGACAACATACCAATGAATTTTATTTCCTTTTCTTTAGACCTAATTAGAAGCCAAGCAAATACAATGTTAAAGAAAAACCACACATCTGTGACTGAGTTTATTCTCCTGGGATTGACAGATGAAGCTGAGTTGCAACATGTCCTTTTTGTGGTATTCCTAGTGATATATCTTATCACAGTAATAGGCAATATGACCATGATTTTGTTAATCAGAAGTGACTCAAAACTTGACACTCCAATGTATTTCTTCCTCAGTCACCTCTCCTTGGTAGATGTCTGTTACTCCACCACTGTCACTCCTCAGATGCTAGTTAATTTCTTATCCAAGGGAAAAACCATTTCCTTCATTGGTTGCTTTATACAATACCACTTTTTCATTGCCCTGGGGATCACTGACTATTATATGCTTACAGTAATGGCTTATGACCGCTATGTTGCCATCTGTAAACCCTTGTTATATGGGAGTAAAATGTCCAGATGTACCTGCTTCTCTCTGGTTGCTGCTCCCTATATTTATGGCTTTGTCAATGGTCTGGCCCAGACCATCCTGATGCTTCATCTGTCCTTCTGTGGACCCAATGAGATCAACCACTTTTACTGTGCAGACCCGCCCCTCCTAGTCCTTGCCTGCTCAGATACCTATGTCAATGAAACTGCCATGTTTGTGGGGGCTGGTTTCAACCTCACCTGTTCTCTCACCATTATCCTAATATCTTATATTTTCATCTTCACAGCTATCCTAGGCATCTGCTCAGCTGAAGGGAGGTGCAAAGCCTTCTCCACCTGTGGGTCCCATCTGATGTCTGTCTCGATTTTTTATGGAACTCTGTTCTGCATGTATTTGAGGCCCCCTTCTAAGACATCTGTAGAGGAAGGGAAAATTGTAGATGTTTTTTATATCTTTGTGAGTCCTATGTTAAATCCTTTTATCTATAGCTTGAGAAACAAAGATGTGAAAAGAGCAATAAGGGAATATATTCAAAAGAAATTGGTTGCTAAATAATACACATTTTTTTTGGATGAGGAAGGTACATAATGTATCATCATTATCTGAGGTATTACTTAGCACCCTAAATTACAATTCACTTTGTATATTTGAGTAGTTTTTGTCTTTATTAATTCTCTTACGGAAGCTGGAAGAATGCATCACATTATTTGGTTGAATACATCATCACAATGAATTAAATCATACTTACACGTATTGAAAATGAGAGACAAACCATAATGTACTGTTATTGGCCTACATCAAAAAAAGAATAAGTGATTCATCTTTGATACTTACACTTGTGCAAATTTATGAAAAAGAGAATTATGACATGCTATGGTAAAGACAACATATTACGCTTCATGGTGCTTTATAATTTCCAAACTCTTCCACAAATCAGCAAACCACAGCAGGCATGTTTTTATTCTTTTATATAATTTATATATATTTTTATGATATATGGATATATCTCATTTTATTTCTCCAAAAACATCTTTAGAATGATATTTCCACTACAGTGACCTCCTTATAAACTTTTTTAGCAGTTTTATTTGGGTATATTCTCATAACATAAATCCATTCCAAGTTTATAATCAATGGTTCACAGTATCATCACATATTTGTGCTTTCTTTACCACAATCAATTTTAGAACATTTTCATTAGTCAAAAAAAAATACCTCTCTTTCCCCCTATTACTGACCTCTAGCATTGGTGTGATACATTTGTTCCTATTGATGAAAGAATATTAAAATATTGCTATTAACTGTAGTCATATTTTAAAATAGGTAGATTTTCCCCATATACTACTCTATTATTAACTACTTTTAATAGTGGCAGATATTTGTTCTGGTTCATGAAAGAACATTTTTGTGTTTGTACTATTAATTGCAGTCATCCTCTGCCACAGGGTTCACTGTGTTTTACAGAACCAAGTTTTATCCTCCATATTTCCTTCTAGTGACACACATGCCTCTAATCTTCCCTATTCAAGCACAATCACATGCATATTTCAGTGCTGTTATATGCTCTCACCATATTTTCCTACCACTGCCTGTATTCATTTCCAAACATTTAAATTCCACCAAGTTAAATATTCTGCATACATTAAGCATCTGCTCTGCATTCTCTACCCTCATTCTATCTCCTGGAAACCTATATTCCCAATTTTAATTCTGTGA
This sequence comes from Choloepus didactylus, assembly GCF_015220235.1. Lineage (NCBI taxonomy): Eukaryota > Metazoa > Chordata > Mammalia > Pilosa > Megalonychidae > Choloepus > Choloepus didactylus. Next base: position 8,352,102 of record NC_051332.1, read on the forward strand.
GTTCACTTATTATACTTAGCTCATATTAGTGCAATCATACAATATTTGTCCTTTTGTACCTGACTTATTTCACTAAACATACTGCCCTCAAGGTTCATGCATGTTGTCACATGCTTCAGGGCTTCATTCTGAATGTTGAATAATATTCCATTGTATGTCTATATCACATTTGTTTATACATTGGTTGCCTGATGGACACTTGGTTTGTTTCCATCTTTTGGCAATTGAGAATAATGTCACTATGAACATTGGTGTGTAAATGTCTGTCTGCATCCCTGCTTTCTGTTCTTATGCATATGGGAATAGTGAATAAGTTTTCCTATTTGGCCACATCTTCTCCAACACTTGTAAATTCCTGTTTGTTGAATATTAACCATTCTAGTAGGTGTGAAACAATATCTCCTGGTTTTGATTTGCATTTCCCTAGTAGCTAGTGAATTTGAGCATCTTCTAATTTGCTTCTTAACCATTTGTATTTCCTGTTAGGAAAATGCCTATTCATGCCTTTGCCCATCTTAAAATTGGGTCATTTGTCTTTTTATTGTTGAGTTGTAAGGTTTCTTTATATATTCTGGATATCAAACTATCCTCAGGTATGTGGTTTCCAAATATTTTGTACCATTTAGGAGGCTGCCTTTTTAACTTTTTAACAGTCCTTTGAAGGATAAAAGTATTCACTTTTGAGGAGATCTCATTACCTATATTTTCTTTCATTGCTTGTGCTTTGGGAATAAGTCTAAGAAACCACTGCCTATCAATTCTCTACATTTTCTTTTAGGAGTTTTAGGGCACTGGTACTTATATTTCAGTTTTTAATCCATTTTAAGTTAATTTTTGTATAGGTCATGAGATAGGGTCCCTCTATCATTCCTTTGGATATGTATACCAGGTTCTCCTAGCCCCATTTATTAAAGAGACTGCTCTGTCCCAGTTGCATGGTCCTGGGAGAACTTGTCAAGTATCTATTGACCATAGATCTCAGCATCTATATCTGAACTCTCAATTCAATTCCATTGATCAATATGTCTATCTTTATGTCAGTACCACACTCTTTAGACCACTGTAGCACTGTAATATGCTTTAAAGTCAGCAAGCATGAGTCCTCCAACTTCATTTTTCTTTTTCAAGATGTTTTTGGCTATTTCAAGCCCCCAACCCATCCATATAAATTTGATAATTAACTTTTCCATTTCTGCAAAATAGGCTGTTTGGATTTGGATTGGAATTTCATTGAGTCTATAGATGAATTTGAATAGAACTGTGATCTTAAGAATATTTAACTTTCCAGTCCATGAACACAGAATGTCCTTCTATTTATTAGCTCTTCTTTGATTTATTTTAGTAATGTTTTGTAGTTTTCTGAATGTTGATACCTTATGCCCTTGATTAACTTTATTCGTAGCTATTTAATTCCTTTAGTTGTTATTGTAAATGGAATTGTTTCCTTGATTTTCTCCTCAGACAGCTCATTATTAGTGTATAGAAGCACCATGATTTTTGTGTTGATTTGTATTGCATCATATTTTGCTGAACTTGTTTATTAAGTTTATTAGCTCTAGTTGCTTTGTACTTAATTTTGGGGGACATTCTAAGTATAGAATCATGATATCTTCACATAGTGAAATTTTTTACTTCTTTTCTAATTTGGAAGACTTATTTATTTTATTTTCTTTCTTTTTTTTCCTAATTATTGCTCTAGCTAGAACTTCTAGCACAATTGAATAACACACAACAGTGGTGACAGTGGGCATCCTTGCGTTCTTCCTACTTTTATAGGGAAAGCTTTCAGCCTCTCAACCTGGATTACAATCTCTGCTTAGAATTTTTCATATATAACCTATATCATGTCATGGAAGTTACCTTTGCTACCTTTCAAAATGTTTTTATCAAGAAAGGACACTGGACTTTTGCAAATGCCTTTTCTGCATCAATTGAGGTGGTCATGTGGTTTTTCTCTTTCAGTTTGTAAGTGTGGTGTATTACATTAATTGATTTTATTTTGTTGAACTACTTTTGCATACCTGGAAAAAAACACATGTGCTCATGGTGTACAATTCTTTTAATGTACAGTTGAATTTGATTTTCAAGTATTTTGTTCAGATTGTTTGAGTCTATATTCACTAGGGAGATTGTTCTGTAATTTTCTTTTCTTGTAGTATGCATCTCAGGCTTTGTATTAGGGTGATGTATTTGCTTTGTATAATGAGTTTGGTAGTGTTCCCTTCTTTCCAATTTTTTGGAAGTGTTTGAGTGGGGTTGTTATTAATTCTTCTTGGAATGACTGGTGGAATTCATCTGTGAAACAACTATCATGTCCTGGTCTTTTTTTCTTTTGTTAGGAGGTTTTTGATGACTGATTCAATCTCTTTGTTTGTCACTGGATTGTTAAAGTCTTCTATTTATTCTCAAGTCAGTGTTGGTTGTTCATGTGTTTCTAGGAAAATATCTATTTTATCTATGCTGTCTATAAGGCCTCTGAAGGAGATGCCAAACTTTTCAAATTATTTCCTTTTTAACCTCCATTATCCCCACCAATATGCGACTCCTCTTCTCCACTCTTTCACGATCACTGCTTTTCCATTAAAAAATGGATTACATTCTGAAGTTTTATCTATGTCTATATATCTATGTATGTATACATATATATGTGTACATATATTTAATTATTTAACATTTTCATATTTTACTGCTAATTTGAATTTATGTTGTGAATTTCCTTTTTAGGTTCTTTGCCTCACATATTTTCAAATTGTGGTGCTAATATTGTTTTCTTTCTTATTCATTTTAAGACCGCTTTCTGGAAGTTACAAACTCAGTTCTGGTTATATGTAGTACTTTCTTTCATTTACATTTAAATTTTTCATTTATGTTTTGAAATGATAAAATTTTATCATTTAAAATATTTTCAAGCTATATTTCATTTTATTGTTTCTTTTTTTGCTCTGAAGAATTTAAGTTCTTTCCCACCCATAATCTAGTTAATATTTACCTATAGTATTAAATTATTGTAATGCTTCCATTGCTTAATTTTTTATTGTGAACTATTTGCCACATAAAACCAGACTTAGAAATAACATGAAGACCATCTGTGTCTCCACAACTAATTATTAGTAAATCTGCATACAATGCCTTATTTGTTGCAGATATTTTTTGAAAGTTATAAGATAATATAGTTGAGTCTCCCCTTGCTGATTCTATTCCTTTACCCATATTCTTAAGTAAACTCTTTTATGATTTTCATGTTCTTAAGCTTATGTAGAATCATATCATTTTTTGGTGTTTATCTACACAATTATCCAGTACTGTTTTGTGTGATTCAAAACCTGGTATAAATGAAATAACTTTATGTATCCATTTGTAACTTGTTTATCCTCCATGAAAAATTGTGGGGTTTATCCATGCTGATTTATTTAACAATAATTTTCTCTGCATCATTCTATGCCAATATGTAAGTATACTACAATGTATTTATCCATTCTACTATTGATGAAAATTTACATTCTTTCTAGTTCCTTGATAATACAAAAATCCAGCAATGGACATCTTTGTGTAGTTGCATTGATACCTCTGAAAGATTTCCTCTCAAGTATATAACTTGTTGTATTTGCCAAGTCAGAGGATATGCATGTCCTTAAATTTATTATATATTGCCAAGTTGCTCTATTAATTTACATTCCCACCAATAGTGTGTGAGAGTTCCCTTTACTCCACATCCTTCTTAAACCAATATATTGTCACAATTCAAAATGTTTGTCAATCAGATAAACATAAAATATATTTTCATTTTGTGCTTAAGGTTTTGGATCCTTCATTAAGAATGAAATTAAATATTTTTAAATGTGTTTCTGTTAATTCAAAATTACTCTTCTTTCAGTTAGATGACCATATCCATTTTTCACTTTTAAACTGATTGTTTTATATTTTATTTTATCCATTTTCAGTAGATCCTTACATATCCTGTACTAGGTACAAAGCTTTCAATATTATAAGCAATACAAATATCTTCAAACTGTTTATATTATTTTTTGTGTATAATATATTTGGTGATGCAGAAGACTTACATTTTATTGTAGTTCATATTTATCAATCTTCTTTCCATGGTTTTTCTTTGTTTATCTTTTCTATAATATATTTCCTGTTATTTACTTATTCTTCTTTATTTTTTCCAATATTTTAAAAATTTGTTTTTATTGTTACTGGAATTATACATGGTGCAAAGCAAAGTTTAATTCTCTTTTCTTAATGAAAACAATTTTCCATTTATTGAATATTCCATACTATTCTCATGAACATTTTTAATTTGAACTCTGTTGTGTATCAAGTTTTTATTGGTTTGTTTCTTGGTTCTTTACTCTAAGGCCAATTTTCAGTTTCTGCATCAATATTGCCTGCTTTAATATGATAGTTTCATAATAAATCCACCACTCATGATCTGGAAGTTCAAAACAATAGAGTATTTTTTATGTATCTCTGAGAGAATTTGACTTTTAAATGAACATCAATGTCTATATTCTCTCTAGAGTCTATGTCAATCATTTCTTTAGAAGGCCCAAGAAACCAGCTCTGTTTATCCAGTAGTTGTGGCTTAGAAAATGGAAAGGAAAAAAAAGGTCATTTACAATCTACATATAGTCCCAAAGGAACCCTCTATTTTCATCACCATTACAAGTATTCAATAAACATGACTTATCATGCTTTGTGAGTTGCCATCAGTTGTATATGCTTTCATCATCCTTTGTCTTAATGAAACTGGATCTGTACCCTACCTGAAGTTTCCATTCTCTGATATAGGAGATCACAGTAAAAACACAACTGATGTGAGGCATCTAAGATTTTGCTCTCTAGGTTTTCCAGGTATTACATTTCCTGCTAGACAATTTTCAGAGCCACCCACTTCATGGCCACCTCCCACTCCAGTTTGGCATTTCCCCCTGAGATGTACAAATTGTGGAAGCCAGTGGTGCTGAATAGCATTTTCCCAAGTGATGGGACCTAAGCCAAGCAGAGTTTTGTTAGGGCAATCCAATTGATTTTGCTTTTCTCAGATCTTGTTTTGATTATTTCTTATATAAAAACCAAGATAAATATGTAAATATACCCCTTTACGGTATGGCTTTGTCCCTTGTCATTTTCTTTTTCTTTCAATATTAAGGATTATATGTTAATAAGATTATAATATTTTACAAACTTTCTGCCTAGGTTGATATTTCTTATCTTTATCCTGTTCTATTTTCAGTGTCTCATGGGCCAATCTCTCTGAATAAATCATATCCTCTTATTCTATGATCTCCCACTTACAGGTGTTTTTAATTTGTATGACTTTCAGTATTATTATTCTAATATTCTAATATTATTGTCTGATTGTTTCATGGCTGTATCATCTCAATAAACATTTGTTGCATAATAAACTATAGATGAATGCCTTTTACTCAGAGAATGTTAATAATGTGTGAATTTGTCACATTTCTTTGCTAGAATGTAACACTCTTTATCAAGGACTATTTCTTGTCTTGGCTTGTTTGAATCCCAGTCTCACAACTTACTAGTTGTATATGCTAGCACAAGTTATTCAACTTCTCTTTATTTCAGATTATAAATGGTAAAATGGAGATAATGGTACTAAGCCCCTCATGTACTTGTGTGAGGATTCAGAGAGCTGAGGCTTGTAAGGTACTAAAACAAAGGTATGGAGCATATTAAGTATTGAATGTCTGTTACCTATAATTAATTGCCACCATTCTGTTTACTTTCCTGTGGATTGTTAAACATACTAGTCACTCATTCCATATCATACTCTTACAGAATTACATTTTTGGATGGTAAGGGACTGTGCTTAATAAAACACAATACTTGCAAGGGAAAAAACAAGATTCGTTATATATTTGCTGCATTAATGAACATTAGACATTCCTTCATTTGTTCACAAATATTTGTTGGTCAATTAATATTTAACAGGATATTTGCTAAATGCAGAGATCATACTTCTTGTCCTTAAGGAGTTTTGAGTCCAGTGGAGGAAACAGACACATACACTTACAATTATCACACAGTGTGCTACCTCCTTTGATGGGGATAAGGACAGAGTAAGAAAGAAGCCTGATGTTCAGATTTGCCAATGCTGCCAGATTGCAAAACACCAGAAATGGATTGGCTTTTATAAAGGTGGTTTATTTGGTTACAGTTACAGTCTGAAGGCCATAAGATGTCCAAGGTAACACATCAACAATCTGGTACCTTCACTGGAGGTGAATGCTGCCTGGAAAACCTCTGTTAGCTGGGAAGCCACGTGGCTGGCATCTGCTCCAAGTTTTGGTTTCAAAATGGCTTTCTCCAGGGATGTTCCTCTATTGGCTGCAGCTCCTTTTCAAAATGTCACTCTCAGTTGCTCCTGGGGCATTTGCCCTCTCTTAGCTTCTCTGGAGCAAAAGTCTGCTTTCAATGGTCATCTTCAAACTGTCTCTCTTCTGCAGCTCCTCTCTCAGTGCCTGAGCATTCTTCAAAGTGTCCCTCTTGGCTGTAGCAAGATCATTCCTTCTGTCTGAGCTTATACAGTGCTCTAGTAAACTAATCAAAGCCCAGGCTGAATGGGCAGGGCCATGCCCCCATGGTAATTATCTAACTCAGAGTTATCACCTACAGTTGGGTGGGTCATATCTCCATGGAAACACACTCAAAGAATTACAATCTAATCAACACTAATACATCTGGGGAACATAATATATACAAACTGGCACACCTGGAAATATATGTGGAGGTCAAACTCAGTTATGTGGAGGTGGTGGGGCTTTGATTTAGAAGACTTCAGTCTGAAACTCTTCTTCACAATTGAACTGGCTTTGCATTGGACAATTCATTTCACTCAACCAGAAAATCTCATTATAAAATCATTCTTTCCTCCCTCATATATTCCAGGTGCTGTTTAAATGAGGCAGTGTAGGAGAAGGTGCTTCACCAATCATAAAACATCCTGCTTGCTACTTAATTATTGTGAACAAACAAATCAAGGTTGCTTGAAATAACCTTAGTGATTTCCAGCACATTACTTACCTTTTTGGAGTCTGAGTTTCTTACCTATTCAATAGGGTTAATAATGACTACTTTAATAACTTTATGTAAAAATTGGTTAGAATATGTATAAATTGGTTAGGGTATACGTAAAGTGCTGAATTCAGTGACTGCATGTGCTAGGTGCTTAGTGCCCTTGGCCATCGTGTTAGAATAGATGTTTGGATACAGTAGACAAATGTGTTCTCATCTCTCTCAGCTAAAAGAGGTGTCATGCTTTTGCCATAGAGATATCATGGAAGCCTTAACCTGTAGGAAAGGTGTGATATTATTTCTACAACACTTTCATTAAATGATAAAGTAAATAAAGATGATACTATAAAATTCAAAATCAGGTACTGACAAAAGTAAACATTCACAATTTCCTTTTTAGTATCATCTAGTAAAAATTCAGCCCATCTGACTCTTGCAGAAATGGCAGAAGTAAATAAGCAAACTCCTTAGTTAACAATGAACTCAAATATTTAACAGAAGACCAATAAAGGTATTGTGTTATAGAAATAAAAACAGGTCCACTGTATTTCAGATTTTTATATATCACCTGTTTTGCATGGTTATATGAAAAGAATATTAGGGTAAGAATCTGGAGGTTTAGGCTGCAGTCTTGTTTCTGCTGTTAACACATTGTGTATCACTGGTGAGTTGCTGAACTGGATGCAGCTTCCTTAACTGTGAAATGAATGGAGCAGAAAATACAGACTCCCTATCTCTATGGAAACTTCAAATTCTAGCATTCTCTGAATCCAAACCTACTATAAGATTCCTAAAAACCAAGCTCATGGCTATGCCTCCTTTTGAAATTTTAAAAAGTATGGACCTAGAAACCAGCAGAATTCATGCTCAAAGGAGCACTGAGTGGTGTGACATACCAGTGGAGACCTGTGGGCTATCAATCTCCACCTCCTGGCAGGATAGGAAAAAGTACAGCATCTAGAGGCCTCACAGGGAACTCTGACAATTTTCTGGGACTCATGCTCAGGGAAACCTCATACTGATTACACACTCTTTCTAAGACCTGGTTCCATTGGTTCTGGGAAAATCTGATTGGGGAAACCAGATGCTTAGACAACAAAAAATTGTAAATCATACCAGAAAAAAATGAAGATATGGCCCAGTCAAAGGAACAAACTTACACCTCAGATACGATACCAGAGTAGATGCAACTAATTAAAGATCTTCAAGTAAATATGCTGGATCAAATCAAAAAGCAAATCAATGAGTTGAGGGAAGATCTCTCAAAAGAGATGAAGGATATAAAGAAGATATTGGGGTGAATATAAGGACGAACTTGAAAGTTTGAAAAAAGCAATCACTTATTTAAAAAAGCAGCACTTATGGGAATGAAAGCCACAATAGAAGAGATGAAAAACACAATGGAGACATATAGAAACAGATTTGAAGAGGCAGAAGAAAGGATCAGTGAGCTGGAGGACAGGACATCTGAAATCCTGCACATAAAGGAACAGATACGGAAAAGAATGGAAAAATATGAGCAGAGTCTCTGGGAACTGAATGACAACATGAAACACACAAATATATGTGTTACAGGTTTCCCAGAAGGAGAAGAGAAAGTAAAAGATGCAGAAAGAATAACAGAGTGAATAATCAATGAAAATTATCCAACCCTTATGAAAGACAGAAAATTACAAATCCAAGAAGCACAGCGTACCCCAAACAGAAATTATCCAAATAGACCTACTACAAGACACTTAATAATCAGATTATCAAATGGCAAAGACAAAGAGAATTCTGAAAGCAGCAGGAGAAAAGCAATCCATCAGATACAAGGGAAACTTGATAAAACTAAGTGCAGATCTCTCAGTAGAAACCAATGAAAGGAGAAGACAGTGGTATGACATATTTGAGATACTGAAAGAGAAAAACTGCCAACCAAGAATTCTACATTTGGCAAAATATCCTTCAAAAATAAGGGAGAGTTTAAGATATTTACAGATAAAGAGACACTTAGAGAGTTCAAGGACAGGAGACCTCCTCTACAGGAAATACTAAAGTTTGTGCTACAGACAGATAGGAAAAGACAGGATAGAGAGTTTTGGAGAAGAGCATAGAAATGAAGATAGCAGGAGATAGATAGAGGGTGGAGTTTGGGCACTTGATGTTGAAGTATGGAATGTTCTAGAGGATGGATTGTGTAGATCTAGAAATGGATAACACAGTATTTTCTGATGGTAGCACAATATTGTAAGTACACTGAAAAAAGATGACTGTGCATATGGTTGAAAGAGGAAGGTTAGAGGTACATATAAGTCAGTAGGAAAGATAGAAGATAAAGACTGGAATGATAAAACTTAGTGAAAACTATAGTGTTCAATGAGTGTGATTAAATGTATAAATATAAGAATGGTTTTGCATGAGTAAGCAGCAAGAAGGAATGAAGTTTTGAGGTATGCAATGAAGTGAATGGACAATGAGGACAGTAGGTTGAGTGAAATAAGCCATAAATGGAAAGACAAACATCATAAAGCCTCTCTAATATGGACTAATAATAATATACAAACTCTGAGAACTGAATCTGGGAGCATGGGTTATAACCGGAAGGCTTATGTAAATATTCCTCAATTGTAAGCTCTTGCAGAAGGCACATCTACTCATGAGTTGTAACAGTTATTTCTAAATTTTGAGACTCTGAGCTGTTTGTGTGTGATGTCTTCAGTCCCTAAGCTTTGGGTGTCTGTGAGGTGCTCAGGACTTGGAGCCAGATTTCACCAGCTGTGAGTGTTGGCATTGCCCCATGAAGTAACTGTTAAAGAAGCTGTAAAGGAGATCAGACTTTGATTGGAAATATGAATGAAATGAACTTGTTTGAGTTTGGGATAGATCAAACTAAAGGGTAGATGATGATATTAACTGTGTTTTAAAACTTTGGCTTCTGTGGGGAACCATAAAAAGAGATGTTTATATGGTACAAAGTATATATTTTCTGTTGCACACTATATAAGTTGACTTCTATGGTCAGTTCACTCAAATATAATTACATGGAATTCCGACAAGGGAGTGAGACCTTGTTCATTTTACAGGTTAGCATGAAGCCCCAATGCAACCCAGAGTAATTTGGGCAGAGAATAAAAAGTATTTGCAAATCTCCCTGGAAGGACTGGGGAATTCCTGATATTTTCACAATCATTGGAGACTACCAGCTTAGTAGGACAAAACCGCAATCTTGGGGCTTGCCCTTATGAAGCTTGTTACTACAAAGGAGAGGATAAGCTTACTTATAATTGTACCTAAGAGTCACCATGAGAGGACCTCTTTTGTTGTTCAGATGTAGCCTCTCTGTCTAATCCAACTCAGCAGGTAAACTCACTGCCATTCTCCCTATGTGGAACATGACTCCCAGGGGTATAAATCTCCCTGGCCATGTGGACATAACTCCTGGGAATGAGCCTGGACCCTGCATTGAGTGACTGAGAAAGACTTCTGGACCTAAATGGGGAAGAAAAGGAAACAAAATAAAGTTTCAGTGGTTGAGAGTTTTCAAATTGATTTGAGAGGTCATTCTGAAGGTAACACTTATACATATATATATATATATATATATATATATATATATATATATACATATAATATCCATTTTTAGTTTTTAGTTCATTAGAATAGTTAGAAGGAAATACCTGAAACTGTTGAACTGTAATACAGTATTCTTGATTCTTGAAGGTGATCGTATAGCCATATAGCTTATATGGTATGACTGTGTTACTGTGAAAACCTTATAGTTCACACTCACTTTACCCAGTGTATGGACAAAGGAATAGAAAAATGGGGGGGGAGTAAATGAATAGTATGGGGGAGGAGCGGTATGGGATTGTGCCAGTTTGAATGTATTATGTCCCCCAAAATGCCATTATCTTTAATGTAATCTTGTGTGGGCAGATGTATCTATGTTGATTAGATTGTAATTCTTTTAGTGTTCCATGGAGATGTGACCCACCGAACTGTGGGCAAGATCTTTCATTGGATAATTTCTAAGGAAGTGAGGTCCCACCCATTCAGCATGGGCCTTGATTTGTTTACTGGAACATTATATAAGCTCAGACAGAAGGGGTGAGCTTGCTACAGCCAAAGGGGACAGTTTGAAGAATGCACAGGAGCAGAGAGAGGAGCTTCAATTTACAGAGATATTTTGGAGACAGCCTTTGAAAGCAGACTTTTGCTCCAGAGAAGCTAAGAGAGGACAAACACCCCAAGAGCAACTGAGAGTGACATTTTTGAGGAACTGCAGCCTAGAGAGGAATGTCCTGGGAGAAAGCCATTTTGAAACCAGAACTTTGGTGCAGATGCCAGCCACATGCCTTCCCAGCTAACAGAGGTTTCCCAGGCACCATTGGCCATCCTCCAGTGAAGGTACCTGAATGTTGATGACTTATCTTGGACACTTTATGGCCTTGAGACTGTAACTTTGTAACCAAATAAACCCCCTTTTATAAAAGCCAATCCATTTCTGGTGTTTTGCATTCTGGCAGCATTAGCAAACTAAGAAAGGGATGCTTTGGGTGATATTTTAACTTTTCTCTTTATTCATATTTCAATTTTTTGAGTAATGAAAGGGTTCAAAAATTGATTGTGGTGATGAATGCACAACTATATGATGATACTGTGAACAAATGTTTTATACTTGGTATGATTGTATGGTAGGTGAATATATTTCAATTAAAAAATTAAAGAAAGGGAACAACCATAAAAAAAGAAGAAGAAGAAGATATGAAGTTTTGAGGTATGCAACTAGGTGAATGGACCTTGAGGACAGTATGTTGAGTGAAATTAGCTAGAATCAAAAAGACAAACATTATAATCCCTCACTGATATGGACTAACTATAATGTGCAAACTCTGAGTATTGAATCTGAGAGCACAGGTTATCAGGGGGAGGCTTATGGTAAAGTTCCTAGACTGAAAGCTCTTACAGCAGTCACATCAATTCATGAGTTGTAAGATTTACTTCTAAATTCTGAGCTGATGAGCTGTTTCTGCATAATCTCATTGGTCCCTGGAACTTTGGGTATCTGTGTGACACCTGAGACTCAGAGCCAGTGTTTGGTAGCTACAAATGTCAACATTACCCCATAGAACAAATGTTAAAGAAGCTGAAAAATAGATCATACTTTAATTCAAGATGTGAACACAATGTACTTGGTTAGAAGTAAGGTAAACCACACTAAATGGAAAAGGATGATATTGATTGCATTTTAAAACTTCAACTTCTAGGTGAGATGAAAGGAAGAGATGTTTATTTGATGGAAAATCTATATTTTCTGTAACATGCTATATAATGTAACTTGAAAGGTCAGCTTACACAAGTAACATAACTATATGAAACCTTGAACAGGGGTTGAGATCTGGTTGGTTTGTACAGGTTAGCATGAAACCCTGATACATCCCAGAGTGATTTCAGCAGAGAATAAAAAGTATTTGCAAAGCCCCCTTGATGGACTGGGAAAAAATTTGGAAATATTAAACTTCCCCACCTGGGGAATTCCTTATATTCCTGCAAGCATTGTAGACTACTACTTTAGTAAGCCAATCTCCTGATCTTGGTGCTTGCAATCTTCAGATTGCTACTGCAAAGGAGAGAGTAAGACTACTTATAATTGTGTCCAAGAGAAACTCTTTCATTCCTTAGATGTGGCCTTTCTCTCTAAGCCAACTCCCAGGGGTATAAGTCACCCTGGGATGTGGGACATGACTCCCAGGTAGGAGCTGGGACCCATTATCATGTGATTGAGAAAGTCTTCTTGACCAAAACGGGGAAAAGAATGAAAACAAAATAAAGTTTCAGTGGCTGAGTGATTTCAAATGGAGTTGGGAGGTCATTCTGGTCATTCTGGATGTCATTCTGGAGGTTATTATATAGATATCCCTTTTTAGTTTTTAGTGTTTTAGAATAGCTAGAAGGAAATACCTTAAACTGTTGAACTACAATCCAGCATCCTTGATTCCTGAAGACAATTGTATGACTATATAGCTTATATGGGACAACTGTGTGATTGTGAAAACCTTGTGACTCAAACTCCCTTTATCCAGTGTATGGGATACACTGGTGGTGGGGAGAGGAGTTTGAGATGTTTTGGAGGTTCTTTTTTACTTTTATTTTTATTTATATTCTTATTTTTATTATTTCCTGGGGTAATGAAAATGTTCAAAAATTGATTGTGGTGATGAATGAATTACATGATGATACTGTGAACAACTGATTGTACACCTTGGATGAGTTTTTGGTATGTAAATATATCTCAACAAAATTGCCTTAAAAATCTCATGAAAGGACACAATTAAAAAAAAAAATCTTAGTCTAGCATTGTGACCAGTGTCTGAAATTTAAATTTACAAAACAAATTAATTAGATTTGATCTTGTATGAGATCATAGTTTGGTAGACATGGTAAGGAAATTGGCATCTCTTGAGACCTTTTATTCCCTAGGGATTCTGTGGGGCACTTTCACATATGCAAGCCAGTTGAATCTTCTGATCATAATAGTATTGTCTCTGGTTTCCGATGAAATGAGTGAATCTCCAATTTACAGATAAAGGGAGTGAAAGAGAATTCATTAGCTTTCCAAGGTCCACACTGGTTAATTTTATATTTTGCTAATTTACTAAGTTGTCTCTTTTTGTGTACAGTTTTTATGATTTTTTAAATGCAACAGGAGTTAGACTGTGGCTACAGTTTGCACTGGCCAAATAAATTAACTTATAATAAAATAACATGTTATTTTAGTAACTAATTGATCAGTTATGACTGCCTGCACAGGTATGCAAAAAATCTCCATAAACATGACAGTAAAAATTCAGACTCATAAAGGTGTGTTATCCAGGCAACTCAACCAATCTTGCAACATTCTTGCTCATGGTATCAGTTACAAAATGCTGAACAGCTCTTGGTAAAACTCTGAGCCACTTTTTCCCCTAGAGTTACTGAAGAGCTGTATTTTTGGCAAGTTTGTTATATGTAACTTCCATGAAATAATACACCATGTTTATATGTAAAATATGTTTAGATGTAAAATGGAGGTAGATTCAAGGCTCAGGAACCCAGTTTACTTATCTAAGATGGAAATGCTTAAAAAGTTTTAAAAGTACATATGTTAGGAGGGCACTTGGCAATTAATACTCAGTTAATTTTAGTTGCTATTATTATTCATCCCTAGACTTCTCTACTTATGACCAGGGAGAGGACTGGATGAATAAATGTGTCTCCATCATTCAAAATGCTGCTTCATACTTTACACTACTTATAAGCTCCTCTAGAGTGGAGGTCATGTCTTTATTAGCCAGCATTGCCTCTATTAGTTGCTCAATAGATGCCTGTTGCTTTTTATTTAGCTTTAGAGGCCAATATTACTCCAAGAAAAGTCCATAGCAACCTAATTCTCAATGGTTCATCTCTTATGACATCAAGGTCACAAAGCTGAATGTCATGTGAATTTTCAGAATTCTCCATGGAGATCACATTGCAACCTTACTTCTCATGGTCCCCATCCTAGTGGCAAGATGATGTAGTGTCACATGTCTGGTTCCTCTTTTAAAGACAGTCAACATAGAATTGGACATGGATTCTTTGCTTATTTTAGAGCTGTATGAAGTGTCCTGCTTCACAGTCTGGGGCTGATAAGTTCCTAGAACCTGTCATGTTCTCAACCCAATCACACTTTGTGGTCCAGTGGTTTTAGTCTACCACTTTGTTATTACCTAGGTTCGTAATATTCTGTGTCCCTCCCAATAATCTCTTAGTGCCATGTGATCTTTTTTCCAACCTCAGTCCACACTGTCATTGTGCAAATCACAATCTGCTTTAATTTATCACAGTCTAATCCCATATAACACCTAATTCACACTTAGATGTGAAAGGGTGATTTATGTATTTTTCAAATAAATCTTCATTGTGTGACCATTATGTTTCAGATTTTACATTGATAGTAACCTACTGTATTTAATTCTATTTTACTAAAAAGAAACAAACAAATAGAAAACAAGACATGATTTAACCAAAATAATGCATAATAATTCAATTTTCTGAATTTGTGGAGATGAAACAAGTATTTTAAGCATTTGTGTCTCCCAGCATCTAGAACAAATTGTATTAATCACATAGTCCCAAGAGGCAAATTAGAATGAGTGTCTCCTCAAAGTAGTATACATAATTTAAATGATCTTCAGTTATTAATGCATCTCAATTTCAGACTCTGTGTCTCTTATTTGGAGGATACATTTGGTCACTGGGGCACCTGTAAGTCAGAATCTAGGCTACATAGGCTGATAACTATTTCTTTTTCTGTAGAGTGAGGAAGCAGGTAGTAGTGGATTAAATTCAAGTTTATTAATCATCTAAATATTCCAGACATTGGGCTCAGTAATACACCTTCATTATTTTATCTCCAGATACCCCTTGAGGTAGTCATCAGAATTGCCACTTAAAATGAAAATGTAGAGACACAGAAAGATACAATGAAATACCTGTAGCTACACTATCAATTAACCAGATAGCCAGAGTTCTAATCAAGTCAGCCCTGGCTCTTTCCACCTACCCATGCCTCCTCCACTGGGACCACTCCCCATAATTCAGGTCACACAATTCCTTATAGCAAACATATCCCTTAGAGACAGTGGGAACAGGGGTTGAGGGAATCAGCTGTTCTGTGGATTCTTTCAATTCTCCCTAGGAGAACTAACCATTAGCTTCCAAGGGAGACATGGTGTTTGGGAATGTGGGACTGAAAACTCATTCACCACTGAGCCCAGCTGTCCCAAAGGAGAAGGAGAGAAATGTGAAAAATAGTATTATGTCCTTAGTTCAGAGGGAAGAAATGAGTCAACCACAATGAAGTGACATGAGGGAAGCTGTCCCCAGAGACCAGAAAACAAGATATATCTTATTTGAAATAATTAAAGATATTTCCTCTAGAGTACAGTGTAGAGACCATGCAAGTAGGAATAGTTGTGGTCAAAATTACAGCTGCACTGCAGTGATCTGCTCTATAGTTTGAAATGTATTTTACTCTGATGTATCAATGCGGGGTGTTCACCTTTAAAGAAAAGTAAAAGAAAGAAAGAAGATATCTCTCCTGTAGGCAAGAATGGAGAGAAACTTTCTTATGAAGGGGAAGGTGTGAAGAGTTTCAGTTTTCCTGTATATGAAATGGATGGCCACCTCTAAGGTGCATTCTAGCTATGCCAACTGCCTAACCTGAAGAATTACAGTTAGTGTGTTCTCTTAAAAGAGGATTTTTTTTCCACCTTTGTTTTTTCTTGTTGAGTTTATGCATTGGACAGGAACAAGCAAAGGGAGAAAAGAGAACTCAAGCAGTTACAAAAGGTGAGTAGAAACTATAAAGGGTTTTGTCTGTACAACTTACTGACAAGAAGAAAAAATCACACACTTATTAATTCTGTTAACCACCCATTGAACCAAATTTGAAGAGCACTGGGTGGCTAAGAAAATAAGTTACATAAATGCTCAGTCCATTTTTATTCTTATAAGATTTGTGAAACATTAGATGAAATATAAGCAGCAGTAAAAAACATGATTTTAAAGGCTTTTTTGAAACACTTAGAAAGATCTCGAGAAATTCCAATACCAATTTCAGGAACTCACAGAAAATGAAAACTCAGATCAAGAATCTCTGGGTTAGAGAATTGACTGGAAAATCAAAGTAGAAGAAGATATATTGCATAGAGCGGGGATGAAAGTATGTAATTGACAGCACCAGATTTTAAACAAATGGTATTTCATTAATATCACAAATAAATCAAAGTGATTTCCAGAAAAGATGATTTCCAACAACTGTAATTACTTTTTCACTTCAGAAAATACATGGCTGTTTTTTCTGTAGATAAACATATTCTACAGTATAAATGCAGCCCTAAGACTTATAACATCAAGGGTTCTGTGTGTTAATTCTCTCATCTATTAACTGAGGGGGTCATTCAAAATGATCTCAAATATTAAGAGAATATGAAGTGCATTTCCTGGGTTTAAATTCAGATTAACTTTGTGATTATGGACAAGTTAATTTTTTAGCTTTTTATTTTTTGTAACATATATAGAACTCAAAATTTCCCATACAAGTGAAAAATTCAGTAGTATTTATTACATCCAAAATATTGTGCTTCTTTTCATCACCCAAAACAGAAGTATTATACCCAGTCCCTGATGTCCTGTAATACACTTTTTGTCTCTATGAATTTACTTATTCTAGGAATTTCCTATGGCAACCTCATCTTTAGTACCTCACCTTTCCCATCTACCAAAATGGGATAATAACATTACTTTCCCACAGGGTTTAAATAAAATGATGCAAGCAAAAGCCTTAACACAATGCCTACAGGATATAAGAAGTGCTCAACAGATTCTAATATATTCCACTACTTATTGTTACTCAGCACTACCCTTCCTTTTGTGTTTAGCATGTGTCAGAGGCAATCCATTCTTTGCACTATTTCTGATACAGTAATATTTTCAGGGAAATTTTCTGGTTCAGAATGAGAGAAGAAGTTCTGTTACTTCTTTTTCATTCCTTCTAATAATACAGTTCTTTGAAGTTCAAGCAGCAAACCAAGGAAGAGGAGGTAGGATGTATATCTGTGTCAGTGAAATACAGGGACAGTGTTTTACTTTCTGAGGCTGCTATGGCAAATACTGTGAAATGAGTTAGCTTAAATAAAGGAAATTTATTTGCTTACATTTTGGGAGCTGGCAAATGTCCAAATCAAGACATCAACAAAGTGATGGTTTCTCCCTGATGATCAGTTGCCTGTGATCCTTGGCTCCTCTGCCACATGGCAAGGCACATGGTGGCATCTGTTGGTCTTTCCCTTCTCTTCTAGGTTCCATTTACCTTCAGCTCTTCTGGGGCTTTCTCTTTCTGTGTCGTATTTTCATTCTCTTATAAAGGACTCCAGTAATAGGATTAAGACACATGCTGATTGAGGTGGGACACAACTTAACTGAAGAAGCCTCATTAAAAGGTCACACTTACAATATACCCACACTCACAGTTATGGATTAAATAGAAGAACATGTTTTTTCTGGGTACATAAACTTTCAAACCACCACAGAAAGGCACTGTGGTGTTCAAGAACAGGAAATGAGTTGGCACCAGGAGGCCTGTGTTTGGGAAGGTAAAATGGCACAGCCAATGTGGAAAGCCATATGGTGGCTCCTTGTAGAGTTAAATGTAGAATTTCCATATGTCCCAGCAATTACACTCCTAGGCATATACTCAATGATGCTGAAAGCAGGGACTCAAAAATGTACACCAATTTTTACAGCCATAAGAAGGAATGAATTTTTTTTTAATTCAGTTTTACTGAAATACATACACACACTGTACAATCATCCATGATATACAATATACTGTCCACAGTATGATAACGTAGTTATGCGGTCATCACCACAATCTATCTCTGAACATTTTCCTTACATCAGAAAGAACCAGAACAAGAATACAAAATAAAAGTGAAAAAAGAACAACCAAATCATCCCCCCATCCCACCCCATTTGTCCTTTAGTTTTTATCCCCATTTTTCTACTCATCCATACACTAGATAAAGGGGGTGTGATCCACAAGGTCTTCACAATCACACTGTCACCCCTTGTAATCTACATTATTATATAATTGTCTTCAGGAGTCCAGACTGCTGGGTTGGAGTTTGGTAGTTTCAGGTATTTACTTCTAGCTATTCCAATGCATTAAAACCAAAGACGTGTTATCTATATAGTGCATAAGAATGTCCACCAGAGTGACCTCTCGACTCCATTTGAAATCTCTCAGCCACTGAAACTATTTCATCTAATTTTGCATCCCCCTTTTGGTCAAGAAGATACTCGCAGTCCCACAATGCTGGGTCCACAAGGAATGACATTTTGATGTTTGCTACAACATGAATGAACATTGAAAACATGATACTGAGTCTAATAGCAAGGCACATGAGGACAAACACTACAAGATTTCACTTATATGAAATATCTAAAAAAGGCAAATTCATAGAGTCACAAAGTAGATTTGAGAGGAGAGGAAGAGGAAATGGGGGGTTGGTACTTGGTTGGTATAAGGTGTTTTGTGAATTTAGGAAATTTAAAAATAAAATTTATAATAAAATAGTAATAATAATAACAATAATAAAAAGAATGAGACCTATGTCTTATCCCAGGATTTACTACTGATTAGCTGATTAGCTGAGAAATCTCTATATTTCACTGACCTCATCTGAGATAAGAAAGTACCTGTTCATCTCCCTCACTGATTTGTGATGATGCTGACATAAGATAATGGAAGTGATGGCACTTTGAAAGTTTTATGGCACTCTGTGAACATGGTAGCTTTTGTTATGGGTGAGTCTATCAAGCCCTTATCCCATGTAAACTACTTGGAACAGAGCATGTGTAGACACTTCTATGGATAATGGACTAATTACTGCCCACCTTTCTCCCCAGCTGTGTCCAGTAGATCCTTTATCTCCAATATTAGCAAAGATAACTTAATTTGGTCCCATGTTTCAATTTCAGACAGTTTCAGATGACTCCCTGTTGTGAGTAGTAAGGGATTTTTACCATTTTATCTTAACTTCTGAGCTATAATTTGAGGGCTGGTCAACTGTAGTTTTAACTACTGTCCAATAGACTGAGGTCATGGGATAGTTGAGGTTTTGAAGTGGAAGTGGAGAGGACTACCACTGGAGCTGCTGCCTATACTTTCACTTGAAGATCTAGACTCCTCATCTATTCTGATATTTTATTTTTTTGTTCCTGTATCAGGGTCCATTACACCTTATCAGGGATGAATCTTATTTCCATTTGGATCACCTGAAGTTAAATTATTCCCCAATTCAGTGTGATGGCTGGAAAATTTCAAGTGCTGCTGCTGTGTTTCCTGGTTCTGTTGTATCTTGTGGAACATCATGTTAGAGGTTTTCAGTGAGTTGTCAAATTCTATCACTTTTGTCTGGGATGTCTACTCATTCTTATCATCAAGTTCTCTAAATATCAAAATATTACAAATTTTCAGGGCTTTATTGACACGTTTTTTCTTGTAGACACTGATTCTGGGGAAGTGGAATGAGTTTGGAACCATAATAGCTGTATGGTTCCATCTTTACTTGGCCATCAATTTTTGCAATTTTTTTTTTAACACCTAGAAGATTCAGCTCTTTCTCTTATTTGATGCTGTTGATTAATTTTTCTCACTTTTCTTTTTTTATTAATTATGTTAGTACTGCAAAGTAATATTCAGTGGCCTGAATTCATTCCCTCATATTTGGCCAGAACTTGCATCTAAAGGGTATGTTAACTGATCTCACAATTTATTTTTTATAAGTAATGGAAAGAGTTATATCTTAATTCCTTTTTATTATTCAATAAATGGTTAATGCTGGAAGGAATGTCAGATTGTGGTTAATGGATACTAAGTCACTTGCTCAAGGAAGCTAGTTAGTACTCAGATACAGGCTTTGTGACTTGACGTCAAGTTCATCATTTTCACTTTATGCTCTTCTGTTAGAGCATGTATGAGCATATATTAGTAAAAATTTGTTAATAGCACTATCATATATTCCTCTAACCAAATGCCATCTTCTATCTTTTCTGTTACCACAGCTCAGATGATCAGACATATAAAAAACACTCAGGGTAGGAATCAGACAGAAGTGACAGAATTTATCCTCTTAGGAATCTCAGAAAACCCAGATCTACAAGTTATCCTGTTTGGATTGTTTCTGTTAATCTACATGGCAACCATGGTGGGTAATTTGGGAATGATCATGTTGATTAAGATTGATTCCTCTCTCCACACCCCCATGTATTACTTTCTCAGCAGCCTCTCCTTTGTTGATGCCTGTTACTCCTCTTCTGTCACTCCTAAGATGCTAGTGAACCTCGTGTCTCAGAATAAGGCCATTTCTTTCAATGGATGTGCTGCCCAGTTCTACTTTTTTGGCTCCTTCCTGGGGACTGAGTGCTTCCTGTTGGCCATGATAGCATATAACCACTGTGCAGCCATTTGGAATCCTCTGCTCTACCCAGTTCTCATGTCTGGGAGAATTTACTTCTTTTTTGTGGTTACCTCATTCCTAGCAGGCTCTGGGAATGCAGCCATCCACATGGGGATGACTTTCAGATTGTTCTTTTCTGGCTGTAACTGGATCAACCACTTCTACTGTGACACTCCACCTCTGCTCAAACTTTCTTGCTCTGACACCCATATCAATGGCATTGTCATCATGGCTTTCTTCAGTTTTAGTGTCATTAGCTGTGTTATGATTGTCTTCGTGTCCTACCTATACATCCTTATCACCATCTTGAGGATGCCCTCATTAGAGGGCAGGAAAAAACGCCTTCTCCACCTGTGCCTCCCACCTCATGACTGTCACCATATTCTTTGGGACAATTCTCTTCATGTATCTGCACCCACCTCCAGCTATTCAATGGAGCAGGATAAGGTTGTCTCTGTCTTTTATACAGTGGTTATCCCTATGCTAAATTCCCTTATCTACAGTTTGAAAAAATAAGGATGGGAAAGAAGCCCTAAAAAAAACTTACAGAAACACGTACTCTAAAGCCCATCCTCTTAACATAGAAGAAATTATAATTTTTAATTAATTTTATCTTCTAATTAAGCCTTTAATTGTGTTAAGGCAGATGATTTAAAATGAATTGTATTGTTTTGTCTCCTGGCATCTTAGCTATATATACATGGTATGGCTGGGTCTAATAAAATATCAAAACATATGGAATTAACAGAGTGGAATTTAAGTTACAGCTTCAATATTTAGCTCTACTGGCCTCAGTTTTATTATATATAAATGGATGACTTTGGTTGGGTTCCATGCAAACAGACTCTGAAACTGATATGGATGTGCAGGAAGGTTATTGAGGAGTGCACAGAGGAACAATACCTGTAAAGGAATGAGGGAAACAGGATTGGACAGAAGAAACTGAATTGTGATAAAGTTGTAACAGCAGATTCAGCTAAACTATATGGAGCTCTGGAGCTGGGACCACTCTTCAGTGTGTCTCAAATTGTGATAAAAGTGTCAGGTATTTGTACTTCCCCAATGGCCAATTCTGAATGTGGGCTATCCACTTAGGCATAGTCTTGGGCAAGGCAATTCCTCTGAGCAGGGGCAAGTCCCAAAGAAGAATTCAGCTGTGAACCATCAGCTGCTGGTGTGCTGGGCAGCTGGGGAAATAACTACTTCAATACTTCAACCCTGAAAAGCAAAACTGGGCAGTGTACCACAGCATCTAATACATATAACTTACTATGCTCATATGGATGTCAACAGCATCAAATAAGATATGTGAGAGAATCTTATCAGGCATTATAATAATATGAGAACCATGACAATTCTGGAGGAATAACTCAGTGGTTTTGTGACTTAATTGGCATATTTTAAGGATAGTAATTGCTGTAATTTAACTTTTTATCTTCCCCCCTCCCAAGGTTGCACATAGTTTTCAATAAACTTTTTCAAATTAAATGATCTATGGGGTGCTCATTATGGTGAGTTGAGGGGGCTTCAATATTGGAGCAATAGGATAATAGTCTTCTTGGATGAGATGGCATGGTGGAGGAGGCCTAATAATTATTTAGCATCAGGTAAATGTCTATTCACTATTTCTTCCCATTCCAAAATCCATGAGGGAGAACAGCAGTGCTCTGCAAGCTCCAAGTGAGACTTTCCCTTCTCGATCCCCTTACACCTGAATAAATGTGTGAGAGACTGTAAAGGAGGAATTAGCTCATTTGTCCATCCTGTTTTAATGTAGCAATAGGAACCATCTTCCTTCTTCCCCATAATTCCCACATTTACGTATTCACCAAGGTTTCTCTCAAAGATATTTGAAAATGTACCGTGGTTCACCACTGCATTCACACCCCCTTCTTTTCTAACTCATCTATTACAAAACCGATTCTTTAACGGCTTTTTCTCATGAATCTAAGAAAAGTGGCACTTTATTATTATTCAACACTATTCTCATTTCCACAGTTCATTCATTGCTCAGCTGAGATTTTCACAATCTATAACATAATCTCTCATTCTATCATCGTCAATTCCACTGTTCCATTTACTTTTCCTTCTGCTCATTTGACTAAATCCCAAATCAGTTAAGTGGTTTCTAATTGATTCTGCACATTAGGCACAGCAGAAAAGCTTTCCATACAAGGAATATGATACAATATTAACACTGTGAAGAAAGGAATGAAATAAACACACATCCAAAATGTTAGCTTCTTTCCTTATGGAGGCACTGGGTCAGATCAGGGAGCAGGGGGCATGGGTGGCCTAAGGAGGATACACAAGGACAGTCCGGGTTCCAGGCGCCGCCAGAACGCCCCCTGCATGGAGGAGAGTTCGCGCCCGATTCCTGGTACTGGGCTGTGCCGCGGAGCCTACGGTAGGTGCTTCCCGCGGGCCTGTCCTCGAGCTACGCTCTTCCCAACTCCATGCCGCCTGGCCATTCTCCTTGCCCGAGGCCCCGCGCCTGCTCGTACGGCACCGATGTCAGCCTTAACGCGCGGGCGTAACTTCCCGGACCGTGGCTGCTGGCGGTGCGGATGCCGGCGACGTTCCCCACGGGACGGGCGTGCCCCGTGTGTGCCCCGGTGTGGGGGCAGCGGCTGACATTGGGGACTCGAGCCAGTCAGCGGGGCCCGCTGGTTTTCCCTGCCGGGAGGGTGTCGTAGGGAGGCAGAGGCCGGCCGGTGCCCAAGGCCTGGTGGGGACGCCCTCGGGAAATCGGTGCCCCGGGCGGTGAGGCCCCTGGGATTTCCGGGCGGAGCGGCTGTGTCCGCGGCTTCCCTCATCACCCTGCCGGCGGCTCTCGGGCCCTCGTCGCCACCTCGTCTCTGCGGCACCTCCTCGCCGCCTGCCGTATTCCCGGCGTCACCGGCCTCGTCAGCCTTTGTGAACTGGGGCCCCGCGTCCCCGCGTGCATCGCCTCCCAGGGCCGGCTGCGTCTCCTCTCCCTTGCCCGCGGTGCCCAAGTCCGCCGGGCGATTTGCCGCCGCGCGGGGCTCTCTTCCCCGCGGGCTACCCCGCCACCGCTCAGGCGCCTGCGCCCGTGCGCGCGTTGCTGGCTCCTGCACGAAGGGGCACGCCTCGCCGCTCCTCTCCACTCGCCGCTCCCCGCCCCCCGCCGGTGATCGGGAATGCCCACACCTCTGGACCCTCGCCCGGGAGCTGGCGGTGGCGACGGCGCTGCGGAGGGGATGGCGGTGACGTGGCCGGCCACCGGCGGCGACTCCCGGTCCACCGTGACGCCACGCCCCCGTTGGCGGTGGTCCCGCGGTGGGGTTGTGTTCCGCCCGGCGCTCGTCGCCGCCGAGCGCTCCCTCCTCGTCGGCCCGGGGCGGGTTCCGTGCTCCGCTGCCGCTCTCCCGTCTGACCGGGGAGGGGGCGGGAGGGCACGGCTCCATGCTCTTACAGCCTGCGAGCCCAGACCAAGTGCAATGAGAGATGCCGCCTCCCCACCACCACCCCCAGGGCTTCTCCGAGTCTCTTCACTGACTTTCCTTACCGTGGGTTTCCCTGCTGTGTACTGGGCACACGTGGGTACAGGGACTTCTGTTTGGGGTAAGGAGGAAAATTCAGTAAGCCATTGTGGGGATTTTAAATGATTCTGCACACTAGGCACAGTAGAAAAGCCTCTTTCTGAAAGTGGATATGAGGACTTGAAGCAGTTTTACTGTAACTAGATGACAAGAGACGGAAACGGGAAACAGGTCTGTGCAGCAAGAAAAACTACTCAAAGGGTAATACGTGAACTGTGGGAAGAGTATTGTTCATAATGTTAGAAATCTTTAAACTAATGCCTTGAAGATAACACATTTATGCAAACTTGAGCAATGGGGAAGCAAAGTAGTTATTATCGGTTATTTGACTTTGTGAAGCTCTGCTTTGCTTTAGTACAAAGTGGTGATTTTTCTGATGTTTGTTTGTTTCTCGTAGCTTATAGATAACACGTATCATGAATTCAGTACATTGAAAGAAACAAAAATTAAGCTTTCCATTTAAAAACTAATCGCAGTGTGGGCAAAATGATTATCGGCCTATCTCGCCTAAAGCTCATAAAGTCAATTTCAGCAAGAAAAATCTCTGAACAAAACAGAATTTGGGGAATATTTTTTAAGGATGGCTCAGCAGTCTTCTAATTCATACAGCAGAAGGAAATAATTGATGTATATTCATGTGAAAGAGAATAAATATACCTGAAAAAAATGCAATGTTTGATATGAGACTGGACACTCTGTTTTGTTTTTATCCTCTCTCTATTTCGAACATTATCATTAGGATTAACATTTTGCTTGGTCGCTAGGTCATGACTGGGTAATTGTTGAGGTGTGGACCAGGTCCCTAGGTGACATACTTGTCCTACGACCAGGTTAATTTAAAGATTGTGGTAATGTTCCAGTGAATACGTAAGAGAACATCTCTGTTGCTAAGGGAAATACAACAAGAATAATTAAAGAAATTGACATTTTTTTACTGATAAATTTCCAGTTCTTAAAGACACTCTTTCAGTACAAGGAATGTGAAACAATGTTAACACGGTGAAGACATGAATTACGTAAACCCACACATCGCAAGTCTTGGCTTCCATCCTTATGAAGGCGTAGGTCCAGATCAGGGTGAGATTACACCGACCTGCTTTCGTGCGATACGAGAAGAATGGTCACAGTCAGTTCCACTTGGGCATACTCCCTTGGGCATCAGCAAATTCAGGAACTAAATTCTTCAGGGAAGAATTCTCCCTTTGCTAAAATCTTGTTTCGGATGTGGAGCAATGCACTGGCCACACCTGTGGTAAATCTCTGCCATGCCCAGCAGCAGGTAAGAGGGGACTCGGGGTGATCCTTTACAGTTACTGGCGGATCACACTCACTGACAGAGCCAGAGTACGTTGGCTCCCAGAACAGGGAATTCCCTAATGGCAATGGAAATGACTGGAAAAAGAAAGAAAAATATTCAGTGTCCACCTCCATGACCGCCCTTTGGGAGTCTCCGTCCCTGTCCACAAACATGCCTCCAGCAATCTCAACTCAAAAAATATCAGCCTGTCCACGTGTATGTATGTAGGGATATTATGAACTTTTCTGCATTACTCTTGTATTCTGCCATGTCCTAGTTTGCTAATGCTGCAGAATGCAAAACACCAGAGATGGATAGGCTTTTATAAAATGGGAGTTTATTTCACTACACAGTTACAGTCTTAAGGCCACAAAGTGTCCAAGCAATCAGGTACGTTCACTGGATGATGGCCAATGGCATCCAGAAAACTTCTACTAGCTAGGAAGGCAGCTGGCGTCTGCTCCAAAGCTCTGGCCTCAAAACGGCTTTCTCCCAGGATGTTCCTCTCTAGCAAGCTTGTGCCACTTCAAAACATCACTCTCAGCTGCACTGCATTTTCTCTCTTTGAGTCAGCTCATTTATATAGCTCCACTGATCAAGGCCCACCCTGAATGGGTGGGGCCATGCCTCCGTGGGAACATCTCATCAAAATCATCACTCACAGCTGGGTGGGGCACACTCCAAGCAAATCTAACCAACACCAAAACTTCTGCCCCACACAAGACCACGAAGATAATGGCATTTAGGGGACACAATACACTCAAACCGGCACATGCCACTTTGCTGAATTTATTAGCTCAAGTAGCTGTAATTGATATCCTGTTATTTTTCAAATACATGATAGTTTAATTTCCTCCTTAAATTTTGGATGGCTTTATTTCTTTGCCTTGTGGGATTGCTCTACCTAGAATTTCTAACACAATATTGAATAACAGTGGTGACAATAGGCATCCTTGTCTCATTCCCCATATTAGAGGGAAGGCTTTCAGTCTCTCACCATTGAGTTCTATGTTAACTGTGGATTTTTCATATATGCCCTTTATCACATTGGGGAAGTTCCCTTCAATTCCTACTTTTGGAAGTGATTTTATCAAAAGAAAATGTGTTATTTTGCTGAATGCTTTCTCAGCATTTATTGAGATGGTCATTTGATTTTTCCCTTTCAATTTGTTAATGTGTTGTGTTACACTGATTTTCTTATGTTGAAATCCCTTGCACACCTGTGATGAAATCCACTTGGTTGTGGTGTATGATTCTTTTGATATATCTTTGAATTCCCTTGGCAAGTATTCTGTTGAAAATTTTTGCATCTATATTTAGTAGGGAGATTGCTCTGTTGTTTTCCTTTCCTGTACCATCTTTACCTGGTTTTCTTATTACAGTGATGTTGGCTTCATAAAATTAATTTGGTAGTGTTCCATTTTCTTCAAAGTCTTGAAAGAATTTGAGCATGAATGGTGTCAGTTCCTTTGGGAAAGTATGATAAAATTCCCAAATGTAGCCATCTGGCCATGGGCTTTTATTTTTAGGAAGATTTGGGATGTCTGATTGGATCTCTTTTCTTATGATTGTATTTTGTGTCTTCTAATTCTTTTTGTGTCAGTCTAGGCTGTTCATGTGTTTCCAGAAAGTTATCCACTTCCTCTAAATTTTCTGGTTTGTTAGAGTACATTTATTCATAGTATCCTGTTATGATTTTTTTAACTTTATTCAGGATCCACAGTAATGCCACCTCTCATTTATGATTCTCTGTATTTTTTTCTTCTCTATTTTTGACTTTGTTAGTATAGCTAACAGTTTGCCAATCTTTTGGATCTTCTCAAAGAAGCAACTTTTGGTATTATTTTTAAACTCTTGGTTTTTCTTTTTCCTCCATATCACTTATTTCTGCTTTAGTCCTTTTAAATTCTTTTCTTCTACTTGCTTTAAGACTAGTTTGCTGATCATTCTCTATCTTCTTCAGTTGTTCTTTAATTCTTTGATTTTACCTCTTTCTTCCTTTTTAATGTGGGCATTTAGAACTATAAATTTCCCTCTCAGCACCACATTTACTATATCACATAGATTTTGGTTCATTGTATTCTAATTTTCATTTGTCTCTAGATTTTTAGAAATTTCTCTTGCAATTTCTTATTTGACCCAATGGTTATTTAGGAATGTGATCTTTAACCTCCACATTTTGGGGGAATGTTCTCATTCTTTGATAGTTATTGACTTCTAGCTGCATTTCATTACTATCTTAATATATGCTTTGTATAATTCCAATCTTTTAAAATTTATTGAGGATATTTTATGCTCCAGAAACTATCCTGGAGAACATTCGATGTGTACCAAATACATTCATGATAATTTGGGATGTTACACTCTCAATATGTCTATAAGTCTAATTAATTTATCAAATAGTTTAGGTTCCCAATTTCCTTATTGGTCTTCTTTCTGGTTGTTCTGTCTATAGAAGAGAGTGGGGTATTGAAGTCTCCCATTATTATTTTAGAAAAATCTATTGCCTTCTTCAGTTTTGCCAATGTTTGTCTCATGTATTTTGTAGTCCTTTGATTGACTGCATAAACATTTATGGTTGTTTTCTCTTCTTGATAAATGTTTCCTTTTATTAGAATATAGTGTCCTTCTTTTTCTCTTATGATATATTTGCATTTAAAGTCTATTTTATCTGATATTAGTATTGCTATCCCTGCTTTCTTTTGGCTGTAGCTTGCATGGAATATTATTTCCATCCTTTCACTTTCAATCTCTTTGGGTAACTGGGTCTAAGATGAGTCTCTTCTTTGCAGCATATTCATGGCTTATACTTTTTAATCCATTATACCAATCTGTATCTTTTAATTTGGGAGTTGTATCCACTCACATTCCATTTATTTCTTTGAAAGTGGTTCTTGTATCAACCATCTTCTCATTTGGTTTTTATTTGTAAGATTTCTTTCCCCTACTCTCATTCCTTCCATTTAAATTTCCCTTACTAATACTCTAGTTTTGGTCCATTCTCCAGACCTCTTTCCCTTTTTACTCTCAATCAGAATTAATCACTTTAATATATTTTGCAGGCAGTCCCCCTTATAAAAAATTCCTCATCATTTGCTTAACTGTGAAAATATTAAACTTTCCCTCAGTTTGTAGGTGAGCTTTTCTGGATAAAGGATCCTTGGTTGGCAATTTTTCTCTTTCAGAATACTAAAACTGTCATACCACTTTCTTCTTTCCTCCATAGCACTTTCTGCATACTCAGTACTTGCTCTTATGTGGTTTGCCTTTTATGTGGTGAATCACTACTCTCCTGCCACCTAAAGGAGATTGTCCATCTCTCTAGCACTTGAAAACCTGTTTATCATGTTTGTCACTGTGGGTTTATTTTGATTTATTATATTTGGAGTTCATTGGGCATCTTTGATTTTCATAGGTATGTCATTTAGAAGGGTTGGGGAATTTTCCCCAACCATGTCTTCAGTTATCATTCCTAGACCATTACTCTTCTCTTCCCTTTCTGGGATACCAATGTTTCTTATATTTTTGGCCTTCATGTTGTCTTTCATTCCTCTGAGGTCCTTTTTGATTTTTTTTTCACTATTTCTTTTTTATATGCTTGCATTCCATTGTCCTGTGATCTTTTTCACCTATTTTCACTTCTGCCTCTTCAAATTTGCTGTTGGTTGTCTCAAGTATATATTAAATTTGATGAAAAGTGTAATTTATTTGCATAATGTCTGCTATTTTTATTTACTGTTTCAAATTCTTCTTTATGATCATCTAGAGTCTTATTTTCCTTTATGTCCTTAGCCAGCTCATTGAAGTTGTTTTGTAGATTTCTGTGTACTTCTTTGATAAATTGCTCCAAGTTCTGTGTCTCCTCTGGTTTTTTAACTTGGGTAGTCCATAACTTCCAGTTTCTTCATGTGCTTTTTTTGTTTTTGCTGTTGGCCTCATGGCATTTGCTTATCTTGATAAGGTTATTTTGGGTTATGGAGGATTATTTGAACATTTATCTATAATTTGGCAGAGCTACAGATTGGTGGAGGGCACTTTCCCCATCTTAATAATATATGCTGCTCTTGAGTCACCTCTTATCCTCAGGGGAGCTCTCCCTCTCATTTTCTGTGTGCTGGTTGTGGTCCAAACCTGGAAGAAATCCCACCAGCACACCAGTTTCCTTGTATATTTGGGACTGCCAGACCTATGGGAGGGGCAGGACCTGCAGTTTGGCAGGGATTCTGCTCCAGGGCACAGTTTTCCTGGCAATTCTGGATGGTGCAAATGGACCCTCTGTGACTGTTGAGCTGCATATCTCACCTTCCAACTCACATTCAGCACAGCACATGCCCAACCAGCACCTGCTAACCCCTGGGTTTGGTGAGGGTCTCCTGTCATTTCCATGTGATGCCTTTGCCTCTTAGCTGTGATCACCACAGACTTCAGTGACAGAAATGTGATTTCAGTCACCACAAGTTGGCAGAATCCTGAATTCCCATGAGAGATCTGTTGCAAGTCTGCGGTGGGTCATCTCTTCAGCCAGCTGCTGTGAGGGTGCATGGTGTTTGGAAAGATGCTCACTATATGCTCAGTGTCTGGATCTATCCACCATGCTGCAGTATTAGAGCTTGCAGTCATGGGGCTATAAAGGGTTACCTACCAGCCAACTGCTGAGATAGATGCATGGCACATGGCAAGCTGCTCCCTTCTGTGCTCATCAGCTGGCTCCAGCTGCCAGTCTCCAGCACTGGAGTTCTTAGCCATGAGAGTGTGAAGGGTTATCACACCACCCAACTACCAAGATGGGTGCATGATGTTTGGAAATCTGCACTCTTCCATACTCATCAGCAGGTTCTGGTTATCAGTCTCTGGCAGGAGAGCTCTTGGCCATGGGGCAGTGAAGGGTTATCTATCCTGCCAACTGCTGAGATGGGTGCACAGGGCATGGAAAGCTGCTTGCTCCATGCTTGAAAGCTGGCTCCAGCTACCAGTCTTCTTCACAGAATTCTTGTCCATGGGGATATGAAGGGTTATCTCTCCAGCCAACTGCTGAGATGAGTGCCTGGGTCTTGGAAAGTTGCCTGATCCATGCTCGTCAGCCAGTTCTAGCCACCCATACCTGGAAGTGGTCCAGGCTGAATACACTCACAGTTCCTTACAAGTGCAGTCTCTCTGTCTTGCTAAGGCCTCACTATGTGGTGTACATGTCCCTGTGCAGTTGGTGACATCCTCAAACAGCTTTTCTGGAGAACTTTCTGCACTTAATATAGTCCTTTTCATGGAGGAGAATTTTGCTTTGCCTCTCCTAATCTGTCATCTTCCTGGAAGTCTCCTGTTTCCTTTTAATATTATTAAATAGCACATGGATTCTTTTTTGTTTGTTTTTTTGGTATTTTCCCTGCAATTCTATTCAGATATAGTCATATGAAATAGAATCACCCAAAGTGTACAATCAGTTGTTCACAGGATCATCATATAGTTGTGCATCATTACAATCAATCTTTGAACTATCTAATGTTCCCCCCAAAATCATCAAAATAAAAAATAAAAATAAAATAGTAGAATTAAAAATAACACCCAACACAACATATCCCATCAATTCCTGTTATTCATTTACTTTCTTGTCCCTATTTTCCTACTCATCTGTCCATACACTTGATAAAGGGAGTGTGAGCCAAAATGTTTTCACAAATGGTCACACCATTTAAGCTATATAGTTATACAGTTATCTTCAAGAATCAAGGTTACTGGGATGCCATTCACTGGTTTCAAGTATTCTCTTATATCTATTCTAATACATTGCAAACTGAAATGGGACATCTATATAATGCATAAAACTAACTTATAGAATGACCTCTTGACTCCATGTGAAATCTCTCATCACATGAAACCCTACTTTGTTTCATTTCTCTTCCCACATTAGGACAAGAAGTCTTTCTCAATCTCAGGATGCCAGGTCCTGACT
Organism: Choloepus didactylus; assembly: GCF_015220235.1. Taxonomy (NCBI): domain Eukaryota; kingdom Metazoa; phylum Chordata; class Mammalia; order Pilosa; family Megalonychidae; genus Choloepus; species Choloepus didactylus. The sequence goes on from NC_051332.1 coordinate 8,383,974, forward strand.
CATCCCTGGGAGTCATGTTCCACATTGACAGGGAAATTTACACCCATGAGAGTCATGTCCCATGTAGGGGGAGGGCAGTGAGTCCACCTGCCAAGTTGGCTTAGAGTGAGCTTCCACATATGAGCATCAAAAGAGATTCTCAGGTTGACACTTAGGCACAATTATAAGTATAATTAGCCTCTCTTTTGCAATAACAGGCTTCATATGGACAAATCCCAAAACTTAATTTTAAGTCCCTGATATTTGCAAGGAAATAAGGAATTCCCCAGATATATAAATTTAATATTTCCACATTTTTCCCTTTCCCTTAAGTGGTCTTTCAAATACTTTTTTGCCTATGCCCAAACTACTCTGTGATATACAGAGGCTTCACAAAAACTGTATAAATTAACCAAATCTCACTCCTATTCAAGGTTGCATGTTGTTATGGTGTTTGAATAAACTGAACATCCAAGTTAAATTATATAGCATGCAACAGAAAATAAAGTTTTTCTACCAGATAAACATCTATAACTTTGGTCCCACACAGAAGTTGAAGTTTTAAAGCACAATTATTATCACCCTTTACTCTTTAGTCTGATTTATCTTAGTCTTAACCATGGCTATTACATTCATATCTCTCATATTTAAGTCTGATCTCTTTTTCAGCTTCTTTATATTTTCCGTAAGGTATAATGGGAACATTCATAGCTGCTGAACTCTATCTCTCAGTTTCAGGTTTCACACTGACTTGAAGTTCCAGGGACTAGTCAGGTTGTACACAAGAGATCAGCATCTCAGAATCTAGAAATAACTGTTGAAACTCATGAATAGAGGTAACTGCTGTAAGAGTATACAGTCTAGGAACCATTACAATAAGCTTTTTCTGGATAATCTATGCTCTCAGTTTCAATTCTTGGAGTTAGCACACCATAGTTAATGCATATTAGTGAGGAATTATACAGTCTGTCTTTTTCATTTCTGGTTTATTTCATGCAATGTACTGCCCTCAAGGTCAATTGGCCTATTTGCATACCTTACAACTCCATTTCTTCTTGTAGCAACTCAATATTTTATTGTATGTACACACAACAATACACCATTCCATTCATAATCAGTGTACCCTGAGGCAACCCCCATCTACTGAAAATGGTGAACACTGCAGCCATAAACACCAGTGTGCAAATGTCTATTTGTGTCCCTGCTCTGTTTTTCCAAGTATATTCCATATAATGGGGTTGCAGGAACATAATGACAACCCATACTTAGCTTCTTATGGAACCACCACACTACCCTACAGATGAAATTCACCATTCTACTTCCCCACCAGCAGTGATTAGGTATATCTCTCTCCATATTTTCTCCAGCAATGGGATCCCTCTGTTTACTTTTAAGACATTCAATCCTAAGTAAACAATCAGTGGATCACACCATAATCATATAACTATGCATTCACCACCACAATCTACATGCAAACATTTCCATTCCTTCCATAAAATAAGAGGAAGTGGAGAAAAAATAAAATAAAATAAAATAAAATAAAATAAAATAAAATAATGAGAAATAAAAAAATGAAAGAATAAAAATAAAATTAAATAACAGACATTAAAAACTTCAGACAACCATGCCACTACCAATAATGTCTTACCCTGCCATTATATTCCTTATTATAGATATGTAGCTTTGGTATATTATATTTGTTACAACTAGTGGAGGTGTATTGTAATATTATCCTTAACTATAGACTCTAGTTTGCATTGACTGTATTTTCCCCATAAACTTCCATTACCAACTCATTACAAAATTGATATTTTTTGTTCACCCTTATATAAAAACATCCTTATCTTTGCACATTTAATCACCATCATTGTCCACTCAATGTTTCACTAAGTTTTATAATTCCAGTCTAGCTTCTTGTGTCCTACATGCCCCTAGTCTTCCTCTTTCAAGTATACTCACACTCACCTTTGTCATGTGTACTTACACTATTGTGCTGCCAGCACACAGTATCTGCCAGTTTTGGGATCTATAAAATCAATACTTTTGAGCTTCCTATACCCATTCAGTATCAAATGCCCAATCTCTACCCTCTTTCTATCTCCTGATAACTTGTATTCTCAGATTTAACTGTCAAAGTTAGCTCCATTAATTAACAAATGACTGCCAAGAGATGGTGCACCCTATCTCTTCTTCACACCACTTCATGTTGATTTGATGGTGGATGCCAAACTTATACTTGGAGTGTATTTTTTGAGAGAGGGTGATTCTGTCTCATTCTGTACTCCACAAACATTTTCCCTGTTTCCTTTTGATATACTCATCTAAATATGTTCTTAATAAAAGACATTTTATAGAGCATGCCATTAGTGAGTGATGGAGACTGTTACAATTATGTCATATGCTCCAATTCTTTACTTCAATCTGTACTTCAATTCTAGCAGCTCTTGTTCTTTTTAAAAGCAAAATCTTCCTGGAGTGTAGTAGAATTTTACTCTTTTCCAGAACCTTTAAAAGATGTGGTAACAATAAAGATTCCTTCTGAACTGAAAGGATAAAATTTGTGTTCATGGAAAACTAAAGCTTATTACTTAAGAATCTATATATGGTAAGAAGAAAAACATCATCTACCTGTCTGCCACTGGTAAGATAATTGTAGTGCTAGTTTCATTTAAATGTAAAACTTTAAATGAGTCATTAAAATGTAGATTTCAGCAAAGAAAACTTACAAGAATTGTTTGAGGGATAGACATCATATTACAGAAGGAAATACTATCATTTTTCCTAGAGAAATGGGGACTTGATTGCTGTCTTCAAACAACAAATGTTAGGTAATATAGAATGAGAAGACTCATTTTGAGTGAGCTCTGCCCTGTTCAATTGTATTTCATTGGGAAAATTCAAAAACAATTTACTGAGAAACTTCATGGCCAAGTTTAGATAATATGAAGTTTGTCTATCAGAAGATTAATTGTCTTGATGGGAAGTGAGAATACATAATGTCTGGTCCAGGAAATGCCTTTTTATTTATTTTCTTAATTGAAATTTATTGAGATTCTTCCCACACCATACAATTATACAAAGATCCAAAGTGCACAATTGTTCATGGTAACATTATATACTTCTTCATTCATCACCATAATTAATTTTTTCTTCAATTTTTAGAACATTTTCATTACCATTACTCCAGAAAAGAAATAAGGACAAAAACAGAAACCTCAAATGCTCCCATACCCTTAACCACCCCCCTCCATTATTGACTCATAGAATTGGTATAGTACATTTGTTAATGTTGATGAAAGAATGTTAAAATTTTACTAACTGCAGTACATAGTTTGAAATAGTTATATTTTTTCTGTATATACCTGTCTATTATTAACTTCTAGTTAGAGTGTCATACATGTGTTCTAGCTCATGAAAGAGATTTCTAATATTCATACTGTTAATCCTGGTCATTGTCCACCACAAGATTCACTGTTTTATGCATTCCCATCTTTTAACCTCCAAATTTCTGGTGCCATATGTGACCCTAAGCTATGCCTTTCCACCACATTCACACAGCATTCAGCACTGTTAGTTATTCTCACAATAACATACTACTATCACCTCTGTCCATTTCCAAAGAAGTTCAACCTAGTTGAAAATTCTGTTCATAATAAGCAACTGCTCCCCATTTTTTAGCCTCATCCTGTACCCTGGTAACTTATATTTCATATCTATGAGTTTACATAGTAAAATGAGTTCATATCAGTGAGACCAGGCAATATTTGTACTTATTTGTCTGACTTATTTTGGTCAATATAGTGCCCTCAAGCTTTCTACATCAACCCATTTTTAACACAGCTTTTTTCACCCACCATACTTTCCATCCTAAGTAAACAACTGATGGTTCCCTGTATAGTCATGTTTTTATGTATTCACCACCATCACCACTATCTATAGAAGGACATATCCATTTATTCCACAAAGAAGGAGGAAAAGTCAAAGGAAGTAGAGAGACAAAAGAAAAAGAAAAAGAACACAAAAAAACATGACAGCTAAAAAGCAACCAAAAAAAGGCAGAATTAAACCAAAGTAGAATAACAGAGTCAGACAACATCACAATGCCAGAAGTGCCATACCCTGCCCCTATATCTGTATAGGGATTTAGCTTTGGTATTTGCCCTTGTTACATTAAAGGAAGCATAATACAAAATTTCTGTTAACTATAGTCTCTAGTTTGTATTGGCTGTATTTATTTCCCTAGAACCATCTCATTTTTTAACACCTTGCAAGGCTGATATTCAATTTTTCTCCCACTTGTAAAAACATGTTTGTATATCTTATCACAATTGTTGATCACTCTATGTTTCACTTACTTATAAAGTCCCAGTCTTTAGTTTCCCTCTTTCCTTTTGGTGTCCCATGTGCCCATAACCTTCCTCTTTCACAGTCATCTTTGTTCAATGTACTTATATTGTTGGGATACCATCACCCAAACTGTTTTCCAAACCTCTCATTCTTACTTTTTCCTGTCAGTATGTATTGCTCCCTTTAGTATTTCCTACAGAGCAGTTATCTTGTTCACAAACCCTCTCACTGTCACTTTGACAGAGAATATTTTAAACTCTCCATAATTGAAGGACAGTTTTTTCAGATATAGGATTCTTCACTGTTTTTTTTTTTTTTCAGTATCTTAAATATATCACACCACTGCCTTCTTGCCTCCATGGATTTCACTGAGTAATCCACACATAGTCTTATCAGGTTTCCCTTGTATGTGATGGATTGCTTTTCTCTTGCTGATTTCCAGATTATCTCTTTTTCTTTGATGTTTGATTATCTGCCTTTTAAGTGTCTTGGAATAGGTCTATTCAGATCTATTATTCTTTGGTTATGCTGCATTTCTTTGATCTGTAATATTATGTCTTTCATAAGTGGTGGGAAAATTTCATTATTTCCTCTATTACTGCATCTGCCTCTTTTCCCATCTCTTCCCTAAACTCATTGACTTGGTTTTTGAATTGATTTAGCCTAATTATTTGAAAATCTTTAATTGATAGTTTTATTCAAGTGAAACTATCTCAACTGTATCTCAGTTGAGTTGTAAGATTGTTCCGTTGACTGGGCCATATCTTCATTTTTTTCTAGTGTTATTTGTAGTTTTCTCTTGTCTAGGCATCTGGCTTCTTTTGTTTCCCCAGTCAGAATTTCCCAGACCACAACACACTCAGGTTTCAGAATTGGGGCTAAATTCAGTGTTGGGTTTCCCTGAGGGTGTGTCTTAGTAGATTGATGGAATTTCCGGTGAGGACTCTAGCTGCTGTGCTTTCCTTAACCTGCCCAGAAGGTGGTGCCTTTCAGCCTGCTGCTCCCTGCTTGTGTAAAGAGGTGTAGTCCCTTTAATTTTCAGCTTACACTGTTTCTGTTTTGCTTGTTTTTCCACACACCCTGGAGTATGAGTTATGAAGGGAGGGCAAGCACTAGACCTGGATCCCCCTACTCCTCTTACAGAAGATACACCTCCTAGAAATTTATGTTCTGAACTTGAATTATTCCTTTGTCTCTCTGAACTTATTAACACCACCCCTGTCTGGGTCAGAGAGCTGCAAATTGAAAATGGCTGAGGCTTTCTCCACTAAGACACTGAGATTGAAAGAGAAAAAGGGGAAGAAAGCCCCTTTTCTGAGCCAGTGCAGGCCCTGCCCCTTGCACCCAGTCTTCTAGGCTCCCAATACCAGGGCACACATCTTATTTTTGGCTCTCTCAGGTCAATTATCTCTAAAATCTCTCTATTATTTTATTTTTTCCATCAGCCCCACCTCCTCTCCACTAGGAGCAATCTCAGGGTACTTTGTTGCTTGTTAGGGGTTTGTCTATGTAGCTTTTATTCAGCAGTCCACATTTTTGATTAAAACCCCATTTGGACCTAGGTTGAGCTATATGGTGCTTTCTCTCACAGTGAGGTCTTTCAGCTCAGCCTTCTGTGGGATAGAGGGCTCCCAGCATGGTTCTGCAGTTTTTAATTACAGATTTTATGCTGCAGTCTCAGCCACTCTGCCCCTTCCAGGTTGGTTTATGATGTGTGGACAGTCATGATTGTCCCCCAACTGTTGTTCCAGATTATTTACTGGAATCCTACACACATTTACTAGTTGTTCCTCATTGTTTATTTGTTGCTGTAGGAGACTAACTGAATTCCACACCTAACTGTGCCACCATCTTGCCCCTCCACCCTCTGTTTAATTTTTAAACAGTGTTGTTCACACATGACACAATCCATCCTAAATAAAGAATCAATGATTCCTGGCATTCACCACCACAAGCTATATGAGGACATTTCCATGTCTTCCACAATGAAAGACAAAAGGGGAAAACAAAATGAAGAAAAATATAAAATACAGAAAAATAAAAATAAAATAAAATGCCGTAAAAAGGTGAGAAAATGCTACCAATGTCAAGAACCCCATACCCTTCCTTTTTGCATACAATTAATGGACACATCTTAATATGCTACTGTTAACTATAGACTCTAGTTTGCATTGATTGTATTTTCCCCTGTACCATCCAATTTTCAACACCTTGCAATCTTGACATTCATTTGTTCTCCCTCATTTAAAAACATTATTTTGTTTATTTAATCATCATCAATGTCTATTCTAGGTTTCATTAAATTATACAATCTCAGTCTTTTTAACCCATCTTTCCTTTTGGTGTCATCCATGCCCCTCACATTCCGTTTCCAACCTTACTCACACTCATCTTTGATCAGAGTACTTTATTGTGCTACCATCACACACTGTTTTCTTACCCATTCAATTTCTGGATCTATGCAGGCATTCCTGTTGAATCTTCTGTATTCCTTGATCACCAAATGCCCAATCTCTAACCACTTTCTATCTCCTACTAACCTGTCATCTCAACTCTCAGACTTTGCTCATCAATATTAGTTCATATTAGGAGGCCACACAGTATCTGTTATTTTGTTTCTGGATAATTTCACTCAATGTAATGTCTACTGTCTACAATTTTGACATTTGGATATTATAAGTAAAATGTTATTTATTTTTATTTTTTCCTTCTTTCTCTTTTTACCCACACTGAGGTCTTAATTTCTACACTCTTCTCCAACACTTTCTCCTATCTTTTTCCTATCTGCCTGTAGTGTCCCCTTTAGTATTTTTTGTACAGCAGGTGTCATCTTCACAAACTCAGTGTCTGTTTGTCTGAAAATACTTAAACTCTCCCTCAGTTTTGAATGATAATTTTGCTGGATGTAGAATTCTTGGTTGACAGTTTTTCCCTTCCATTTCCTTAAATATAGCATACCATTGCCTTCTTGCCTCCATGGTTTCTAGCTTCCTTTGTAAGTGATGGATTGCTTTTTGCTGGCTGCTTTCATAATTCTCTGTCTTTGACATTTGTAACCTGATTTTTAATTACCATGGAGTCTCTCTATTCAGATCTATTCTGTTTGGGGTATGCTGCACTTCTTGGATGTTAATTTTATATCTTGCATAAGAGATGGGAAATTTTCCATGATTATCTCCTCTATTATTCTTTCTGTCCCCTTTTCCCTCCCTTTTCCGTCTGGGACATCCATGGCACACATATTTGTGTGCTTAATGTTGTCATTCAATTCTCTGAGACCTTGATCTTATTTTTCCATTCTTTTCCCTATCTATTCTTTTGTGAGTAGGATTTAAGTTGTCCTTCACTCTAGTCCATGAATACTTTCCTCTGACTCTTCAAATCTGCTGTTTTGTATCCCCACCCTGTTTTTCTATTGTGCCATTCATTCCCATAATTCTACCAATTGTTTTTTTTTTTTTCAAATTTTTGACTTCTTCCTTTGGTTGGACAATCTTCCTTATATCCTTCATCTCTTTTGCCATATATTCCCTTAACTCATTGATTTGATTTTTGAATTGATTTAGCATATTTGTTTGAAGATCTTTAATTAGTTGTTTCAACTCTTGTATCTCATTTTAAGTGTTTGTTCCTTTGACAGGGCCATATCTTCATTTTCCTAAAGTGATCCATAGTTTTCTATTGCCTAGTCCTCTGGTTCCATTGATTACCCCAACCAGATTTTCCCAGACTTGATAGGCCCTGATCCAATGAGCATTAATCTATGTCAAGTTTTCCTGAAGATGAGATCCCACAGGTTGTCAGAGTTCCCTGTGAGGCCTCTAGAACCTGTGATTTTCAACCCTTCAGAGTAGGTGGTGCTTGTCAGCCCTCAGCTCCCCCCTGGTGTAAAGAAATGTGGTGACTTTAATTCACAGTAGACCCTTTGCTGGTTAGGGATTGAACATATCAGAATCCAAGGTTAGCTGTTTTTGTTTTCTTTAAACAATGCCCTGGGATTTGAATTCTCTGAGGGATGTCTGTTTGCCAATTGAGCTGAGACATGTGGCCCCCTTTCTTAGGAAAATAAACCTTTCAGGGAATTATCTCCTACACATGAGATTTTCCTTTGACTCTCTGACTATCTTAACTCCACCCTTGCCTGGTTCAGTGCTGACAATTGAATTTGCCTGAGGCTTTCTTTAATGAGAGAAGAAACAGGGAAAAGAAAGAAGTCCCTTTTCAGAGCCAGTTTTAAGCCCTAGAGTTCACCTTAGAAGAACTGGAGTTGGTAACTCATTCTGTGTACCCCTTTTCTTGGAACACAACCCTTTTACAGGATATATTGAGCTAAGCTGACTCCAAAAGCCACTGTTTTTAATTTTATGTATTTTTTCATCAGTCCTGCCACGTCTCTGCCAGAAGAAACATTCAGGTTCTTTTCATTCTTATTCTGGGTTTATCTGTGACTGTAATTTGTTAATTAAAACTGAAATTGGCACTTGGTTGAACTACATTCCCATGCTCCTGGCAGGGACTGCTTCTTTTTCCCATATGCTACAAATCATCTTGCCATGCTGTTGGGTGAGGAGTGCCAGATACTCAGTTTGGAGAGCTTTATTTACAGTTCTATGCTGCAATCTCAGCATTTCCACCCATTCCAGACTGGTGTATGATGCTGTCTGGTCACAAAAGTCCTTCTACAATTTGTTCCAGATTGTTTACTGGTTGTTCTAGGCTATTTGCTAGTTGTTCTAAATTCCACACCATGTGATTCTGCCATCTTGCCCTGCTTCCTGATCCATTTTTGAAACATTTTTTTTGCCATTTTATAAATTTTCAGGATTTTTAAAAATTTTCTCAAACTTAAAAAAAATTTTCTATGATCTGTGTCTGAATAATTTCAATATCTGAAAGAGTTAAAAGCATTCTTCAACATCTGCTTTTCTTCTGGTTCTTAGTCATGATACCTTGTTTCCTTAGCGTCTATGGGGAGAAATTCTTATCATGGTCTGTTTAATTAGTTTGACCCATATTGGTGAAAATTCTTGGAGATCCTTGCAGAAGAGGGAGGTTTACATTTGACTTTATTTTGTCTTTATTAAGTCAGGACCATTTGTGGTAAGCTTTCCACCTAGAGTTTCTAAGATCACACAGGTTCTGTAATGTTAAACTGCACACTAGATCGTCATTCAGAGGGCTTTCCCCACCATGATGCACCAGGCTAAGGGCATGTGTTTCTCTTCATACCCATTTCTGACTAATGTGTTTATATATCTTTAACCTTTAGAATGCCACTATAATTCTAAGGGTGCCACATATGTACAGTAAGCTCTTGCCAGAATTTCCACTTATGAGATTTTTGAGCTTCATTTTCATTTGACACTGACTTCACTTATTTAAAATCCCATGTTCTTCAGTATTGACAGATTGTCAAAACTTCAGCTGGCATTTGAACTAATCTACCCAACCAGACCCCTATTATTGTTTGTTTTGTGGCTATATCATTTCCTTACTGTCAGTCCACATCATGAATGAATTTGGAATATACTCCACATAACCACAATACCTGCCACTGACAAAACTAATGAAGAGCCAATTATAAGGGTACATAGTTACATATGAAAAATGACCACTATATACACAATGATTCAATTGTCCTATGATTACCATGACCTCCTGCTTAAGTTTCTCTTTGACCAACATTTCCATAGTATACAAATATCATCACATTTTCTTCCCATTCAAATCCTTTCCTTCTATTTCTCTGCCAAACCATTAATAATATCCATGAATTAGTGTAAACCAATACTTCTGTCCATCTCTCCTGGCAGATAAAAAAGCAAGCATCTACTTTTCAATTTTTTAACTCTGTCAGAAGCTTTCTCTTTCCACCATTCTTCTGGATGACTACTGTTGTGGGGATGTAATTCTGCATCTCACTTTTTTGATTCTGCATCTCACTTTTTTGATAGTACCAGAATATCACCATGTAACACTATATCCACAGAATCATGTATGTAGCTACCCATTTTTGCCTAGTATGCTATTTATCACTGATCTTAAAATGATAAAATTCATGAATCATTTCAATCTGGAAGTTATTATTTCCTAGTCAGCTGATCAGAGGGAACTTCCTGTTAGATCACTAGTATAGGTTCAGATGCTCAGAAGTTATGGTGTCTTCCCTATTTGTTCTTACAACTCATTTATGTTTCATCACCAGCTAAAACCTGGTCATTTGTGCACTGTTTTCATGGAGTGTTTTATGTATGACCATATTAATGTTTTTGTGTGTCCAAAATTGGCAGGTCAGATTGCATGGTACATTGATGGACCAAAGTTAAGCAGATATTCTTTACTAGTGTCCAGCCACAATCCAAAAGCTCCTTCTGTCATGAAAAATAATTATTCTTAAATGTGAACATAACACTGCTCCAACATCCTCAAGGTCTGCATTGTGTTTCATGCATATGGCCATGCCAAAATCTCCATAGAACTTCCCCATATGTCACAGACACTTAAGCTATTATTCTATAGGATGTGTATATAAATATGTACAAATGAGATATAAGATGACTGTGAATATACAAGGGAATCCAACAGTAAAGATGATTCTCTTAGGGCCAAGAGAATCCAAATGCCACAAGTCGTCTGTCAGATTGAAAAGGATATCACATCATGTCACTGACCACTGACTGGTAAGAATTTTGCAAATGTGGTATGTCCCTGAATTTCTATGGAATATATTTCCCAGCTTCTGAGACTCATATGTTATACTCAAGTGTCCACATTAGAACCTATTTTCTGCCTGAACAAGTGCTTCTGTTGGCCTTTCATAATAGATATAGAAGTAAATAGATATTTATATAAAAAGCTGCAAGCTAAGTGTCAGGGTAATGCAGAAATAATAAGATGAATTATACAATTCTGAGTGAGTAAAGAACATGCAGAGGATCACATCCTATGTGAATGCTCAGCAAAGACCAAATTTAGTAGAGGGATTTATAGTAATCAAGGGAAATTTGAACAATTCTTTGTATGGCAGTCAGCCTTCTACTCCAGCTACACTTGTAATTTCCCAATGCACTTATGAAGAGTGTAGCCTCAATGGCAGGGATAGAAGTTACTTTTGGCCTGAGAAAGATGGACTTACATTCACAGAGGCAGATATAGTTGCAGCCACTTCTCAGTTCACCAATTTCCAACATCAGAAACCAACGCTGAGTAACATGTAGAAACATATCCTGGGAGGGTCAGTTAACTACTTGTTGATAAGTTGATAACCTTGAAGCATGGCCTCTATGGAAGTTGTACCACTTTTCTTCAGATAAATAAAATCTTGTAAAAATAATAAAAATGTCATCCTTCAAAGATATCCTTTCTGTGAACTGAAAATAAGAAAATGCTTTATCCTCAAAATAATATATTAGGGAACAATGTCAGAGATCAAATGGAATTGTAGTTTATTTTTTCTACAATGCTTTATTTTGAAATACTTTCAAACTTAAAGAGCAGTTACAAAAATAATACAGAATTCTTTAAAAAATACAAACCCAATAAGACATCTCCAACAATTTCCTGAAAATATTCAGATCCAAGATTTTAAATATATGACATTTGCTATACCATTTGATCTGTCTAAATTTTTTCAAACTTTTAAGAATAGGTTTATATATTATGCTATCTTCATGTATATTTCTTAAGAAAAAGGCCATCAATGTATGTAACCACTTTAGAGTAATCAAGTTCAAGAATTTTGACATTGATAACTGGCCATAGTTTTGAGGAGAACTTGTTCTAAATTAGTGATTATGGATGTGAATCTCAGACTTTGCAAAATGGAAGCTCTGGTAAAGATTGCATTATATTTATCATTCTAAATATCAAGGATAAATAGCACACTGGGATAAATGGCTATCTAGATATATGCTTGTTCTCAGTCTAGTGTTACATGGGTAGTTTAAGACATTTCCAGACAATCAAAAGCTGAGAGAGATCACAGCAATAGAACTGCCCTACAAAAATGCTATAGTGAATTTTTCAGGTTGAAATATAAGGATACTAGACAGCAGCTTGAATCCATCTGCAAAAATAAATATCTAGATAAATGTAATTATATAGATAAGTACACTTGCCTGTATTCCTGTATTTTCAGTATGAAACTGTGATTTTTAAATTAGGTATTCTCACATCCTCAGAGGGAAATTTATAGCTATGTATGCTTATGTTAGAAAAGAAGAAATATTACCATTCAGTAACATAAATTCATCTAGAGGAACTAGAAAAAGAGGGACATATTGAATTGAAAGCTAGTAGAATAAGAAAATAATAAGTATTAGAATGGTGGGGATAAACGAAATAAAGAATAGAAAAACAAATGGGAGAACCAATGAAACTCTAGCTGGTTCTTGGAAAATATCAATAGAAGTGCCAATATTTAGCAAGATTGAAAAAAGAAAAAGGAAAGAGAGAAAGCAAATTACTAAAACCCATGAGGTTATTAACAGGTATTGTAGAATTTAAAAGGATTGCTAATGAATATTATGAACAATTTTTGACAAAAATTTAGATAATCTAGTAGTGGACAAATTACTAGAAACACAAATTCCCTAAATTGAGTCAAAATGTAGATGACATTGATGGATGTATAAGTAACAAGATTTAATGAGTAATCAAAAATCTCCCAAGAAAGTTAAGTCCAAGAGCAGACCACTTCAACTGTGAATTCTATCAAACATTGAAATAAGAATCAATTCCAGTATTTTCCAAATTCTTCCAAATTGAAGCAGAGGGAGTTCTTCTTCATTCATTCTATGAAGGTAACATTATTGTGATATCAAAATTACATAAAGACCTAACAAGAAAGGAAACAATGGAACAATTTGCCATATTACTATAGATGCAAAATCTTCAAGAAAATACTAGCAAATTGAATCCAACAGAATAGTAAAAAATAAATTATCCATTCTGAAATTATTGGATTTATCTTGCAAATTCAAGGGTTCAGCATTATAAAACCAATCTATATGATACACCACATTCACAGAATGAGTGGGAAAATCACATGACAATCTTATTTGATGCAGTAAGTGCATTGTACACAATCTGGCACACTTTCATGATAAAAACATTCAGAAAATAAGAAAGGAATGTACCTTCATCTACATGAGAAAGGATATATATATATAAAGACACAGATAATCTTTTAGTCAATGCTAAAAGGTGAAGACCTTCCCTGTGATGTCTGGAACAAAAAAAAATGCTCAATTTCATGAAATTGTTATTCAGTATTATACTGGAAGTCACTCCCAAAGGAATTAGACAATAGAACAACATGAAAGGCATCCTTTCTGAAAGGAAGAAGTAAAACTATCTGTATTCAAAATGACATGATAGCTCATCTAGAAAATACACAAGTATCCACAATAAAACTTGTAATGTCCATAAAGGTATCCAACCAAATGCATGTTACAAAATTAACATGCAAAAATCACTTTTGTTTTATACACCAGGAAAGATCATTCTTAACTGGAACTTTAAAAGTTTCATTCACAGCACAGCATCTTAAAGAATAAAGCTGAACTCAAGAGTTGAATGACTATACACTGAAAAATACAAAACACTGGAAGGAAATTATAGAAGACCTAAGTAAACAGCAAGACTTCCTGTGTCCTTGGATAGGAAGAAATAATTTTATTTAGCTGTAAATAATACCCCGAGACATCTTGGCTGAATATTATCCCTATCAAAATCCCAGGAGCCATTTTAGCAAAAATGGGAAAGCTGATCCACATTCATGTGGAATTCACTTCACCAGAACTGCTGTACTCCATTAGGGTGTTGCTTTTATTTATTTCCATTTCTCTTGGACTCCTTAGACTGTTTGAGTGAAAGCACAATATACTACCCTTTTCTCAAATCACAGACCATATTTTAATGCTCACCATACAGCATTGGTGAATAAATATTTCTTGAATGACAGAAAAAACTATTGGTGAAGAGAACTGAACAGATATTGCTAATGATGGGGGAGAAAGGAGAAACAGTGGAACAAGAGGAATTCCTGTTGAAAGAGGCATCCCCAGTGGAAGAGAGTCAACACAGGAGGAGACAGATCAGACATGAAAGGTGTTTTAGTGAGCCCTTAGAATGTCTCTAGAATCAGAGATCCAGAAATATTTATGAAAGGCTTTGCAATACTAGGGTCCACAGCTAAAGAGAGGTGAACTCATTTTGGGAGGAAGGAGTCCATTGGGATAAGACATGAACATATAGTCCCAAGCTGTCTCCCGAGAGTCAAAACAGCACAAGTTTGCATTGCATTTCTCTTTCTTACCTTCAGAGAACTAAATATCTCAGGAAGTAGAGAGACAATGGAGTACATCATTCATCATGCTCATGGAAATGGAATCCATGAAGGTCTTCACCTAAATGCTTCCCCTACACTAGCTCCTTACTATTTTACTAATCTCTGGTGAGGAGTAAATGCAATTTTGTCTTCTGGAGACCTAACAAGTAATTTCATCTCCTGCCTTTCTTGAGAGCAGAGATTCCACTTTTAGTCTTTTTTTCAAGAATGAAACTTCATTTGTGAGCACAGACACTTCTTTGATAATTTCTGGGTGATTTAAAGAATACTCACCAGAGCAGGATGAATGTGTTATGAGTTCAGGTTCTCTTTTATTGTTTGTAACTTTAAGTGCTTCAAGACAGAAAACCCATAAAGAAAGCTTAATCATATATTGTCCTGTCTAGTTAAAAGCTTGCATGTGGAGGAAGGTAATGGATGCAATAAAATATCTTATTTCTCTAGTTTGTCTCATCTGGCCTTAGCTCTCATTCATGAAGATTCCTTCATGGAAGTGTCTGTTTAACATTTATCCATTTTTTCCTTTAAATAATTCAACAAACATTTATTCATCAAATGCTTTTGGTAGGCACTAAATATTATTCAAGGAATAAAGAAATAAGTAGGATATTTTTTCTTTATTTCAAAGAGATTACATCTGAGCAGGGGAAGAGACATAGTAATGAGTGCATGCAAAATCTGAGGTGGTGCTGAAATACTGGAGAATTGGATAGAAAATTTTGTCTTTCTGTGGAGGTTAGTGACAGCTTCACAAGGCTGCTGATAATTGTACTGATCCTTTCAGGGGGCAATTGGATTATTTCCAGGAGCAGAACAGGGTAGAAGCACACCAAAAGAGATGACTGGGAAATATATGGAGGATCAATATAACCATAAGGTGTGTTTGTGTTTTAAAAATAATTCTTAATATCTGATACATAATGAGAGGCAGGGATTGAAAAGTGGAACACAAACTTGGCCCACTAGGCAGCAGACAGATAAAAGAGAACCTTGTATTTGTCCATGAGGTTGATATTTATGTTTGAAGTTATGGGAGAGTCAGTTCACGGTTTATAGAAGGTGATGTTCACAGAAAGTCTTGTCCTGTGGAAAGCTCACTTTCCATAAATTTCTGGTGTCAAATTATTGGAGAGATGGTGACTGTTGGAAATATCATGGTAGAAGTGGGATGAAAGTGTGGGGAATGAATCTGTGTGGGGTTTAATTGTACAAAAATATTCTCTATTAATACTAGGCAGAATGCTGAACACTTTATATTTATTATTAATTATTTAATTATTCTATGACATTTTTATCACCCCAATGATTTATTGGATGAAGAATGTGAAACTTACAACAGAGTACTATTCTGATCCAAGGCATGTAAACACATCTTGAATGAAAATTGGAGTTCATTGCTTCCTAGGCTTTTGCATTTCCCTAATAATTTTACTATTTAATAAACTTAATTTTAAAAACAGCATTAGACTTACAAAAAATTTCATGGGTAGGGGAGATACTTTCCAAAGCCTTTCATCCGTTTTCCCCTGATTCTGAGCAGCTTCCATCCAGAAGACTGTATTACATTTATTTGGTATAAATAACAGTTTCTCAGGCTCTCCTTGCTTTTGATGACTTGGATATTTTGGGGGAGTGCTGACCAGATACTATGTAAAATATCCTACAGTTGGAATGTGCACAATATTCTTATCGTGATTAGATTTGGATGATGGGTTATAAGGGAAAACAACAGAGATAAAGTTCAAATTTCATTACATCATGTATTCAGGGTGATGTTACCAATGACACTTACTTATCATTGCTAACATTGATCAACAATACTTGCCATGCTTCCCCACTTTAAAGTTCCTTGATTCCCCAGTTTTCCATATATCATGTTTGGAAAGGAGTTAGTATGTGAGGCCACACTTTAGCAGTGGGGAATATGCTTCACCTTTACAGAGATAAATATCTACATAAATTATTGGAATTCTCATGCATGGGAAATGTGTCTCTTCTTATTAATATGTACAGAATTTTATTTTTGCTTATTAAGATTTATTCACACACCATACAAATATCCAAAATATACAATCAATTGATCACATTACCATCATGTAGTTGTTCATAGATCACCCTCATTTACTTTTTTATCATTTTCCTTGTACCAGAAATAGTGATAATAAGAATAAAAAATAGTGAAAAAAGAACACCCATATCATCTCCCCTCTCCTGCCCTAATTTTCCTTTAGTTTTTTGCCCCATTTTTCTACACACCTATCCATACACTGGATCAAGGGAGTGTGATCCACAAGGTTTTCAAAATCACACTGTCATCCCTTGTAAGCTACATTGTCATACAATGGTCTTCAAGAATCAAGGCCACTGGATTGGGGTTTGATATTTTCATGTATTTACTTCTAGCTATTCCAGTACATTAAAATCTAAAAATTGTTATCTATATATTGTGTAAGAATGTCTACCAGGGTGGCTTCGCAATTCCATTTGAATTCTCTCATCCACTGAAGCTTTATTTCATTTCATTTCATGTATCCATTTGGTCAAATAGATGTTCTTAAGCACATGATGCTGTGTCCAGATTCTTCTCCAGGAGTCATACCCTGCATTGCCAGGGAGATTTGCACCTCTGAGTGTTAGGCCACACATAGTGGGGAGGGCAATAAGATCACCTGCTGAGGTAGCTTACTTAGAGAGAGAGGGCCACATCTGAGCAACAAAGAGGGATTCAGGGGGAGACTGATGCACAATTATAAGCAGGCCTATTTTCTCCTTTGCAGTTACAGGCTTCTTAAAGGCAAGTCCCGTGATAGTGTTTGGCATATCAACCCACCAGTTCTTAATGTTTGTGAGAACATCAGCAATGATCCAGGTGAGGAAGCCAAACACCTCTGCATTTCCCCCCAGCTCCTCAGGGGGCTCTGTATATTTTTTTTCCATTGTTTCTTTATTTAAATTAACTTTCTCAAAACATTAAAAAAACAGACAATAAACAACTATTTCAAACAAAACCAAAGCAAAGGAATGAGAAAAAAAAATATCCTACAAAAACTACACTACTTCCAACATGTTCCTATTATACCCGAAGAAAATATACAGACTATAACCCAGGAAATGAATAAGAAAAACAGATAACCTAAGATAACTATATTTCTGTGAACTTGTTCCTACCATATCCATCAGAAATTAACAAACTGTAGTCATTGCTGGGTGTTCACATAACATTAAATTTATCCACAATAACTTATCTGTTCTTGTTAGGTTATCATTCCCCCTTCACTAATTGCTATCTCTCACTAGGTCCCCTACATTCTACATTATAAACCATTTATTTTAACTTTTTCAGTGTTCACATTAGTGGTAAAATATAGTATTTCTCTTTTTGTGCCAGACTTATTTCGCTCAGCATTATGTCTTCAAGGTTCATCCATACTGTCATGTTTCATGACATAATTCTTTCTTACAGCCACTTAATATTCCATCATGTGAATATACCACACTTTATTTATCCACTCATCTGTTGGACATTTGGGTTGTTTCCATCTCTTAACAGTTGTGAATATTGCTGCTATGAACATTGGCATGCAGATTTCTTTTCATGTCACTGCTTTCACAATTTCTGGGTATATATCAAGAAGTGTGATTGCTGGATTGAAGGATAACTCTATATTTAGTTTTCTAAGGAACTGGCAGACTGTCTTCCAGAGAGGCTGTGCCACTATACAGTCCCACCAACAGTGGTTAAGAGTTCCAGTTTCTCCACATCCTCTCCAGCATTTGTAATTACTACTTTGTTTAATGGCAACCATTCTAATTGGTGTGAAATGGTATCATATTGTGGTCTTAGTTTGCATCTCCCTAATAGCTAGTGGAGCTGAACATTTTTTTCATGTGTTTTTTTTTTTTTTTTGGCCATTTTTATTTCCTTTTCAGAAAACTGTCTTGTCATATCTTTTGCCAATTTTATAATTGGTCTGTGTGTGTTATTGTCATTGAGTTGTAGGATTTCTTTATATATGCAAGATATCAGTCTTTTCAGATTCATGGTTTCCAAGTAGTTTTTCCCATTGAGTAGGCCGCCTCTTCAAGTTTTTGACAAATTGCTTTGAGGTACAGAAGCGTTTAAGTTTGAGGAGTTTCCATTTATCTATTTTCTCTTTCATTGCTTGTGTTTTGGGTGTAAGGTCTAGGAAGTGACCTTCTAATAAAAGTTCCTGAAGACGTTTCCATACCTTATCTTCTATTTTTCTGGTACTGTCTCTTATGTTGAGGTCTTTAATCCATTTTGAGTTATTTTTTGTGTAGGATTTGAGGAAGAGATCCTCTTTCATTCTTTTGGATATGGATATCCAGCTCTCCAAGCACCAGTTGTTGAAAAGACTGTTATTTCCCAATTCAGTGATTTTGGGGGTCTTATCAAAGATCAGTCAACTGTAGTTCTGGGGGTTTGTCTCCAAATTTTCAATTTGATTCTGTTGATCAATATGTCAAGCTTTGTGCCAGTACCATGCTGTTTTGACTACTGTGGTTTTATAATAAGCTTCAAAGTCAGGGAGTGTAAGCCCTTCCATTTCATTTTTCTTTTTTAGAATGTTTTTAGCATTTCAAGACAACTTCCCCCTCCAGATAAATTGGATAAATAGTTTTTCCAAGTCTTAAAAGAAGGTTGTTGGAATTTTGATAGGGATTGCATTGAATCTGTAGAAGAGTTTAGGTAGAATTTACATCTTAATAATATTAATCTTCTTATACATGAAAATGGAATATTTTTCATCTTTTTAGGTCCCTTTCTATTTCTTTTAGTAGAGTTATGTAGTTTTCTTTGTATAGGTCTTTTATATCTTTGGTTAAGTTTATTCCTAGGTACTTTATTTTCTTAGTTGTTAATGAAATTTTATCTTTTTCTTGATTGTCTCTTCAATTTGATCATTTCTCGTGTATAGGAACATTACTGACTTATGCACATTAATCTTGTTGCACACTATTTTGCTAAGTTTGTTTATTAGCTCCAGTAGCTGTGTCATCAATTTCTCAGGGTTTTCCACATGTAAGAACATATTATCCACAAATAATGACAGTTTTCCTTCTTTTCCAATTTGGGTGGTGTTATTCCTTGTCTTGCCAGATTGCCATCGCTGGCATTTCAAGCACAATGTAGAATAATGGTGGTGACAGTGGGTATCCTTGCCTCATTCCTGATAATAGAGGGATGGCTTTCCATCTCTTGCCATTGAGTACAATGCTGGCTGTGGGTTTCTCACATATGCTGTTTATCATACTAAGGATGTTTCCTTCAATTCCTACCTTTTGAAGTGTTTTTATGAAGAAGGGCTGTTGGATTTTGTCAAATGCTTTTTCAGCATCTATTAAGATGATCATTTTAATTTTCCTTTTTGATTTGTTAATGTGTTGTAATACACTGATTGATTTTCTTATATTTAAACATCCTTGCTTGCCTGGAAGGAATGCCACTTGGTCATGGTGCATGATTTCTTTAATGTGTCTTTGGATTTGATTTGCAAGTATTTCACTGAGAATTTTTGCATCTATATTCATTAGATAGGTTGGCCTTTAGTTTTCCTTTCTTGTAGCATCTTTACCTGGTTTTGGTATTAGAGTGAACTTAGCTTCATAAAATGTGTTAGATAGTATTCTATTTTCCTCAATGTTTTGAAAGAGTTTAAGTGAGATTGGTGTCAATTCTTTTAGGAAAGTTTGGTAGAATTCACCTAATTACTTTCTGGTACTGCAAAAGTCTGTACACACTTGTATATTTATTTTCCATTCCTAGAGTTGGCCATTTCTCCCAGGAGACTTTTATTGGATAATGATCTCAGAAACCAAGTTCTGGGCACTATCTGTGATCTTTGCTCCTGGGACTTCTTGTCTCCCTCCACTGAAAGAATAAGAAAATGTATTTGTGTCTATGAAGCTGTGCATGTATACATATCCATAAATATTTTCACATGCAACTCTCTGTATCTATGTTATCTACTCATCAGTTCATGCTGATGTATCTAACTCTAAACCTTTATCAGATAGAATATTTCAGCCTCCTCCCCTTGTTTCTGTTTAACCACCCATTTGCAGTGAGAAACAAATTCCCCTCATCTTCCATCAATGTACTTATTTGTTTTATTCCAGTATGGATATATAGAAGTAGTATAATTGTTAATCAAAACATCAGTAATTTAACATTATCCAGAAGAGTATGTTACTTATACACAGTTTCATTTCCCTTCATTTTCCAGACTCCACTCATATCCAATATTTCTACTTCAGCACCTTTTCCCCTCATTCCCTCAGTAAGTAAACATAAAAAATGATTCATATATTTGTAATACAGTTATATTTCTGTCACATTCTACATTCCATCTAGGCATTTCCTTGATTTTGTAAATGAATCTTTTATTTGCTTATATTATATTCATTCTTTGGGTTGTAAAGGTCAATGTGTTTAAAAGTCACGTGTATATAATTATAGTACTATATAGAGTAGTTTCACAGCTCTAAAAATGACTCTTTGGTTCACATATTCAACCCTCCTGCCCTCTTCCAATCCCCTGGCAACCTGTTTTCATTCTATTGTCTCTATTGCTTTTCTAATCCAGAAACTCATATAAGTGAAAGTATACTTATGTAGCATGCTTAGACTGGTTTGTTCCAATTGTCAACACTCATATAAGATATATCCTTGACTTTTGTGGGTGGATGTTTCACTTCTTTTTATCACTGAATAATCATGTATGGATATAGCAGAATATACTTATGCATTCACCTATTGATGGACATCTTGGCTGCTTCAGAATTTGCAGATTATAAAGAAAGCTGCTATAAACATTCATGTAGGGGGCTCCAGTTGACTAATGCTGTCACAATTGCAAAATACCAAAAATGTATTGGCTTTTAAAATGGGGAGTTATTTGTTCCCAAATTTACAGTTTTAAGGCCATGAAAATATCTGAATGAATGTATCAGGGGGCAGATACCTTCTCTGGGGATAAGGCTGATGGTGTCTGGAACACCTGTGTCAGCTGGGAAGGCAAGTGGCTGGTGTCTTCTTGTCCTTTCCTCCTGGGTTGCTTGCTTTCTGGTTCTGATTCCAGTGGCTTCCTCCTTAAGCATTTGTGAGGTCATAGTCAGCATCTCCAGGCAAACTCTGGGCTTCATCTCCTACCTTAGCATCTCAAAATGTCTTTCTGTCTGCAACTCCAAGCATCTGGATGTGGGTCAGCTCTCAGCTCTGTTAAGGACTCCAGTAAATTAATTGAGACCCACCTTGAATGGACGGGGTTACACTTCCATGGAAACAACATGATCATAAGATTTTCCACCAAAAGATTGCATTAAAGAATAGTGGCATTTTATAGTCTATATAACAGATTAAAACCAGAATATATGGTTTTTTGGTGGACTTAAGATTTCAAATCAGCTGCATACCTAAGAGCATTTTTGCTGTATTGTATGGTAAGACTCTTTAACTTTACACAAATCTTCCAAACTGTCTTCTGGTTGTACCATTTTTTATTCTCACCAGTAATGACTCAGATTCCATATTGCACTCCATCCTTACCAGCTATTGGTAATGTCAATGTTTAGGTTTTTAGCTATTCTAAGATATGTGAGATGATGTATCACTGTGGTTTTAATTCTGAAATTCACTAATTGCAAATAATGTTGAGAACCTTTTATCATGCTTATTTGCCAATCTTTTATCTAATTATATAGCTTCTGTTCTTATCTTTTGCCCATTTTTAAAATTGGGGGTAAACAATTCTTTGTATATTTGGATTCATACATATATCAGATGTACATTTGGCAAACATTTTCTCAAATCTCTGGAATTCATTTTTATTCTCATCAATGTCTTTCACAGAGCAGAAGTTCTATGTTTTAAAGAAGTCCAATTTATAATTATATTCTCTCATGGGTCATGATTTAGGTGTTATATTTAAAAAACTCAGAACTGCTGGATTTTCATCTAGAAGCATTATATTTTGCATTTTAATTTTAAATTTTGAGTTAATTTTTGTGCAATGAATATTATGTTTGTCTAATTGCCTTGTTTGTTTAGCATGTGAGCATCCCATTGTTTCAGCAGCTTTTGTTGAAAAGACTATATATTTCCATCTAGTTGCTCTTGCTCCTCTGTCAAAATCAGTTGACAGCATTTATGTGTGTCAATTTTGGAGTTCCCTAATGTTAGTTTTGTATCTATTTCTGAATTCACACACAATAGTTTATGTTTGTATTTCACCAATACAATTCAGTTTGATCTTTGTATCATTGTAGATAGACTTGAAATCAAGTAGTGTGGGTCCTCCAAATTTCTGTTTCTTCTTCTTCAGCATTATTTAGGCAATCTAGTAGTTTTTCCTTTCCATATAAACTTTAGAATTAATTTGTCATTGTCCACAAAGTTATCTGCTGCCATTTGGAATGGGATTGATTTGAATGTATGGATCATTGTGAGATGAAATGACATCTTAACAATATTGAATCTATCAATGAAGACAGAATAACTATTTATTTTTATCTTTTTATTGCAGTAATCTGTATTCAAGTCAAAATTTCTCATTTTAGCCATTTTCATGTACACAATTTGGTAATATTAATTATATTCAAAATATTGACATACCATCAACAATACCCATATACCTACCTTTTCATCACATGGTACCAAAGGACTGGGCAAATGATTGTTGAAAAAAATAAAATGTAAGAGCATTTGCAGTGGAAAGTTTTGCTCTGGGAAAATGTTTACAATTATGGATGGGTTGGCTGGTCAGCAACAGCATCAAGAATAAGGATCACAAGTTTTCCCGATTTTTTCAGGTATAGGGCTCTAGAACTATATACAAAATAAGAAATAATTAATTCAATGTGTATACAATAAACAACATAACATTTATTTTAAATTGATGATTACTTCTTGTGAATAAACTTCATTGTTGTGGGCTCTTTTCCAGCAATTTCATCAGCTACATGAAATCAGGAAACCAAACACATGTTGATAATTTGTCCTCCTGGGATTCTCAGAAGGTACTGAAATGCAGCCCTTACTCTTTGAGATGTTCCTGATGATGTATCTGGTGACGTTCATTGGGAACCTCCTTATCATCTTGGTCATCACCTCTGATTCCCATCTCCATATGCATATGTACTTCTTCCTCTCTAACCTGTCTTTTGCAGATATCAGTTTCACCTCCAACACTGTCCCAAAGATGCTGGTGAACATTCAGAAGGAGAGGAAAATCTTAACTTATGAAAACTACAGCACCCTGATATATTTTTGTGCTTTCTGTAGTATCAGACAATTTCCTTCTGACAATGATGGCCTATGACTGTTTTGTGGCCATCTGTCACCACCAGCACTACATGAACATCATGAAACACCAGCTCTGTGACCTCATGCTGCTGGAATACTGGTAATTGAGTGTTCTGGTGTGTCTTTTACAAGGCTTAATGGTTTGGCAATTGTCTTTTTGTGCAAACTTGGAAATCCCCCACTTTTTAATGATCTGAATCAGGTAGTCCAACTTTCTTGTTCTGACATCTTCCTCAATGACCTAATGATATATTTTGCAGCTGAAATTGTGTTTTTTGATTCCATTAACTAGTATCCTTTTATCTTACTCTAAGATTGTATCCTCTATTTTGAGAATTTCATCAGCAAGGGGCAAGTATAAAGAATTTTCCACTTGTGGGTCTCACTTCTTAAAAGTGTCCTTGTTTTGTGGAACAGGTCTTGTAGTGTATCTTAGTACTGCTGCTACCCAAAGTCAATGGCTAGTGCAATTGCTTCAGTGATGTACATGGTGGTCAATCCCATGCTGAACTCCTTTATATATAGTCTTAGAAACAGTTACATAAATCATGCCTTAAAAAGCTGTTCAGCTGAGAAATATTCTTTGTCTCAAGTTGTTGGAAGTTAGGAAAACAATGATGTTATTTACATTGGCTAAATGTGCATCACTTGTTTAGATATAGCATTGGCAAATCTGATTCACAGTATATTTTTTGTAGTATCCTTCAAGAAATTGCTTAGGGAAGATTTTTGAGGACTGCCAGTTTTATGCTATAAAATATTTTGTTAAGAATTAGAATTCAATGAACCTGTAGTAAGGTGTTACTTTTAGTTGTCCTAGAGAGATTTACAAGTCATATGAGGAGCTAAGAATTTTAATACACAGATTACATCACAATCAAAAACAAGAAACTATCCAGGACTGCTTGAATCAAACAAATTTCCTTTCTCAGTAAACTACATTTCTGATGTGGGTATGACTAATAAAAATAATCTGATTTTGTAGGTTAATGCATTGCAAAATAATTCACAGTTTTGCCAAAGAATGTAAAGTGAATAAAATAAATGACATCAGTTTTTTCTCAAAACTGGACATTATCTCAGGGCAATCTCTAATCTCAAAATGTCACTTTAATTTAGCAGTCAAAGATATGGCTCTGGGGTCAGGTAATGAATAAAGCATTAGCCTTACTGTACCTCATAAAGAAGACAGTAGGTCTATTTAAAACCCTGATATTATTTCCTAATAACTGGGATTAAGAGTTGAAGAACTCATAGTTGGCAATGGGCAAAATACACATGTAGCTTTTTAAGAACTGTAATTGAGGACTGTTGTTGCAGGAATTGCCAAGGGAAATTTCCTGAAAATGTGCCTGTCCATGAAAATAATTTTAAAGAGAAAAATTTTATCACTTGAAGAATCTCAGTGATATGTGAAATCATAAATATTTGAAGAATCAGGAGTTGTAATGTCTGTTATATCCACAACTAACTTATTTTGGGGACTGTGCAGAAGAAAGTCATATAACAGAGATGGAATGAAGACTATTAAAACTTAGTTTTATGGTGACTCTAGTTCAGGATGTGCCCTTTTTCTGGAGACAAGTAACACAATCCTGACAATTGTTACTGTGTTCAATATGAAGAATGATTTTCACCTAAAGCATATATCACAAGAGAAGGTGATTTTTTCTGTCAGAGTCTGCAGTACACCTTCACTCATCCAGCAATTCCTGTTGTTTTACAGATATCCAATTACCTGGATTAAATATTCCAATGAATATTCAGGCAGAGGAGTCTGTTTAATACTGAATCTTGGGAATACAATCAGAGAGATCAAATGATTTAATGAAAATGCAGAAGATATGGTTCTTTTTATTCTTTCTTTTTTGGTTTTATTTAAATATAATCACATACCATACAATCATCCAAAGTGTAAATCAATTGTTTACAGTACCATCATATAGCTGTGCATTCATCACTACAATCAATTTTTGAACATTGTTGTTACTCCAAAAAATAATAAAATAAAAGCAAAAAAGAACACACAAAACATCCCATACCATAACCACCCCTAACATTCATTTAAATTTTTCCCCATTTTTCTATTCATCTGTCCATATACCAGATAAAGGGAGAGTGAGCAATGAGATTTTCACAATCATGCAGTCACACCATGTAAGCTATATAGTTACAGAATTATCTTCAAGAATCAAGGATACTGGGTGACAGTTCAACAGTTCCAGCTATTTCCTTCTAGCTATTCCAATACCCTACAAACTAACAAGGGATATTATATAGTGCACAAGAATAACCTCCAGAAAGACCTCTCAGCTCCATTTGCAATTTCTCAGCCCCTGAAACTTTATTTTGTTTCATTTCCCTTCCCCATTTCATGAAGAAGCCTTTCTCAATCCCCGATGCTTGGTTCAAGATCATCCCCAGGAGTCATGTACCATGTTTCTAGGGAGATTTACACACCTGGGGGTCTTGTCCCATGTAGGGGGTAAGGCAGCAAGCCCAATGGCTGAGTTGTCTTAGGGAGAGAGAGGCCACATCTGAGCAACACAAGAGGTTCTCTGGTGGTGACTCCCAGGCACGTCTATAACTAGGCATAACCTCTCCTTTGCAAATAACAATCTTCATAAGGGCAAGCCCCAAGATAAAAGGCTCAGCCTTCTAAATTGGTAGTTCCCAATTCTTGTGATAATATCAAGAATCCCCCAGATGAGGAATTTTAATATTTCCACATTTTCCTCAGTCCACATTGGAGTTTTGCCAGTACATTTTCATTCTCTGCCCAAATTACTCTGAAATATATCAGGTCTTCAATTAAACTGTACAGAATAACTAGATCTCACTTCCTGTTCAAAGTTCCAAGTAATTATGGTGTTAGAATAAACTGAACACACAAGCTAAATTATATAGTGTGCTATGGAAAATATAGATTTTGCACTATATAAACATCTCTTCTTTGGTCTCACACAAAAATCAAAGTTTTAAGACACTCAATATCATCCTTTACCCCTTATTCTGATTTGCCTTTATGCTAACCAGATCAGTGTCACTCATAACTCCAATTGAATTCTGAACACTTTTTCAGGTTTTTAAACATTTGGTGTATGGCACAATACTGACATTCAAAGCTACAAAAGTCTAGCTCTGAATCTCAGGTGATACAACTGTTTTTGATGGATAAAAAGTAGGGAGGTAGAATTCTAGAAATTAAGCAATTATCAGATCATCTTTCCATACACTGATAACACTATTGTGATTTAGACCTTCCAGCTTTTAACCTCTATTACTGATGAGCAAATTTCTATATTTGAGACAAAGTATGCTTTTATATAGAGAATGTTTCTCAGTAGAAGAGTTTTTTTTTAAGGCATACTGTATGTCCTTGTTTCTAAGACTATAGATAAAGGGGTTTAGCATGGGAGTTACACTGTGTACATCACAGAAGCAATTGCACTGGCCCTTGAGTTTTGTAGCAGAACTAAGATACACTCCAAGAGCTGTTCCATAAAACAAGAACACTACTGAGAGGTGAGACCTACAATTGGAAAATGCTTTATACTTGACATCAGCTGATGAAATTCTCAAAATGGAGGGTACAATCTTTGAGTAAGAGAAAAGGATCCCAGTGAGTGGAATAACACCCATAATTCCTGTTGTAAAATACATCAATAAATCATTGAGGTATTCATCAGAACAAGCAAGTTACCTGATTAAGTACTACCTGATTAAGTTCACAAAAATAGTGGGGAATTTCCAAGTCTCTATAAAAAGACAATTGAAAAACCATTAACCATTAAGTCATGCAAAAGAGAGACCAGAACACTCAATAACCAGGATGCCAGCAGCAGGATGCCACAGAGCTGAGGGTTCATGATGACCATGTAGTGCAGTGGGTGACAGACCACAAAATAGTCATAAGCCATCACAGTCACAAGTAAGTTGTCTAATACTACAAAAACCATGAAAAAGTACATCTGGGTGAGACAGCTTTCATAAGAAATGCTTTTGCTTTCTCTCAGTGTGTTCACCAGCATCTTTGGGACAGTTGTGGAGGTGAAACCAATATCTGTAAAAGACAGGTTTGAGAGGAAGAAGTACATGGGTGTGTGGAGGTGGGAGTCAGAGATGATCACCAGGATGATGAGCAGGTTACCCATAAAAGTGACCAGGTACATCATCAGGAACATCCAATTGAGGAGGTGCTGCACTTCCGTATCTTCTGAGAGGCCAAGAAGGATAAATTCTGAAATATATGTTTGGTTTTCTGGTTCCATGTAGCTGATGAAACTGATGGAAAAGAGCCCAGAGCAATGCAAATTTATAAACAAGAAGTGATCAGCAAATTAGCATAAATTCTATGGTTTGTATTGTAAACATGTTAATTAGTTCTTATAGCTTATGTATAGATCTAGAGCCCTTTACCTGAAATGTCAGGAAGACCTATGCTCCTGCTTCTCTTTCATTTTATTGCTGACCAGCCATCCTGTCCATAATTGTAAATATTTTGAATGTATTTAGTATTCCCAAATTGCACACTTGAAAGGGGTTAAATGAGAAATTTTGAATTTTACATAGATTACTACAATCAAAAGTTAAAAATAAATAAATTTATTCTGTCTTTATCAGTAGGAAGACTCAATACAGTTACGAGGCCATTTCATCTCAGAATGATCTGTACATTCAACTCAATCACATTCCAAATGGCAACGAGTTATTTTGTGGATTTAACAAACTCTAAAGTTTATCTGGAAAGGCAAAACTGCTAGATTTTCTAAAAAATTCTGAAGATGAAAAAACACAAATTGAGGGGACCCACACTACCTGATTTCAAGTATAACTGTAACAATAAATTGACCAAGATATGTTGTATTTGTGAAGTAGAAACATGAACTAATGTGTGAGAACTCAAAAATAGACATGCAAACTACCATTAGGGAAATGAGAAATAGACCCACGCAATTGCAGTCAACTGATCTTTGACAAAGGAGCAAGAGCAATCCAATGGAAAATATATGGTGTTTTCAGCAATTGCTGCTGGAACAATGGTATGTTCACAGGCAAAATTTAAAAAGTTACTTAGACAAACATCATATTTATTCAATAAAAATTAACTCCATAGGAATCCTGAACTTAAAACCAAAATGTGAAGTATAATACTTCTAAAAAAACATACTGGAAAATCTAACAGGCAATGGCTTGGTGATGAGTTTTTAGACATAGCACCCAAACCATGAGACACAAGAAGAGATGATTTATAAATTGTACTTCATTGAAATATAAAAACTCTACTTTGTGAAAGACCTTAATAAGGAATAAAAAGAAAATCCAGAGATTTGGAGAAAATATTTGGAAACCACATATCTGACAAATGTTCTGTATCCAAATATACAAAGAATTCTTAACCCACAATTTAGAAAGAGCAAAAGATCTCAAAAAAGCTGTATAAAGAAGACATAAGGTTGTCAAATAAGCATGCAAAATGATGTTCCTAATTATTTGTCATTAGGGAATTTCAAAATTAAAACCACAATTATTTATTATGACACACTTATTAGAACACCTAAAAACCTTAACACTGAATATACCAATAGACAGTGAAAATAGGGTGCAATACTGACTCTCATTCTTCTTTGCCAGTGGGAATACAAAATGGTGCAGCCAGAAGTCACTTTGGCAGTTTCTTGTAAAAGTAAACATAGTTTCACCATAAAATCCAGCAATTGTGTTCTTAGGTTTGGGCCTGATTTGAAAACTTAAGTCCACACAAAAACCCAGACATGAATGTTTACAGCATTATTTATAATCTTCAAGATCTAGAAAGCAACCAATATATCCTTCAACAGGTGAATGGATAAACACACTCTGCTATTTCTATACAATGGAACATTATTCAGGGACAAAAATAAATACTCCATCCAGCTACAAAGATAATGGGTATATCTTAAAGGACTGCTGTTGGCAATTGAAAAAAGTCTAAAAATATTACATGAGTATACTTTCAATTATATGAATTTCTGGCATTGAAAAATGACAGAGATGAAAGAATGATCACTGGTTGCCAAGGGTTTGTGGAGAGAAGTTTTATATAGGTGAAGCACAGATCAGTGAAACTAGTCTGTGTAATACTGTAATTACAGACACATAACTTTATGCATTTGTAAAATCACATTGACCTTTATGACACAAAGAATGAACCTTAATATAAGCAATAAAAATTCATTTACAAGATCAAGGAAATGCCTGGATGGAAGGCAAGATGTGATGAAACATTATAAGTGTATTACAAATCTATGAAACACCCTTACCAAGGGAGTGAGTAGAAAAGGTGCTGAAATAGTAATATTGGATATGAATGGGGTCTGGAAAATAAAGACAACAGAAAATGTGTACAATTGCTGAACTCTAGTGGATAAATTTTATCCCACCAGTGTGTGGGTCAACAATTCTATTCCTTCTGTACATGTGTCCTGGAATAAAGCATCAAGTAGATGTATGGAAGATGAGGGGAATATGTTTCTCATTTTAGTGTGGGAGGTTACACATAAGCAAGGTGAGAAGGCTAGATTATTCTATGTGGTGATGATTTAGAGTTAGACACATCAGCTGAACTCATGAGTAAGTTAATATAGATAAAGAGGGTTACATATAGAAATATTTATTATGTGTACAGTCACAGGTTAGTACATCCGTGTATGCTTTCTTACTCTCTCTGTGGTGAGGGCATAGAAGTACTGGTATCAAGGAGCACAGATACTGCCCAGAACTTGTTTTTTAACACCATTCTCAAGTTGAAAACTCCTAGAGAAATGGCTGACTCTAGGCCTGGAAAATAAATATACAAAAAGAGCCTGCATTGTGTTATAGTACCAGTAAGTAAGTAGGTATACAATAAAGTCATAATTATGGGGATGTATCAAAAAGACATAGGGCAGACCTGAGAGAGATCCCATCACAAAACTTGAAACAAACTGAATGAAAAGTAAAGTATTATATCAAAACCCAAAGTAAAAAAAATACATATCATGAGTCCATATGTTATAAGTACATTGTTGAATATATTAATAAGAAGAGACAAATCTATGCAGGAGAATTCCAATAATTTAAAAAGATATTGCTCTCTCAATAAGGTGGAACATAATCCCCACTGCTAAAATGTTCACATAGCAACTCCTTTCCAAAGGTGATGTATGGAAAAGCAGGAAAATGAGGAACACTGAAGTGGGGAAACCTGGCAAGAATTGATCAAAGTCAACATCAACAGTGCTAAGTCACATTGATAATATGTAACATGGATATATGAGGAAATGTAAATAGCCCTTTATCTCTTATGTTTTCCTCCATAGCCCATAATCCCTGTCTAATCAGGGGAACATCATACAAAGTCTAAGTGAAGTATATTTTACAAAATACTTGACCAGCACTCCTCAAAGATATCCAGGTAATCAAAAACAAGGGGAGTCTGAGAAACTGTTATTTATAAAACATGAATGTATGTTGTCTTCTAGATGCAAAATGTTCAGAATAGGGGAAAATATATGAGAGGTTCTAGAAACTCTCATTAGTATCCTTGACATTTTTCTGTAAGTCTAAAACTTTCTTAAAAAATTAAGCTTATTACAAAGAATATTTTTAGGGAAATGCAAAATCCTAGGAAACAACCAATTCCAAGTTTCATTTCAAATGCAATTACATGCCTTGGCCAAGATATCACATTGCTGTAATTCACATATTCTTCATCCATTAAATAAGAAGAGTGATGCCAATCTCATATAATAATTGAAAGAACAAAGTAAAATAATGAGTATAAAATTCTGGCATTTTGCCTAGTATTAATATAGAATATTTTTTTTACATTACAATTCAACACCATGCAGGTTCATTCCCAAAACTCCATCCCCACTACTTCTGTGCAACTTCCAGCCCTCATAAACTCTCCAGAGATTTGGCAAGAGAAATTCATCCAGAGTGAGCTTTCCACAGGTTAAGATTTTACATGAATTTCACCTTCCATAAACCTTGCAATGCCTCTCCAATGACTTCAAACATAAATATCAATCTCATGGACAAACACAAGGCTCTCTATTATATGGCTGTGACAACCTGGCCAGGCTCATCTCCCACAATTCATGCTCTGCCACTCCATCATATATTGAGAACAACTTTGAGAGCACAACCACACCCCACAGTCATATTGAACCCACATCTTTGTCCAAGTCGTCTCATTTAGCTGTGCTTCTTCCCCTTTCTCCCCCCAAGAACTACTACAATTACCCCTTTGAGGCTCAGTACAATTATTTCTTTTGTGAAGCCATCACTACCCCGACAGGATGAGTCCAGACTTTTGGCTCCATTTCACCAGGATTTCAGTGCCACCTCAGGATATTACATGTGCTCACAACTAAGACCCTTGTCCTACTTAGATGTAATATTTTTGAAACAGCAAAAAAGTCTTACTGATATTTTTATTCCCAGAATAATGTTCAGTACTATGAAGTACTTTATGAGTAAATGTTTGCTGAATAATTTAAAGAAATAAATGGATGAATGTGGTTAAATAGATATTTCCATGAGGGAAGCCCCATCAGTGAAAGCTAATGTCAGGTGAGACAAATTAGAGAAAGAAAATATTTTAGTGTATTCATTACAGCCTTCCACAATCAGCCTTTCTATCAAGGCAGGACATAGCATGATGAAGACTTCTTTACATGTGTTCCCTGTTGATATCTCCAAGTTTGCAAGCAATAAAAAGTATTGCTGTAGCCATAATAAATTTCCACCACACCTGTGAAGCTTCTGAGACTCACCCAGAATTTTTCAAAGGAGGATCTGTGTTTACCAATTTAGTTTGTTCCTTGAATGAAGGATGAAGTTGGGAACTTTGCTCCCACTAAGGGCAGGGAGATGGAACAACTCCTGAGGTCTCTAGGAGGTAAAATTGTGTTCCCTCCTCAACAGAGCTTAGTAAAATAGAATTGAGAGAGTGTAGGTGAAGTATTTAGAGTTTCCATGCCTTAAGGGATTTCATTCCCACAATAATCATGAATGATTATTCTTTTGTCTCTGTACCTCTGGAAGTATTTAGTTCTCTGGAGATAAAAGGAAAGAAAAATGCAAATATGTGCTATTTTTGACCTTGGGAGATAGCTTTGGAGCTTTGTGTTTGCCTCTTATCCCAGTGGACTCCTTCCACCCAGAAGGAAGTCATCTCTCTTAAGGTGTGGTCTCTAGTATTGCAAGGCTACCCACAGTGTTTTCCCTATAAATGGTTCTAGGCAGATAATCAGGAGCACTAAAATACCTTCTGTCTCATCTCTCTCCTCTGATTTTCACTCTCATTCATGGGGGTGCCCTCTGTTTTCTGCTTGTTTCCTCTTGTTTCACTGCTTCTCCTTCCTCCACATTGTTAGCAATATTTATTCAACTCTCTCCACCATTTGTTTCAGTCACTAAAAAGTATTTATTCAGCAATACTGCATGCTAATCCCTAAACTGTCATTTGGGAATATAGAAGAGTAGGATATACTGCCTCCTCTGAAACAGCTCAGAGTCTAAACAGGCCAAGGGACATATAAATAAAGGCAAGACTCTAAGGTGATGGTGCCATCCTGGTGAAGTGTAATTCCATATGAATGAGGATCAGCTTTTCCATATCTGCTAAAATGGCCCCTGGGATTTTGATAGCAATTTTGTGCAATGATAGATCACTTGGGCTATTATTGCCAGCTTATTTTTATTAAATTTTCCCTTCCAAGGACAGAGGTATTCTTACCATTTACATAGGCCATATCTAATTTCTTATGGCAGTGTTTTGTCATTTCCAGTGTACAGTCCTTCAGTATTCAATTTTAACTTATTTCCAGGTGTTTTATTCTTTAAGATTCTGTGCTGAATGAATTTTTTAAACTTCCAGTTAGGTATGTTCTGTCCTGACTTATAAAACACTAATGATTTTGCTTGTTAAGCTTGTATCTTGCATTTGAAAGGATTCCTTTATGAGCTTTACAAGTTTTTTAGTGGAAGCCTGTGTATTTTCTAGGTAAAGCATCGTGTCTTCTAGAATGTAGACAGTTTTTACTTCTTCCATTCCAAATGGGTTTAATTTCTTTGGGAGTGATTTCCAGTACAATACTGAATGACAGTATTGAAAGTGGGCATCCTTGTCTTGTTCTAGACCTCACAAGGAAGGACTTCACCTTTTCACCATTGACTATAGATTAGCTGTGTTTATATATATATATATATACATTTTCCATGTAGAGGAAGTTATATTCTATTCTTATTTTTCTGAGTTTTTATGGTAAAAGTGTGCTTGATTCTGCAAAATGCATTTTCCACATCAAATGAGATTATCATGTGATTTTCCCATTAATTCTGTGAGTGTGGTGCATTATGTTGTTTGAGTTTCCTATATTGAACACCCTTGCATTTGTGAGATAAATCCAATTTGTTTTTGGTCATGGTGCATAATTTTTTACTAGTCTGTTTTATTCAATTTGCTGGTAGTTTATTGAGGATTTTGCATCTGTGTTCATGAGGGAAATTTGTCCTTCATTTTCCTTTCTTATGTCTTTTATGTAGCCTTGGTTTTACAATAATGTTATCCTTATAGAATCAATTAGGAAGTGTTCACTCTGTTTCAATTTGCAAGAATTAGGAAAGTATTTGTGTTAATTTTTCTTTGAAAGTTTAATCCATTTCACCATTGAATCCATCTTGTCCTGGACTTTATATTTCTTTGGAGGTTTTCCATTGCTGATTAAATCTCTTTTCTTGTACATCTGTTGATATCTTCTACTTATTCTAGATTCAATTTAGTCAAGTTGTGAGTTTCTAAGAATTTGTCCTTTCTTCTAGATTATCTAGATTGTTGGCAAACAATTGTTAATAGTATTCACTTATAATCCTTTTAATTTCTGCAATACTTTATTTTGATTTTTTTTACTTTTTATTTTGAAATAAATTCAAACCTACAGAAAAGTTGCAAAAATAGTACAAAGCCAATACACAGAATTCCAACTTACCCTAATCAACCTCCACCAATACCCAGATCTACCAACTTTAATATTTTGTCATTTTACCATTTCTTTCTCTCCCTCCCTCCCTGTCATCCATCATCCATTGCTCTGTCTTCTGAACATATGAGAGCAAGTTGCAAAAATCCTTGAAGAAATAATATTTCACATATACATTTCCTATGAATAAGAATATTTATTTATGTAATAACATTAAGTGTAGTTAAGAGATTCAAGAAAGTTAATGTTGATATAAAGCTTACATGCTATATTTCATTTTTCCCTATGTTCCAATTGTGTCCCTTTTGAGCCTTTTCTCCTCTATTCTTAGATCTCATCCAGGATCATCTATGGCATTTAATTGTCATTATCTATTTAGACTGTCTTCCTTTTCAATTATGGAAACATATATATAGCATAAATCTTCTCATTCCGACTCCTCCCAAGCATTCCATTTAGTGTCATTAATCACATTCACAATGTTGCAATACCATCAACTTCTCACCATCCATTACTAGAAATTTCCCTTCACACCAAACAGAAACTACACTCATTTCTTATTAACTCCCCATTGCCCCTTCCCCCACTTCTCATAACACATACTTTACTTTTCATCTCTATGATCATATTTTCCCCACATGACAGCATGGCTGCCAGATATTCAGCAAGCTTACTCATTTCAGAACAGACTCCTGGTTTCACCAAGTGCATGGTCCCTGTGGATTTAGCAGAACTTGTCCAGCTGGTGCATCACTGGAATTGGTGTTCTAGGTCACTTTCTGGCTTTTATCTAGTATTTTTCATGGAGGTGATTTTTTCCACATCTCTCCTAGCTTCCATCTTATGTTCTCCAATTTTTGTAATATTTTTAATACCCTAATATTTTTCTTTGATTTTTATATTTTTATTGCAAAATAAAACATATATATAGAAAAGTGATAACTTTCAAATTATGATTTGACAAGTAGTTATACAGCAAATTTCAAAGAATGTTGTGGGTTACTGCTCCACCATTCCAGTTATTTCCTTATTGTGAAATACAACACACATATAGAAATTATAATTGAAAAAGTATAATAGAAAAAATAGCTGTAGAGGAAATTTCAAAGCAAGTTATATACTACAATTCCATCTCAGTTATTTCCTCTTAGTACCTTAGAAAATAAAAACAAATTTTTTATATAAAGATTCAGTATTCATAATACTATATTAAATTCTATTCTGTCAGTTGCTACCTCTTCTCTCATTTGATACCTGTCTCAGTCTTCAGGGATATCTAGGCAGTGAGAGACCAAACAAACTTGTTCATGTTGGAAAGGTGTGTTGTTGACATTATGAGGAAGTGGGAGGCACCATTTTGTTGTTCTCAGAGAGACAGTTGCCTCTGTGTTTGGGGACTTATCTGGGATAGGAATACTCTGAAGTTTTAAGTTTCTGAAAAATAAAGAGTTATTGAAATTTTTTAGAGCCACAGATGGGGACCCAGATGTTCTTTAGTATTTTCAAGACTACTGTTGCTTAGGGCTTGACATACTATGGACTTTGCAATATCTTGAGAGTAACCTCCAGGATGGCCTCTGAACTCTATTTGACATCTCTTAGCCACTGAAACCATATTTTGTTATCTTTCTTTTCCCCCATTGCGTCAAAAAGGCATTGTCAATCACTCAACATGTCCCATATTGCCAAGGATATTCACTACCCTGGAGGTTATGTGTTCCTTAGGGGTGAGGGTAATGAATTTATTTGCAGAGTTGTGTTTAGAGAGGGAAAGACCACATCTTAGCAGCAAGAGGGGTTCTCTGGAAGTGACTTCTAGGCACAATTATAAATATGCTTACCTTCCCCTTTACAGCCATAAGTTTCAAAAGAGCAAGCTTCAAGATTGAGGGTTTGACTTATTACATATGGGGTTCCTAATTTTACATAACAGATATTCTGTGCAAAATAATATCTCACATTATCTTCACTTGACTGTAAATTATCACTATCTAAAACACCCCAAAACTCTTATCAGTCCCTCATTATTTATCTCCAGTATTAGTGTGGAACTGGTATGTTTTTCCCATTAAATATAGTCTGTAATATGCACTATGTAGTTTTCCCACAAGCACTTTGGGAAACATACATTTAAACAAATTCTTTCAATCATGTTCACCTTCAGTGTGGCCCTGATACTTATAATCCCATTAATAAGCAATCATCATCCCTGTCCATTCCCATACCTTTAATTTCACAATCATTAACATGTCTGTATATATTACATTATCATTTTCCCTTTACTATCTTCTGACTTTCTCTAGGTCCCCTATATTTTGTATAATAAGATGTTTATTTTACATTGTCCAGGGAGTTCACGTTAGTGGTAACATGTAATATCTCCCCTTATGTGTCTGACTTATTTCACTCAGCATTAAGTCTTTAAGTTTCATCCATTTTGTCATATGTTTCAGGACCTTTGTCCTTCTTTTCACTGCTGCACAGTATTCCATCATATACCACATTTTGCTTATCCAGTCATCTGTTGAAGGACACTTGAGTTGTTTCCAACTCTTTGCAATTGTGAACGATGCTGGTATGAACATCAGTGTGTAAATGTCTGTTCATATCACTGCTTTCAGGTCTTCTGGATATCTGTGGAACCACCAATCCATCTTCCCAGCATCTATACCATTATACATACCCAGAAACAATGAATAAGAGTTCCAATTTCTCCACATCCTTTCCAGCATTTGTAATTTCCGTTTTGTTTAATGGCAAGCATTCTAACTGATGTGAAATGACATATCATTTAGGTTTTTATTTGCATTTCCCTAATAGCAAGTGAAGATGAACATTGTTTCATGTGCTTTTTAGTCATTTGTATTTCATCTTCAAACAAATGTCTTCTCATAACTTTTGCCCATCTCATAATTGGGCTGTTTGTATTATTGTCATTGAGTTATAAGATTTCTTTACATGAAATATATCAGTCTCTTATCAGATATAAGGTCTGCAAATAATTTCTGCAATGGCATTGGCTGCCTCATTACCTTTTTGGCAAATTCCACTGAGGTATAGAAGATTTTATTTCTACAAGTTCCCATTTCTCTATTTTTTCTTTCATTGTTTGTGCTTTGGGTATAAGGTCTAAGAAGCTACTTCCTAATACTATGTCTTGAAGGTGTTTCCCTATATTATCTTCCAAGATTTTTATGGTACTGTCTCTTATATTGAGGTCTTTGATCAACTTTGAGTTAATTATTTTATTCATTTTTATCGAGATATATTCACATACCATGCAGTCATACAAAGCATTCATTCAATTGTTCAGAGTACCATTATATAGTTGTGTGTTCATCCCTGAGATGTTTAGGTTCAAGTGTCAACTTGGCCAGGTGATAGTATTCAGCTGTTTGGACAAGCAAGCACTGGCCTAACAATTGCTGAGAGGATGTTTGTGGTTGGTTAATAAAACAAAAGGCTGGTTTATTAAATCATCAGTCAATTGGCTGTGGGTGTGACTGGTGATTCACTGAAGGGCATGTCTTCCACAATGAGAGAATGCAGTTGGCTATGTTTAATCCAATTAATCAGTTGAAGACTTATAAGTGAGACACATAGAGGACCTTCACCTCTTCCTTGGCTCAACAGAGAAGCATTTCCTGAGGAGTTTGTCAAAGCTGCCAGTTCTTTTCCTGAGGAGTTCATTGAATACATTCATCAAAGGTCCCAGTTCATTTCTTGAGGAGTTCATCAAAGTTGCTGGTTCAGTTCCTGAGGACTTCATCAGACATCTTCTTTGGAGATGACAGTTTGTTGACGGCCCTACAGAATTTGGATTCATGTATACCCACAGTTTTGTGAGTGAGTCACTTTTATCTTATATTCATAGATAACTCTCATTGATTCTTTTTCCCTAGAGAACCCTAATACAATCCCCCCAAATTAATTTTTGAACATTTTCAATACCACACACAAAAAATCATAAGAATAATAATTAAAGTGAAAAACAACAATTAAAGTAAAAAAGAACATTGGGTGACTTTTTGTTTTGCCCCCATTTTCCTACTCATCCATCCATACATGACAAAGGAGAATGTGGTCCATATGGCTTTCCCAATCAAATTGGCACCCTTCATAAGCTACATTTTTATAAAATTGTCTTCAAGATTCAAGGGTTCTGGGTTGTAGTTTGATAGTTTCAGGTATTTACTGCTAGCTATTCCAATTCATTAGAAACTCAAAATGGTTGTCTATAATGTGCAAAAGAGTGCTCACCAGAGTGAACTCTGGCTATTTTTGGAATTTCTCTGCCACTGAAGCTTATTTCATTTCCTTTCACATCCCCCTTTTTTTCAAGAAGATGTTCTCCATCCCATGATGCTGGGTCTAGATTCCTCCCCTAGGGTCATATTCCACATTGCCAGGGAGATTTACTCCCCTGGGTGTCAGATCTCACATAGGTGGGAGAGCACTGATTTCACCTGCCAAGTTGGCTTAGCTAGAGAGAGAGGGCCACATCTTAGCAACAAAGAGGCACTCAGGAGGAGGATCTTAGGCACAATTATAGGCAGGCCTAGCTTCTCTTTTGCAACAACAGTCTTCGCAAGGGCAAGTCCCTTGGTAGAGGGCTCAGCCCATCAAACCACCAGTCCCCTATGTCTGTGAGCACATCAGCAACTGTCAAGGTGGGGGGGGAGTCCAACACCCCTGCATTCTCCACCAGCTCCTCAAGGGGTCTCTGCATATTTTTGTCATTGTTTTTTTAATTAACACTTTTTTTAAATTAACTATATCAAACAAATTAAAAAAGTTGTACAATGAAAAACATTTCAAACAAACCTTAACAAGGGAGTAAGAAAAAAAAAAACAACTAACCTGAAATAACTACTTTATTTCCAACATGTTCCTATTCTACCCCAAGAAAATAACCTAATATAGCAAGATTTATGTGAACTTCTTCCTATCATAAACACAAGAAATTAATAAACCATAGTCATCCCTGGACATTCCTAGAATGTTAAATTTACCCATGATAGCTTATCTGTTCATATTGGGTTATTGTTCCCCTTCATTAATTCTCTCTATGCTAACTAATTTTTACAGGGTCTGAGGTAGGAGTTCTCTTTCATTCTTTTGGACATGGATATCCAGTTCTGCCAACCACTTTTGCTGAAGAGACTCTTCTGTCCCAGTTCAGTGGATTTGGATGCCTTATCCAAAATCAGTTGACCATAGATATTCTGAGCCTGTTTCTGAACACTCAATTTGATTCCATTGTTCAATGTCTACCTTTCTGCCAGTAATATGCTGTTATGATGACCGTGGCTTTATAGTAGGCTTTAAAGTGAGGAATTGTAAGTCCTACCACTTAATTTTTGTTTGTAAAAATGAGAGAATAAAATCAGATTATTTAATCCAATCAAGTGAATACTTTTAAGGGAGACAGATAGAGGAACTTCACTTCTTCTTTGGTTAGCCAGTGAAGCATTTCCTGAGTTCATTGAATCACTTCATTGGATTTGACAGTTCACTGCCTGAGGAGTTCATCAAACACCTTCACCAGAATTGCCAGTTTGTTGCCTGCCTTATGGCATAGCCACAGTTGTGTGAGATACTTTTATAAAATTTTGTCTTTATAGATATCTCTTGTTGCTTCTGCTTCCCTAGAGAACATTAACTAATACAGGAGGCATATTACAATCTTACTGTTAACTATAGACTCTAGTTTGTATTTATTGTATTTCTCCTCACTACCATCCCATTCTCAACACCTTGCAAAATTGAGATTCATTTGTTCTCCCTCATATAAAATCATTCTTATATTTGTACATTTAATCACTGTCACTGACCACACTAGTTTTCACTAAACTTCATTTACCTATTAGCCAGTGGAATTGAACATTTTTCATAATTTTTTGAGCCATTTAGATTTCTCCTTCAGAAAAGTGCTTGTCCATATATTGTGCCCATTATTTAATTGGGTTGTTTGTCTTTTTGTTGTTGAGTTATAAGATCTTTTCATATATTCAGTTTTTTAAATCCTTATCTTATATGTGGTTTCAAAATATTTTCTTATATTGAGGAGGCTGACTTTTTACTTTTCTGGAAAAGTTCTTTGATGCACAAAAGTGTTCAGTTTCAAGGAGATGCCATTTATTTATTTATTCTTTCCTTGTTTGTGCTTTGGGTGTTGGGTCTAGGAAACTACCTCTCACCTAAAGTTTAGATCTTTTACCCATTTTGAGTTAATTTTTGTATAAGGTGTGAGATAGGAATCCCCTTGAATTCTTTCCAGTTCTCAAAACATCATTTAGTGCAGTGGCTGCTGTGTCCCAGCAGCATTGGCTTGACTGCCTTATAAAGATCAATTTTCCACAGATGAGAGGGTCTATTTTTGAACACTCTATTTATTTCCATTGGTATGTCTATCTTTCTGCCAGTACCATGTTGTTTTGACCACTGTATCATTGTAATATGCTTAAAAGTCAGGTAGTGTGAGACTTCCCATTTGATTCCTCTTTCTTAAGGTATTTTCAACTATTCAGAATCTTGCTTTTCAAAATAAATTTGAATATTGATTTCTCTATTTCTGCTATGTAAGTTATTGGAATTATGTTTGGTATTGTGTTGAATCTATAAATCAATTTAGGTAGAATTGACATGAGAACTACATTTTGGCTTCCAATCCATGAACACTGCATATCCATCCATTTATTTAAGTCCTCTGTGATTGCTTTTAGCAATTTCTTGTAGTTTCCTGTGAAGGGTTATTTTGTGTCCTTGGTTAAATTTATTCCTAAATATTTGATTAATTTGTTTGCTAGTAAAAATAATTATTTCTTGATTCTCTCCTTAGAATGCTCCTTAATAGTGTATAAATACACTACTGATATTGGCATGTTGATCATCTATTGCACCAATTTGCTGTATTATTTTATTTGTTCTAGCAGCTTTGCTGTAGATTTTCCAGGATCTTCTACATATAGGATTATGTCATCTTCAAACAGTGGAACTTTTACTTCTTCTCCAATTTGGATGTGTTTTCTTTTTCTTCTCTTGCTGCTCTAGCTAGAACTTCTAGCACAATGTTGAATAACAATGGTGACAATTAGAATTCTTGTCTTCATCCTGAGATTAGAGGGAAAACTTTCAGTCTTTTCTGATTAAGTAGGATGTTAGCTGTGAGTTTTTCATGTACTGTCTTTATAATATTGAGGAAGGTTCATTCTATTCCTACCTTTTTCTTTGTTGTCAAAAAATGATGTTGACCTTTGTCAAATGCTTTTTCTGCATAATAGGGATGATTGTGTGTTTTTTCTCCTTTTGATTTATTGATGTGGTTCATTATATTAATTGATTTTCTTGTGTTTAACCAGCCTTCCATACCTGCAACAAATCTCACTTGTTAATAGAGTATATTTTTTTAATATGCAGCTGGATTCAATTTGTGTTTATTTGGTTGAGGATTTTTGCATTTATATCATTAAAGAGATTACTCTACAATTTTCTATTCTTGTAGTATCTTTGCCTGGCTTTTGTATTCAGGTGATGCTGGCTTCATAGAATGTGTTATGTAGCTTTCAGTCCTCTTCTGTTTGTTCAAAGATTTTGAACATGGTTGGTGCTATTCCTTACTTTAATGCTTGGTAGAAATCCTGATATTATTTCTTGAATACTTGGTAGAATTCAAGCGTTAAGTAATCTTGTCCTGGAGTTTCTTTTTGGGAGCTTTCTTATGACTGATTCAATCCTTTTACTTGTGATAGATTTATTTTTTATTATGTTTCAACATTTTATTTGAAATAACTATAGACATTGAGAAAATTTACAAAAGTTGTACAGAGAGATGTTTTATATCCTTCACCCAGCTGCCCCTAATGTTACAATTTACATAGTCCAAATATCAAATTCAGGAATTTATCACTGATGCAATACTATTAACTAAATTACAGACCTTATTTGGGTTTCATTTGGTTTTTCCACAAATACCATTTTTTTTCTCTTCTGGGATTCCATTCCAAATTCTGCATCACTTTTAATTATTCTATCTCCTCTGTCTCCTCCAAATTGTTTTTTTTTTTTTTTTTTTTTCCAAATTGTTTTTTTAACTCATATTTATTGAGCTATATTCACATACCATGTAGTCATACAAAAGAAAGCATACAGTACCATTGTTTACAGTACCATTATATAGTTGTGAATTCATCATCAAAATTAATTTTTGACATTTTCATTACAACACACAGAAAAATAATAAAAATAAAAATTAAAGTGAAAAAGAACAATCCAAATAAAAAAGAACACTGGGTGCCTTTTTTTTTTCTTAGCTCATTTTTCTACTCATCCTTCCATACACTGGACAAAGGAGATTGTGATCCATATGGCTTTCTCAATCACATTGTCACCCCTCATAAGCTACATTTTTATAAAGTTGTCTTCAAGATTCAAGGGTTCTGGGTTGTAGTTTGATAATTTCAGGTATTTACTGTTAGCTATTCCAATTCATTAGATTCTAAAAAGGGTTGTCTGTATTGTGCATAAGAATGCCCACCAGAGTGACCCCTTAGCTCCTTTTGGAATCTCTCTGCCACTAAAGCTTATTTCATTTCCATTTACATCCCCCTTTTGGTCAAGATGTTCTCCATCCCATGATGCTGGGTCTAGATTTCTCCTCAGGCATCATATTCCACATTGCCAGGGGGATTCACTCCCCTGGGTGTCAGATCCCATGTAGAGGGGAGGACAGTGATTTAACCTGCTAAATTGGCTTAGCTAGAGAGAGAGGGCAACATCTGAGCAACAAAGAAGCACACAGGAGGAGGCTCTTAGGCACAATCATAGGGAGGCCTAGCCTCTCTTTTGCAGCAACAGTCTTACCAAGGGCAAGTCACCACCAGTCCCCTATGTGTGTAAGCACATCAGCAACCAATGGGATAGGGGAGTCCAAAACCCCTGCATTCTCCACCAGCCCCTCAAGGGGGCTCTGCATATTTTTCATTGTTATTTTTTAATTAACTCCTTTTTTAAAATCAACTATATCAAAAAATTTTAAAAAGCATACAATAATGAATTTTCAAACAAACCATAACAAGGGAGTCTGAAATGTTCCTATTCTACACCAAGAAAATAACCTAGTATAGCAACATTTCTGTGTACCTGTTCCTACCATATCCATCAGAAATTAGCAAACCATAGTCATTCCTGGGCATTAGCAGAACATTAAATTTGCCCATGATAGCTTATCTGTTCTTATTGGGTTATCATTCCCCCTTCATTAATTGCTCTCTATTGCTAGCTCCCCTACATTGTACACTATAATCCATTTATTTTGGGAATGTGTCGTTTAACCTCCTGGTGTTTTTGAATTTTCTAAGTCTCTGTTGGTTATTGACTTCTAATTGTATTCCATTGTGGTCAGAGAATGTGCTTTGAATAATTTCAATTTTTTAAAAATGTTCAAAGCTTGTTTTATGTCCCAGCATATGTTCTATTATGGAGAAAGTTCTGTGATCATTAGAGAAGAGTGGGTATCCTGGTGATTTGGGATTTAATGTTCTATATATGTCTGTTAAATCCAATTCATTTATCAGATTGTTTAGGTGATCAATTTACTTATTGGTCTTCTGTTTGGTTGATCTATCTATAGGAGTGATGTGTTGACGTCTCCCACAATTATTGTGGGACCATTCATTTCTTTCTTTAGTTTTGCCAGTGTTTGTCTCATGTATTTTGTGGCATCTTGATTGGGTGCACAAGCATTTATGATCATTTCTTCTTGAATTACCCCTTTTATTAGTATGTAGTGGTCTTCTTTGCCTCTCATAACATCATTGCATTTAAAATCTATTTTATCTGGGATTAATATTCCTACTCTTGCTTTTTTTGGCTGTAGTTGCATGAAATAATTTTTTAATCTTTTCTGTTTCAATTTCTTTGTGTCCCTGTGTCTCAGA
This sequence comes from Choloepus didactylus, assembly GCF_015220235.1. NCBI lineage: Eukaryota > Metazoa > Chordata > Mammalia > Pilosa > Megalonychidae > Choloepus > Choloepus didactylus. Next base: position 8,428,923 of record NC_051332.1, read on the forward strand.
TGAGTCTCTTGTATGCAACAGATTGATGGTTCATATTTTTTGATCCACTCTGCCAGTCTATATCTTTTAATTTGGGAGTTTAATCCATTTATATTCAATGTTATTACTGTGAAGGCATATCTTGAATCAGCCATCTTATCCTTTTGTTTATGTTTGTTGGATATATTTCTCCCTCTCTCTCTTATTGTCTTTAATGAGCCACTATTGAATCTCTTTAGTACTGAACCTTTCTCTATATATATCTCTCCTTTCTTTGTTTCTCTGTTGGTAGAGAACGCTTTAGTATCTGACATACAGCAGGTCATTTATTAGCAAAATCTCACAGCATTTGTTGGCGAAAAATTTAAGCTCTCCCTCAAATTTGAAGGAAAGCTTTGCTGGATAAAGATTTCTTGGTTGGAAATTTTTCTCTCACAGAATTTTAAATATGTCATATCACTGCCTTCATGCCTCCATGGTGGCTGCTGAGTAGTCACTACTTAGTCTTCTGTTGTTTCCTTTGTATATGGTGAATTTCTTCTCTTTCTGCTTTCAGAACTTTCTCCTTCTCTTCAGTATTTGACAGTCTGAATAGAATATGTCTTGGAGTGGGTTTATTTGAATTTATTCTATTTGGAGTTTGTTGGGCATTTATGCTTACTGTATTTATACTGTGCAGAATGGGAAGTTTTTCCCAACAATTTCTTTGAATAATCTGTCTGGACCTTTATCCTTATCTTCCCCTTCTGGGACACAAATGACTCTTATATTTGGACATTTTATTTTATCTATCATATCCCTGAAATCCACTTCATTTTTTTCTAGTTTTTCCCCATTCTTTCTTTTGTTCTTTCATTTTCCATTATGTGGCCCTTGATTTCACTGATTCATTGTTCAGCTTCCTTTAGGCTTGTACTATGAGTATCCAGAATCTTTTAAATTTGGTCAACAGTATCTTTCATTTCCATAATATCATCTCTTTTTTATTTATTCTTGCAATTTCTTATTTATGCTCTGCTAGGGTCTTCTTCATGTCCTTTATATCCTGTGTCATGCTCTCATTATTTGTCTTTAGTTGTTTGATTAATTGCTCCAAGTTCTGTGTCTCCTCTGATCTTTTGATTTGGGTGCTTGGGTTTGGGTTATACATATCATCTGGTTTTTTCATATGATTTAAATTTTTCTGTTGTTTTGGGTCTCTTGGCATTTGCTTTACTTGATACGTATCCTAATTGTTTCAAATCAGTGAGTTCTTAAAATATTTGTCCTTTTGTGTCTGACTTATCTCACTCAATGTTATCTTTTCAAGGTCTATCCATGTTGTTGCATGTGTTGGTAGAATGCTAGACACATCATTACATTCTGTGAACTACAATGAGACCAGAAGTAGCTTTTCATGTGAAAAAGTCATTCATTTGAATTAAATACTAAATATCAAAATCAAGAAAGTAATTTGTGTGTTTTCCCTGCTATTGCATTTCCTCATTTATCAGGCTATAGATGAGAGGATTTTGAGAAGGAGGTAACAGTGTAAAGCACAAACAACAATATCAGTGATGATAAAGATTTGAAATTTTTGCTAAATTTATGTAATAATCCTAGAAAATAGGTACAATATCATAGTGCAGTGGGCAGGCACTTTGAAAAGGGGTTTAATTTGCCCTTTGCTGATGGGATTTTTAGAACAGTGAAAAATATATGAACCTAGGAAACATCTATTAAAAAACAAAAATAAAAGAATAGCTAAGAATAATAAATGTATCTTCTAAAATATTTCTCCAGAATATGAAAATTTTAGCAGTGATTGAACATCAGAGAAGAACTGATGCATTATACTGAGACCACAGAACTGACAGAGAATATATCTGCTACAAGGATGGAGCCACAGGCATATACACTGAGCTATGATACTGTTATTTATTATCTCCATACAGGTGTCTTTATTCATAATGCCTTCATAGTACAAAGGATGCCAGATGGCAGCAGAGTGGTCACAGGACATCACCATAAGCAGGGAAAATTCTGTGTCCCCAAAAGCATTAACAAGAGACACTTGTTAGGCATATCTTAGGAAGGAGATGGAAAGACTGTTGGTCAGAGAGTTGCTCAGATGGATTTAGGGAAAGTGACAGAAATGTAGCAGAAATCAATCAAGGACAAATTCTTCAGGAATAAATGCATTGAAACATGGAGATGCTGGTCAATGGTGGTGAAGGTGATAATGAGGAGATCCCCAATCTTTACTGCCAGTTAAATAAGGAAAGAGAGTGTGGCATAGTGTCTCTGTAGCAACCATTCATAAGGGAATCCCATGATCAAGAATTCCATTTTGTCAGTCATGTTGATAAATTCCTCAGGCATGCTGATTCTTCACAGTGAGCATAGAAAAAATATACAACTTTCTCATTCACAGAGCTCATGTGATTTTCCCTGTTCTCGTCTGCTAATTCCGTAAATTTCTTCTGCTGTAAGTGGAAAACCTCTTGTTATTCATCTAATATGGAGCAATTCCAACAAGTGAAATCAATTTTCTGTTATAATATATAGAGTGAGTTGTAATAATATGAGTATTATTACATTAATAAATTTTCTTGTGAGTTGTGAGTTCTGTATGCACACAAAAGAGCTACCAACTTCTGTCTTGGACCCTGGAAAGTGTAGATAATAGTTTTGTAGAATATTCTGAATATACTATACCTAGATTTAGTTACTAAGTTGATAGGCAAAATATGTTATCTTTCCCTACAATGTTTTTTTAATCCTAAGATTTCTGACACTTCTCTTGGTCCCCAGCAGAAAATATTTCAAGTTCCCAAGAATAGGAATATGTCCCATATTGCTCATAGCTGTCTTAAATGACACAAAGAAACTGGATGAAAAATAAAGAAAAATATATTAATATATCAGGGGTGAATCTATCTTTAAAATCTCTAAGTGTGTATGGAGTTATATAAACTTACCTATGAGCGTGTATGCATTTCTACACATATGTATATTATAGATATGTATAAATTAATTGTATGTATGTGCATGTATAAATGATACATATTGTGTGATTTTATTTGAGGGAGATATTGGAAAATTTCCCAAATTCCATATATAATCCTGTTGTTCACTTCCCCTGAAAGGGTGGCAGACCTTGTTTCCTATGTGCTACAATGATGGAATTATCTTTTGATTATGAAATGAAAATATTACTAAGAGAAGATCAGAACATGATCAGAAATTTATATGGCTTGTACACAGGAGATATTATCTGCATATTCAGTAGGAAAACAAAGAGAAATTTGGTTATTTCTGCTTGTTAGATATGGACTTGGCTAAATGTACTTGCTCTAGTTTGCTGATGCTGCTGGAATGCAAAACACCAGAGATTGATTGGCTTTTATAAATGAGGGTTTATTTGGTTAAAATGTTACAGTCTGAAGGCCATAAAGTGTCCAAGGCAACACATCAGCACTTGGGTACCATCACTGGAGGATGGTCAATGATCTCTGGAAAACCTCTGTTAGCTGGGAAGGCTTGTGGCTGGCATCAGCTTCAAGTTCTGGTTTCAAAATGGTTTTCTCCCAGGATGTTCCTCTCTAGTCTACAGCTCCTCTTCAAAATGTCACTGTCAGTTGCTGTTGGGGCATTTGTCCTCTCTCAGCTTCTCCAGAGCAAGAGTCTGGTTTCAATAGTCATCTTCAAACTGTCTCACCTGGAGCTCCTGTGCTTTCTTCAAAGTGTCCCTCTTGGCTGTAGCAAGCTTGCTCCTTCTGTCTGAGCTTATATAGTGCTCCCATAATTTAATTCAGATCCACCCTAAAGGGAGGGCCAACACTTTCATGAAAATTATCCAGAGTCATCACCCACAGTTGGGTGGGGCACATCTCCATGGAAAAACTCAAAGAATTACAATCTAATTGACACTGATAGGTCTGCCCACACAAGATTACTTCAAAGATAATGGCATTTGGAGGGACATAGTACATTAAAACTGGCAGGGTACTGATATGAAAATAATCCTAAAGAGCATGGAGTCACCTCCTAGAATCTCATCTTCTTTAATATCAGCAGAAGTTAAGCAGATGAAGTAAACTAACCAACAAGATATATTTTGAAAATGTAGCAGAAAATAACAAAAGATAGAGCAGGAATAAATGAAACTGAGAAAAAAATAGAGCATTAACAAAACCAGAAGTTGGTTAATAGAAAAGATCAATTTTATTGAAAAATGCATATCTATATTCACAAAGAAATAAAGAATAGAAGATACATATGAGTAAAATCATAAATGAGAGTGGGAACACTACTACTGTCATCACAGGAATAGAAAGGGATCATAAGAGAAAAGTATGCACAACTGTGTGACAACAAATTATGTAACATAGATTTAAAAGACAAATTCCTAGAAGCATGCAAACAACCTACACTGAATCTAGAACAAATAGAAGACCTCAGAAACAAAGTACAAGTTAAGAGATTGAAGAAGTCATCAGAATCCTCTCAACAAGTTAAAGCAAAGGATCAGTTGGCTTCACAGGTGAATTCTACCAAATATGCCAAGAAGAATTAATATAAATACATCTCAAATTGCTCCAACTCATTATGTGAGGCAAAGCTTCAGACCAAAGCTAGATGAAGATAGTACAAGAAATGAAATTTACAGACCAATTTTTATTAATATAAATGCAAAATCATCAACATATATGCAAATTGAATCCAATAGCACATTAAAATAATTATACACCATGATCAAGAGGGTTTTATCCTAGGTATGCAAGGGTGGTTCAACATAAGAAAATAAATTAATATAATACACATTTACAAAATGAAGGGAAAAATCTATGATAATATCAACTGATGCTGGAATTTCATTTGAGAAAATCCAACATCTTTCTTGATAAATATACCTAGAAAAATAAGAATAGAAGGTAACATCTTCAACATGATAAAGGATATATATGAAAAACTCACATCTAACCTCATATTCCATGGTGAAAGACTGAAAATGTCCTCTCTAATATCTCATAAAACACAAGGATATCCACTGTTTTTGTACAGGAAGTTCTAGCCAGAGCACTAGGGCAAGAAAAATGAGTCAAAGGATCCAATTGAAAAGGAAGCAGTAAAGCTTTCACTATTTACAGCTGACATATCCTATATGTAGTAAGTACCATGAAATTGACTACAAAGCTACTACGGCTAGTAAATGAATTCATCAAGGTGTGGAGTACAACATCAACATGCAAAAATCTGCAATACATCTATATGATAAGCATTAGCAGTTTGAGGAGGAAATTAACAAAATTCCATATAAAATAGCAAACAGAATAAAATAAGTAATTAACATATTTATTAAAGGATGTAAAAGATATGTCAATGGAAAACTATGAAATTTTGCTAAAGAAATAAAAGAATATATAAATAAATGAGTGCACATTCCATGTTCATCAATTGGAAGACTAAATATTACTAAGATGCAAATTCTAACCAATATAATTTACAGATTCAATGCAATCCCAATTAAAATTCTGACAGCCTATTAGGGAGAAATGGAAAAGAAATTTATCAAATTCTTTGGAAAGACAGGGGGCCTTAATAGCCAAAACCATCTTGAAAAATAAGAACAGAATGGTAGAACCACTCTTCCTGACTTTAAAACACATTACAAAACCGCATGTATAAAAACAACATGGTGAGTAGGATGGAAGAAGATGGAAGCATAGGGAGAAGGGGAAGCTAGTTTGTCCCCCTGGAACAACCAATAAACAAACAGGAACAGCTAGTAAATAATCTGGAAAAACTGTGGGGGGACAACCATAACTGTCCACTCATCATAGAGCAATGAGAATTGAGAGAAATGCCCAAGATTGCAGCAAAAAATCTGTGAGTACAAACTGCAGATCTAAGCCAGGAGCCCCCTCCTCCCATGCCTTGAACTGCAAAGCCTCACAGTGCTAGAGAGCAGCACTCTCACACCAAGAGAATATAGCTCATCTGAGCTCCAACTGGGGTTTTAATTAACATATGTGGTCTGCTCAATATAAGCTATGAATCTCCGACAAGAAGACAGAGGCTTTGTAGACAACTGACCTTAGAGAGCTGGAGGGTAGCTTCAGACTGGCCCTGAAGGGGGCTTTCTGTCCCTTTTTCAGCTCAGTAGAGAAAACCTCAGCCATTTTCTATTTGCAGCACCATGGCTCAGACAAGGGTGGAGATAACACAGGCAGAGAGACTGTTAAAATGTAAATAATCTCTCCCTAGAGGGCTCTCCCTAATTGGAAGAAGGTGGTGCCAATCTCTACTAACCACCTTCCATTCAGAAAAAGACCCCACAGCCTCAGAAAAAAACAGCCATGTGTGACACCTCCTTACACTGTTCAGGAGCTAAATGCTGACAGGTGTCACCTGCTGGGTGTAAAAGCACAGTGACTTGAGGCATCACACAGTGTACCAATCTTCTAAGGCACCCTCAGTGAAACCAGAGTCTATACCCTTCTTTCAAGGCCTGAGCTTGTTCTAGTCTGTGAAAACCTGATTGGGGTAACCAAGGAAAACAGATGCATAGACAACAGAAAACCACAACGTACACTAAGATAAATGAAGTTATGGCCCAGTCAAAGGAACAAACTTACACTTCAACTGAGATACAGGAATTTAAACAACAAATACAAAATCAATTCAAAAAGCAGAGGGAAGATATGTCAAAAGAGATGAAGTGTATTACAAAAACACTGGGCAAACGTAAGGTAGAAATCAAAGGTTTGAGAAAACAGCTGGCAGAATATATGGAAACAAAAGCAAGACACAAGAGATGAAAGACACAATGGAAACACACAACAGCAGATCTTAAGAGGCAGAAGAAATCACTCAGGAAGTGGAGAACAAGGCACCTGAAAGCCTACACACAAAAGAACAGATAGAGAAAAGAATGAAAAAATATGAGCAATTTCTCTGGGAACTTAAGGACAAAATGAAATGCAGAATGCACATGTCATTGGTGTTCCAGAAGGAGAAGAGAGGGTAAAATGGGCAGAAGCATTAATAGAGGAAATAATCAATGAAAATTTCCCTTCTCTTATGAAAGACATAAAATTATGGATCCAAGAAGTGCAGCATATTCCAAACAGAATAGATCTGAATAGGCCTATGCCAAGACACTCAATAATCAGATTATCAAATGCCAAAGATAAAGAGAGAATCCTGAAAGCAGGAAGAGAAAAGTGATCCATCATATACAAAGGAAGCTTGATAAGACTATGTGTGGATTTCTCAATAGAAACCATGGAGGCAAGAAGGAAGTGGGGTGATATATTTAAGATATTTAAAGAGAAAAACACCAACCAGGAACCCTATATCTAGCAAAACTCCCCTTCAAATATGAAGGAGAGCTTAAAATATTCTCTGACAAACAGACAGTGACAGAGTTTGTGAACAAGATACCTGCTCTACAAGGAACACTAAAAGAAGCACTCCAGGAAGAAAGGATAAAACAAGAGTGAGAGGTTTGGAAACCAATTTTGAAAGATAGTAGGACAGCAAAGGAAGTGCAGTGAACAAAGATGACTGTAAACATGGTTGAAAGAGGAAGAGTAGGACCATGTGAGACATCAGAATGAAAGATGAAAGGTAAAGACTGGGACTGTATAACTCAGTGAAACCTAGGGTCCTCAACAATTGTAATAAAAGTTACAAATATGTTTTTGCATGAGGTAGAATAAATGAATGTCAACATTGCAAGATGTTAAAAACAGGATTGTATTGGGGGGAAATAAAACCAATGTAAACTAGAGACTATAACAGAAACATTGTAGTATACTTCCTTTAATATAACAAAGGTAATATACCAAAGCTAAATGCATATGGAAAGTGGACATAAGGGAAGGGTATGGGGCTTCTGGCATGGGTGATGTTGTTTGACTCTTTATTCTACTTTAGTTTAATGATATAATTCCTTTTGCTGCTTTCTAGCTGTCATGATTTTTTTTCTCCCTTTTATTTCTTTTTCTTTTGTCCCTATACCTTCTTTGACTCTTCTACTTCTTTGTGCAAGAAATGGAGATGTCCTTATATAGATACTGGTGATGGTGATGAATATATAAATACGTAACTATACAAGGAACCAATGATTATTTACTTAAGGCAACATGTATGGTGTGTGAACAAAACCATCTTAAAAAATGGGTTGATGAAGAAACTGTGAGGGCACTATATTGCATGAAACAAGACAGATACATAAGGATCAATATTGCAGGGTCTCACTGATGTGAGCTATATATAATACATAAACTCATAGAAAAGATGGGAATGTATATAACAGTGAACCTTGTAGACAATATCTGTGATTAAGTGTACAAATATTAGAAATCTTTCTCATGTAGTAGAACAAATGTGTGATACTCTACCTAGAAGTTAACAATAGAGGGCCATATAGGAAAATATATCTATTGCAAACTAAATACTACTGTTTATAGTATTTTAGCATTCTTTCATCAACAGTAACAAATGTACTATACTAAAACTATGAATAAATAATTGAGAGGGGTTGTTTAGGAGTATGGGAGGATTTGAGTTTCCTTTTTTTGTCTTTATTTCTTTTCTGGAGTAATGGAAATGTCCTAAAAATTGAAAAAAAAAAATAATTGTGGTAATGCATACATTCACAGTATCATCACAGTGATAATGATCACACTATCACTATATAGTTGTGCATTCATCACCAAAATTAATTTTTGAACATTTTCATTACTACATACACAAAAATAATAAGAGTAAAAATTAAAGTGAAAAGGAACAATTAAAGTAAAAAAGAACTCTGGGTGCCTTTTTTGCCCCCATTTTTCTACTCATCCATTCATACACTGGACAAAGGGGAGTGTGGTCAATATGGCTTCTCCAATCACATTTTCATCTCTCATAAGCTGCATTTTAATACTATCCTCTTCAAGATTCAATGGTTCTGGGTTCTAGTTTGATAGTTTAAGATATTTGCTGCTAGCTATTCCAATTCATTAGAACCAAAAAAGTTGTCTATATTGTGCATATGAGTGTCCACCAGAGTGATCTCTTGGCTCCTTTTGGAGGTCACGTTCTTTTAATCCAATCTTGTGAGAGCAGATGTATTGTGAGTGAGAGCTTTGATTTGGTTGTTTCCATGGAGATATGACCCAATCCATTAAGGATGGTTCTTGATTAGTTTATGGGACTCTGTAAGAGAGCTGATACATTTAGGAGAAAATGCCCAGAGCTGACAGAAACCCAGGCACTTGGAGATGCAGACAGAAAGACATTTGAGGATGCTAAGATATGAAACCCAGAGTTTTCTGTGAAGAACCTAAGTGAGAACCCACAGGGGCTTAAAGAGAAAGCTGGTGGAATCAGAAGCTGAAAAGAATGTAACCTGGGAGCATAGGACCAGCAGATGCCAGCCATGTGCCATCCAAACCTGACAGTGGTGTTCCTGATGCCATTGGCTTCCTTCAGTGAATGCATCATCTTGATGATGCTTTGGTTTGGACACTTTCATGTCCTTAGAACTGTAAATTTGTGAAGTAATAAACTCCCATTGTGAAAGCCAATCCATTTCTTGTATATTATATTTCTGGCAGCTTTAGCAAACTGGAACACATACAGACGCTCACATCTATTAACAGTTGATTTTTTAATAGGTCTACAATACAATGAATTGGGAAATAGACTCTTCAAAAAATGTTGCTGGGAGAACTAGCTATCCATATGCAAGAGAATTAAAAGAACCCTTATCACATATCATATACAAAAGTAAACTCAAAATGGATTAAAGGTCTAAGTATAAGAACAAGAACTATAAAACTCCTAAAAGAAAATTTAGGGAAGCATCTTCAGGATCTTTTGTTAGACAGTGGTTTATTAGACTATTCATTTATCTATAAATGGGCCCTCAACAAAATTTGTTTATTGTGTATCAAAGTACTTTATCACAAAAGTGAAAAGACAACCTACTCAATAGGATAAAATATTGGGAAACCACATATCCCAGAAGGGTTTAATATCCAGAATATGTAAATAAGTCTCACAACTCAAGAATAAAAAGACAGCCCAATTTTAAAAAAACAGGTGCAAGATTTGAGTAGATATTTCTTCAAGATGTTATATAAATGGCAAAAAAAGCCAATATAAAGATCTTCAGCATCATTAGCTATTAGGGAAATGCAAATCAAATAATAAGCAAGATACCATTTCACACTCCCTGAAATGACTACTATTAAAAAAGAAAAGCAGAAATGTATGAGTATTTGAAATGATATGTAGAAAAAGGAACACTCATTCATTGCTGGAAGGAATGTAAAATGGTAAAACTGCTGCTATGGAAGGCAACTTGGCAATTTCTTAGAAAGCTAAGTATAGAATTACTATGATACCTGGTAATCTCAATACTAGGTATATGCAAAAAAAAAAAAAAAAAAAAAAGAAAAAGAAAACATGGACTCAAGCAGATATTTGTGCACCAATATTAAAAGTGGCATTATTTTCAATTGCTAAATGATGAAAGCAGCCTGTGTTCATTAGCTGATGAATGGATAAAGAAAGTGTAGTACATATATACAATGGAATAGTATTCAGCCATAAAAAGAATGAAGTCTAGATATATGTGATAAATAGATGAAACTTGAAGGTATTAGGCTTAGTTAGAATCTACCCCATATAGTTTACCTAGGGCTGTGTTGGTGGTAGGGTATTGGGAGTTAATGCTTAAATTTTACAGAGGTTCTATTTGGGTTGATTGTAATGGTTTGGAAATGGAGGGTGTTGATAGTAGAACAATATTGTTACTGTAATTAACAGCACTTGATTATATATGTGACTGTTGTTACAAGGGGAAATTTTAGGTTACTAGAATAAAAATTGAAAGATAAAATATAAGACTAAACAAAATAGTGAACCCTATTGTAAACAATGGACTCTAGCTAATAGTAGAATTATTAAAATGTTCTTACCTGAATTATAATAAATGTATAACACTAGTATTAATAATAAGGTGTTTTATGGAGAAAATACTCCCTAATGTTATTTATGGACTATAGTTAATAGTATAATTTTAATTTTAATTTTCTTTCTTTAATTGTAAAATGGTATCACACTAATGAAAAGAGTTAACAAAAGTGGTGGTATATGGTTATGCTGTATTTTTACATGATTTATCTGTGTATCTACAACTTCTGTAATTAAATTTTTTAAGTAAAACAACTCAAAATAGGCATTAAAAAGAATGGTAGGGCAAGAAGCAAGGAGGTTGAGAGAGATTGGATGAAATAAAAGGCGATGGGCAACACTGAGAAAAGAATGGAGAATAAGCATTTCTGCTTATCTTTGAGTAATATGACATGCATGTGCTCCCTGCCACCTCCCCATCTCTGACACCTTGGAATGAGCAACCATGTTTTCTCAGATATTTATACCTCTGATAAAATGTTTATGATAATTATATATATATATATATATATATCCCTTGAGCATCTCTTTATTAAACCATATTATTAAATTTTCCTGTGGTGCACTATTGGCACAGTAGATAATATTTTCATTGATATAAAATAGAAATTATAAATTAGACCTACTTAAATGGTCAGGCGATTAGGTGGCAGTTAAGTAGTACCACCACAGTAAGCTATTTGTATTAATCCTTTAAAAATGCTAAGGCTTTTTGTCACATTTCTGAGTAACAATAAAACTGCAATTTCTGCAGACTAGCACTATTTAAAATAGGTTGAAAAATATTTTGCCTAGCAACATACCTAAAGTCTACAGTTTAAGCAAAATTCTTAAATGAAAGAACTTGGACTAACATTTTCACATTTTTCATGATTTTGATTATCATATTTTTTAATACAAACATTAAAATTTATATTATTCATTTAACTCCAAGGATCCAAGGATTTTCTTATTCTGCTTATGAAAGGAATTCTGCTGATTAATTTTCTTCCAGGAATCACAAAATACAAAACAATATTAGCTCTTTGAAAAGAATAAAAGCAGACCTTTGACAACAATATCAGGCTATTGTCATAACCTGCCTTTTCCATTTTCTTATATATATATTGCTTATTTTACTTTAACAAAATTAGGGCTACATACACTTCAGATTTTGCTTTAACATAATTAATTCTAAAGAAATTATTTTTACAAAAATAAAATAATTCAACTATAATATCAATGATTTTGATATAAATAAATAAATATTTATTTTGGTTTTAATTTTCAAACTAATGTCATTTTTCTTTATACCTAATGAATATCTCAGGAAGTATATTGTCTCTAGAGAGAGAAATATTAAAATAATTAAAAAGTGTTGCACAGCTTTTTCACCTACATCTCTATTACTTCCTAGACAAGTGAAGACCAACTTGGATATTTGAACATGTATACTCAGAGTCTCTGATGTGTTTGGGTTGTTTTTTGGAATGTGATGTTAGTTAAATTTTCTTGTAAATACTTCTTTTCAGTAAGGCAATGTATTGGAGCCTATACAGCATTTGATTGTCTCAAAGTAAAATAAATTAAGATATCTTATACCTGCTTGCCTTTGGGGATTATTTTGTGTTGAGCCAGTATCATAATCTATCCTGTGGCATCTATGCTATATACACCAAATTCTCTTTTTTATCCACAAATATATTTTTTCCCTGTGGCCAGTGTACAGGGAAAGCTATGACCTGAGAGGCCCTTTGTAAGAAGTATGTTCATAATTTCATCAATTTGGGGACCTGGATTGTGTTCTCTGTTTAAGACTTCACATGGGCTACCTGATAACTTTTTTCCAAGATGATCAGAGTGCACTTCCTATACTAATTAAGAAAGAACAAAGGAAGTACAGGAAGGATTAACACTGTTTCCACAGAAACTGAAGGAAGAACTTCCTTAGTGTCTTAATTGGCTGCTGTTGCCTGTAGTATTTATGCTTCAAAAGATGATTGCAGAATAGTATCCCTCAATATTTCAGCCACCACACGATTAATCAGAATGTTGCTTTAACAAACATATCAAGTAAAATAATATCTGCATTAAAAGACTACAAAATCCCCACACTAGTTTCTAGTCTCTTTATGACAAATAACTGAGGTCCTACTGAGTACAGAGCAATGCTGCTCACAATTCTAGATGTCAGTTATGATCCATTTACAAAGGGTTTACATAAAGAAACAGTGAATATATGTAGGTGGCATGGAAGAGTGATAATCTTCCCTATCAGAAGAAGTAAAGAATGATGGTGTAGAAGATTGAATGAAATAAATCTGAATGATGGTCACATATGTGTACTGATAAGGAAGCAGGTTTGAGATTCTTCAAACTACTCAAGGAAAAAAAAATATTTCAACCAACATAAGGTTTTGTTAAAATTATTTAGTCCATATTTAAAATAAATAGAAGCTCAATCTGTATGTATATAAATCAAATGGATCAATAATTTATGCATTAAAGGAAGAATTTTAATTTGGTGCTTATCAATGAGAAAGCCAAAGGCACAAGAAATTATACTGAAATATGTGAAGGCAGTTTGCAGTAACATGAAGTATTAACGTCATTAATTGACCTTAAGTACCAGGCATGCTTATAATCTAGAGATGCCCATATCTGTCTGCATTGTTAATAGTGATCTCATGGAATCATTGCCCAAAAGGCAATACTAATATAGGAGTTTTAAAGTAAATTTTATTTAGCTATAATTGGTATTCAATGCACACAATAAATATATATAGTTCAATAATTTCTGACAAATATATACACACAAAAAACTAGAACCATAATCAAATATATAACCTTCTTATCTATCCTCAAAAGTTTCTTCAAACCACATGGAGTCAATTCAATTCTAGGACACCCAGCAAGTCACTGATACCCATTCTTTTGTTATACATTAGCTTCAATTTTCCTAGGTTTATATATGTGTGTGTGTTTGTATACATAATACATAAGTAAATATAAATATATAAATATATTTCTCTGATGAATAATGACATTCAGCAACTTTTGATATGTTTACTTGTCTTTCTTATGAAATTTTGGCAAATTTCTAATCAAGTCATGTGCAATTTTATAATTTATTTTATTTGTATTTTATATTTTATTTACATTTCTAAAATTCCTCCTGTTTCCAGATGAACTCAATTTTTGTTTCACAAATACAAATTCACTTCATCAAGTGGAAGACACAAAGAGGAAATTATTTTATCCTTACTATCATGTATGCACCTTATATTGTTATCATATTTTTTATCATTTTAATGTTTTTATATATAATTTAATAATAGTTTAATTCCAAAAAATGTTTTTTGTATGTAAGACAGTGAAATTTCCTAACACCTAAATTTAATACATTTTACTAATTTTCTGAAACAACTTAGAGGAATCAATATTTATAGCAGATGTAGTATTTATGCAAAACCTGGCATCAGGTGTATTGCATATGTATATAATGCAGGTGTACATGTGTGTGTGTATATATATATCTGTATCTAAAGATATATATATATATATATATATATATATAAATCCAAAGATTGTAAGAAGTAGGAAACAGATCTACATATCAACAGCAGTTTAGTGTACAGAGTCTGATACTGGGATTTAAAAATGTTCTTTAAAGCATGGAATTTGGAGGAGGTGACATCTTGTTTTCAAAATCTGAGGCTTTTCTCAGGACTCTAGTCAACATCATAACTGTCACAGAAGAGGAAAAAGGGGAAGCTGTTCTTGCTTTGATTGTTCTTTTGTATCAGAAATTCCAGTATCCCTGAGATAGGAACCACTGCAGTAAGAAGGGAGTGAACAGATTCTCCCAAAGGAATATTGTTGCTTAGTTATGTCTACTGTCATGCATAATGCTTGATAGCTCCAAGACATATCAGTAGCGGATCATTATAAACCCAACATTCTCCATCTTCATGAAATAACCTTGTTTCCCCTTCAATTTCCTTCTCCTTCCTTTCTTGGACTTCTGCTCTTTGATTTCAATTACATGCTTTGTTGCAGTTGCAATATCAATGTCTCTGTTTTTTAAGATGAAAGTGACATCCTACAAAAGGAAACAGGATTCATACTCATTCTGATTTTCCAACTTCCACACTTTCTTCTTGATTACAGGTGACTTCTTGGTATCTATGAAGACTGTATTTTCCCTGTTGCATATTTTGCATGCATTATACCATTACATTCCTATTCATCTGAGAAAACAGTCCTCCTGTAATTTGAAGAAAAAAATTCAATGGTAATTCTGTGTTGCTTGCCTCCATAGAAAGGTGTAGTGTGAAATATGATATTTGCACCATAGCCTTTTAGGAACAATTAATATTGCATTCTCCTAACTCTAAGTAGGGCATGGTGAAAGATTTTCCATAATTGGGAACTGTGGGAATATAATACCGATCATAGCCTAGACATTAGAAACAGCCCTACCCTATGATGTGCAAGCCAACTGACATCACAAGGAATTTTGATTTGGTCCATATGTGAGCATTGAATTGTAACTTTTTGTTAAAGCACTTAGCATAAAAGGATGAATGGCTGGATGATGGGAAACCTGATTAGCCATGAATGTCACTCTTTTTGGAAACCAGGGAACTGGTCTTTCCAAAATTAGTTCTGTGTTCTCTTCAGTGCTGTTTGGTAATGTCCAATGACACTGCAAGATTTTGACCACAAAAGGTTTGCATGGCTTTTTGGCAACTGATCCTTTCATTCCTGCATGAAAGGGTGAAAGGTATCATTTCAAAACCTAAGCCATGCAATCCCTGATATCCTTCTGGTCTCCAATGCTCACAAAACAGGCCTGGATGTGCAAAATATCTGCATACATCTCTAAAAGATCTTCTTTTAAGAATAAATTTTGGAAGAACTACTTTATTAAGATCCATTCCAAGCCTAACTTGTGACAAGTGATGTGTGATTGTGCTCTTGTGCTCTTCTCCTGACCCTACATCCCCTTCACTGTCTCTGTTATCATTGAAGATGTAAGCATCAGTTGTCCCATTGGACACGGAATAATGCAGTGATTCTATGGTATCTGGACATTTTAGACTATTTCCTGAGCTGCTATTTTTCAAAATCGAGGCAGATCAAGAGGAATCTATTAAGTACTATGCGGATGAGCCACTTTGATGGAATTCAAGAGCATCATAGTATTAATCCTCACTATTAGAATAAAAGAACCCCAGGACAGTCTTTGGAGACAAGATGACAAGTCTTGGAGACATTAGACTGCTGCTAGGTGGTGAGTGTCCACTGCCTGTACTATTTGGTGTTGAGGTCTGATGACGTCCCAGGGTGGCTAAGACAGGTCCAACTAGTAGGGAAGATAGACACAGTGTTTTTTTAATATTCATTTTATTGAGATATATTCACATACCATGCAGTCATACAAAACAAATCATACATTCAATTGTTCACAGTACCATTACATAGTTGTACATTCATCACCAAAATCAATACCTGACACCTTCATTACTGCACACACAAAAAATAACAAGAATAATAATTAAAGTGAAAAAGAGCAATTAAAGTAAAAGAGAACACTGGGTGCCTTTGTCTGCTTGTTTCATTCCCCTATTTTTCTACTCATCCATCCATAAACTAGACAAAGGGGGGTGATCCTTATGGTTTTCCCAATCCCATTGTCACCCCTCATAAGCTACATTTTTATACAATTGTCTTCAAGATTCATGGGTTCTGGGTTGTAGTTGGATAGTTTCAGGTATCTACCACCAGGTACCCCAATTCATTAGAACCTAAAAAGGGTTGTCTATATTGTGTATAAGAGTGCCCACCAGAGTGACCTCTCAGCTCCCTTTGGAATCTCTCTGCCACTGAAGTTTATTTCATTTCTATTCACATCCCCCTTTTGGTCAAGAAGATGTTCTCCATCCCATAATGCCAGGTCTACATTCCTCCCCGGGAGTCATATTCCATGTTGCCAGGGAGATTCACTCCCCTGGGTGTCTGATCCCACATAGGGGGGAGGGCAGTGATTTCACCTGTCAAGTTGGCTTAGCTAGAGAGAGAGGGCCACATCTGAGCAACAAAGAGACATTTGGGAGGAGGCTCTTAAGCAAAATTATAGGGAGGACTAGCCTCTCCTTTGCAGCAACAGTCTTCCCAAGGGCAATTCCTGTGGTAGAGGGCTCAACCCATCAAACCACCAGTCCCCTATGGATAGACACAGTTTTGACATACACAACTTAATAGGTTCTGGAAGTCATAAGTCTGAGAAGGTATTTTGCTGATCACAGGTTCCAAGAGGCTATGTTGATATACTGCATCTACAGTATTAATAGTACTTATAATCCCATATGCATGCTTCTCCACATTATTCTGGTCCTGAATTCTGCAGCAACTCAATGCAGTGTTTAATTGATTCTACCATGTTATTTGTTGTCTCTTTTGGAGATTCAATTTTCTTTCTCTGTTCATTACTGAAGACCTTAAGAGAGCTTAGAGTTGACACAGTGCCAGTCACCTGGAGATGCAGACAGAAAGATATTTGGAGGTCCTAAGATAAGAGATGAAGCCCAGAGTTTGCCCCAGAGAGGCTAAGAGGGGACTTCTGATGCTTAGAATGAAACACCCTGGGAGAAAAATCAGGGAAGCACAGGAGTTGAGAGAGACAAGCTAAGAGTGAGAGACACTCAAAGACATGTTGGAGAAATCAATTTTGAAACCACAATCCAGGCACAAAGGATGAGCAGACATTAGCCACAGGACTTCCCTGTTGACAGAGTGTGCCAGATGTCATTGGCCTTTCTTAAGTGAACATACCCACCTGTTGATGGCTTAGTTTAGACTCTTTTCTTCCCTTAGAACTGTAAGCTTGTAAACTAATAAACACGCTTTATAAAATCTAATACATTTCTGATATTTTACACTCAAGTGGCTTTAGCAAACCAAAAAATTACATGTTCCCTTAACTCATTGATTTGATTTCTTATTGATTTATCAGGTTTTTAAAATTTTTATTGAGATTGCTAATATACCATATAATTATCCAAAGATCCAAAGTGTACAATCAATTGCCCATGGTACCAATAAACAGTTGTGCATCCATCACTACAATTAATTTTTTCAAAATTTTAGAAATTTTCATTACTCCAGAAAAGAAATAAAGAGAAAAAAAGGAAACACAAATCCTTCCATACCCCTAACCAACCTCTCTCCATTACTGACTCATAGTATCGATATAGTACATTTGTTACTATTGATGAAAGAGTGTTAAAATACTAACTGTAGTATTTAGTTTGGAATAGGTATATTTTTCCCTATATGTCCCTCTATTATTAACTTCTAGTTATAATGTCATAAATTTTTTCTAGTTCATGAAAGAGATTTCTAATATTTGTACAGTTAATCATGGATATTGCTCACCACAGGATTCACTGTTTTTTACCTTTCCATTTTTTAAACTCCAACTTTGCTTCTGGTGACATACATGACTCTGGGCTTCCCCTTTACACCACATTCACTGTGCTACTGCCCCCTCTGTCCATTTCCAAACACAGTTAATTTCAACCTAGTTGAACATTCTGCTCACAATTAGCAACTGTTTCCCATTCTTTAGCCTCCTTCTATATCCTGGTAACCTATATTTCATGTCTATGAGTTTAAATAATATGATTAGTTCATTTCAGTGAGACTATCCAATATTTGTCCTTATGTGTCTGACTTATTTCACTCAATATAGTGTCCTCAAGATTTCATCATCAGCCCAATTTTTAAGATGGTTTGGTTCACACACCATACCTTCCTTCCTAAGTAAACAATCAATGATTGCCTGTATGGTCATGTATTTATGTATTTAGCACCAACAACACTATCTACATAAGGACATCTCCATTTCTTCCACAAAGAAGGAAGAGTCAAAGAAGGTAGAGAGACAAAAGGAAAAGGAAAAATAAAAAAATGAGAAAAATAAACATAACCACTAGGAAGCAACAAAAGGAAAAATAGCATTAAACTTAAGTAGAATAAAGATTCAGACAACACCAACAATGCCAAGAGTTCCATGCCCCTCCCTTATATCCTCTTATATGCATGTAGCTTTGGTATATTGCCTTTGTTACATTAAAGGAGGCATATTACAATGTTTCTGTAAATTAGAGTCTCTAGTTTGCATTGATTGTATTTTCCCCCTATCCCACACAATTTTTAACACATTGCAAAGTTGACATTCATTTGTTCCTCTGCATGTAAAAACATCTGTACACTTTATCAAAATTGTTGAGAACTTTAGGTTTCACTGACATACAGTCCCACTCTTTATCTTTCCTCTTTCCTTCTGGTGTCCTACATGCTCCTAACCTTTCTCTTTCAAATGTACTCACAGTTATCTTTTTTCAATGTACTTACATTGCTGTACTATAATCACCCAAAATTGTGCTCCAAACCTCTCACTCCTGTCCTTTCCTATCTGTCTGTAATGCTCCCCCCCAGCATTTCCTGTAGAGCAGTTATCCTGTTCATGAACTCTCTCATTGTCTGTCAGAGAATATTTTAAACTCTCCCTCATATTTGAAGGACAGTTTTGCCAGATATAGGATTCTTGGTTGGCAGATATTATCTTTCAGTATCTTAAATATATCACACCACTTCCTTCTTGCCTCCATGGTTTCTACTGAGAAATCCACAAATAGACTTATCAGGCTTCCTTTGTATGTGATGGATCACTTTTCTCTTGTTGCTTTCAGGATTCTCTCTTTGTCTTTGTTGTTTGATAATCTGATTATTAAGTGTCTTGGCATAGGTCTAGTTTGATCTATTCTGTTTTGGGTATGCTGCACTTCTTGGATCTCTAGTTTTAAGTCTTTAAAAAGAGATAGGAAATATTCATTGATTCTTTCCTCTATTATTGCTCTGACACTTTTCCCTTCTCTTCTCCTTCTGGGACATGCATTACATGTATATTCATGTGTTTCATGTTGTCATTCAATACCCTGAGTTGTTGCTCATATTTTTCCATTCTTTTCCCTATCTTTTCTTTTCTGTTAGGATTTCAGGTGTCTTGTTCTCCTGTTCCTGAGTGTTTTCTTCTGCCTCCTGAGATCTGCTCCTGTATGTTCCCATTGTGTCTTTCATTTTTTTTTGTTTTGTGCCTTTTGTTTCCAAAGATTCTGCAAGTTGTGTTTTTGAACTTTTGATTTCTATCTTATGTTCAACCAGTACTTTCATTATACACTTTATCTCTTTTGCCATATCTTCCCTAAACTTTTTGAGTTGATTTAGCATTATTTGCTTCAAATCCTCTATCTCAGTTGAAGTGTAAGTTTGTTCCTTTAACTGGGCCTAACTTTGTTTTTCTTAGTGTAGGTTGTAGTTTTCTCTTGTCTAGGCATGTGGTTTCCTTGGTTAGCCCAATCAGGTTTTCCTAGAACAGAAAGGGCTCAGATCTCAGAATGGGGCAATATTCAGTTTCAGATTTACCTGAGGGTGCATCTAAGAATCTTGAGTCACCCTGTGGGTTCTCTAGATGCTGTGCTTTTCCTAAACTGTCCAGCAGGTGGCATCTGACAGCCTTCCTCTCCTGACTGATGTAAGGGTGTGTGTCCAACAGTCTCTGTTTTGGTGGCTTTCCCCCAGGTTCCAGGATCTGGTTGTGAATTGGAGGCCAGTAGTAGGGCTGGACACAACTTCCTTCCTCTTAGGGAAGATACACCACCTAGGGAGTGATCATCAGCATTTAAATAAGTTCTTTGTCTCTCTGACTCTGCTGTCTCCACCCTTGTCTGGGTGAGGGCACTGTGAGCAGAAAATGGCTATGGCTTTCTCCACTGAGCTGCCCAGGTTGAGAGAGAGAAAGGGACAGAAAGTCCCCCTTCAGTGCCAGTCCTCACTCCCCCCAGCTTCACCCTCTGTCCAGAGATAGCACCTGGTCCTCTGGGCTCCCCTGCTTGTACAGAGAAGTCCTGTGGCTCTTTAAGGTCAGTCATCACTAAAAGCCTCTGCCTGTCTGTTGGGGATTCATAGCTTGGATTGAGCAATCCACATTAGTTAATTAAAACCCCAGTTGAAGCAAGACTGAGGTATATTCGCTTGTTCAGAGAGTGCTGCTTTCTACCACAGTGAGGTTTTGCAGTTTGGGCTGCCATGAGGTGAGGGGGTTTCCAGGTGGAGTCTGCAGGTTTTCCTTACAGATTTTACGCTGCAATCTCAGGCATTTCTCCCTATCCAGGTTGGTGTATGATGTGTGCACAGTAACAGTTGTCTCCCAGTAGTTGTTCCAGATTATTTACTAGTAGTTACTTGTTGTTTATTAGTTGTTCCAAGGGGGCTAAGTAACTTCCACCCCTCTTCATGCCACCAGCTTCTTCTGTCCAACAGGTCTTTTTAAACTTTTATTAGTTGTTTCAACTTCTGTATCCTGTTTGAAGTGTTAGTTTGTCCTTTTGACTGGGCCATATCTTCATTTTCCCTCTTGTAACTTGTAATTCTTTGTCAGTATCTAGGCATCTGGTTTTCCTTCATTACTTTATTGTAGAGGTCGTTTTCACTCTTTTACCTGCTGTTTTCCTATTTGGATTTGTTATTTATCTGTTCTCTGTTGTTTGGTTCAACATACTCTAGACCTCTAGCATAGCTTTTGTTTTATTGACCAGAATGTTTCAGCTCTTGTATTGTCGTTCATGCCTTGCCTATATGGATCTCATATTTTTGAGGGGGTTCTACCCAGATATGATCATCCCAATCAGATTATCCCATTTTTAGACAGGCCAAGATCTCGGGAAGTTGTTGTAATCAGTATTAAGTTTCCCTGAGGATGAGACCCAGACAGTTTTCAGACTTTCCTGGGGGGCCTTTACACTGTGTTTTTCCAGTGCCACCCAGCATGTGGCACTTTTGAGCCCAGAGTTCCCTCATCAGTGTTAAAAGATGTGGTGCCTCTAATTCTCAGTCTGTCCATACCAAGTTCATAGTTGAATTAAAATTCCACTTTAAGCTGTTTCTTTTTCCATCCCTTGTTTTCTGAGTTGTCTGAAGGAGGGTTACCACTTGAGCTGGGGCATGCCCCCATATACTTTGGGAAGATATGCCTTTTAGGGAATTATTTCCTTCACTTGACTTCTTACTTTGTGTCTCTGACCTATCTTTGCTCCACCCTTGCCTGGGTCAGCACTGACAATTGAAAATGCCTGAGGTTCTCTCTATTGAGCTACTTAGAATCATTTAAGAAAAGAAAGAAAATGAAGTCAATTTTCAGAGCTATTCCCAAGGCCACAACTTTCACAAGTCAAGAGCTGAAGTTGGTGTATGGCTTTTTGTGCACTTTAACTTGGAACACAGCCCTTTTAAAGTATTTTGATCTTGGTCAACTCCAAATACCTCTGTTGTACTTATTTATGTTATTATTATTTATGTAATCCAAGCCTTCTCTCTGCCATGAGAGAATTCATGGTTACTTGTCTGCTTGCTCCAGGCTTATCTGTGTTCATAGATTGTATTCAGTAGTCCAAATTTGTTAGTTAAAACCACAATTGATCTTCTCTGTTGACTGTTCTGAGAAATCCACCTCACACAGCCAGGTCATGGGCATTGATGCATCTCAGACCAGTCTCAGGAATTCAACCATAGAGACAGGAAGAGGTGTACCCTCTGGCAGGCACCCATACATAGCTTTTCCAACACATGATGACTTAGACCACACAGGAAATATGTCAGGGTTCAGTTTGCTGGTTTCTGGTGCTTCTTCCACAGTGAGGATTTGGGTTTGTCCTGACAGAACCCATTGGGAAGTCACATGCAACTCTGGGATATCTCAGCCCTCTGCATGCTTATCTCATTGTGAGTGAAAACCCAGAGGAAGACAGTTGTCAGCTGAGCTATGGAAAATGCAGCCACTCGAGTCCATGAATTTGAAAGAAGTAGTTACAGATTCTACCCATAAAGTGTGGTCCATGCTGGACAGTTCCCAGAGAAAGCTGTTCTGAGATATGATGCCGGATAATATCAGTAATCTGGTCTCAGTGGTACATCCAATCTTGAAATCAGATTTAACTTGCCACTTGGAGCAAAAAGAGGAACTTTGAAGGGAAGGAATTGGATTTTTCCAATCCCAGAATTCAGAGGTGGAATTATCATTAAAAAGAAAAGCATTATGTGCAATGAATTGCCAGAATATTTTATGCACAGATCCAGAGTGATTCAACAGCTGCTTTAACTCACAATGGAAATAAACTGTACTTCATCAATCTTGCTGGAAAAACCCTAAGTGACCAGCCATCTGTTAATAAACAAAAGCACATATACACTCAAAATACATTATATGAATGTCATCTAATTGGTAAACCCTTTACTGAAAGCTGTAGTCTAACACATTAGAATGGAACTCACACTAGAGTGAAACCATACAAATGCCCTTTATGTGGGAAAGCCTTCATTGTATATTCTACCACGAGACAAAATGAGAGAACTCACATTGAAGAGAAATGATATGAAGGCCACCTATGTTGGAAAGCTGTCATCTATTATTCTATTCTTAGGCAACATGAGATGAGTCATACTGAGGGAAACCCTATGAATATCATCTCTTTTGGAAAGCCTTTGCTCAGGTTTCTAATCTGGGACAACATGAGAGAATTCACACTGGAGAGAAACCATGTGAATGTCATCTATATGGTTGAGCCTTTAAACAATGTTCTGCCCTGAGACAAAATGAGAAAATTCACAGTGGAGAGTGACCCTATGGATGTCACCTTTGTGGGAAAGCCTTCACTTATAATTCTGCCTTTAAAAACATGAGAAAACTCATTTTGGAGAGATAAAGAGTATCATTTATGTTAGGAAACCTTAGTTTATTACTGTAATCTTAGACAGTGTGTCAGAAACCAAACTGGAGAGAAACCCTATGAATGGCATATATGTGAAAGGCTTTAGTCAATATTCTGACCTTAGAACACATGAGAAAACTCATACTAAAAATGCTTTTATATAGATGAGAGTTCAGCCCTTTCATGAACCTTTAGACATGCTAGAAAACTCACACACTGAAACAAAACTCTAAGCAATCTGGTAGAGCTTTTATTCATCCTGACTACTGTATCAATCTAAGCAAAATTAAACTGGAGATGATCAATGTAAGTGTCACTTATATATAAAATCATTTAACATATTGCCATACAACATGGCAGAAATAATAATGAAATTGGAATTGTTTACCTCCAGTGCTTTGATAGAGAGACAAGTCTTTACCAGTAGATGAAGCCCCTTGAGAGAGTGCTAGATAATGCCTGCTGGAGATGTTATTCATGAAAAATCACACAATATTATTCATTTATACAGCTACACTTTTTTTTTCATACAAAACAAATTGTACTTTCCATTGTTTACAGTACCATTACATAGTTGTACATTCATCACCTAAATCAATCCCTGACACCTTCATTAGCACACACACAAAAATAACAAGAATAATAATTAGAGTGAAAAAGAGCAATTGAAGTAAAAAAGAACACTGGGTACCTTTGTCTGTTTGTTTCCTTCCCCTACTTTTCTACACATCCATCCATAACTAGACAAAGTGGAGTTTGGTCCTTATGGCATTCCCAATCCCATTGTCACCCCTCATAAGCTACATTTTTATACAACTGTCTTCGAGATTCATGGGTTATGGGTTGTAGTTTAATAGTTTCAGGTATCCACCACCAGCTACCCCAATTCTTTAGAACCTAAAAAAGGTTGTCTAAAGTGTGCGTAAGAGTGCCCACCAGAGTGATCTCTCGGCTCGTTTTGGAATCTCTCTGCCACTGAAGCTTATTTCATTTCCTTTCACATCCCCCTTTTGGTCAAGAAGATGTTCTCCATCCCACGATGCCGGGTCTACATTCCTCCCCGGGAGTCATATTCCACGTTGCCAGGGAGATTCACTTCCCTGGGTGTCTGATCCCACATAGGGGGGAGGGCAGTGATTTCACCTTTCAAGTTGGCTTAGCCAGAGAGAGAGGGCCACATCTGAGCAACAAAGAGGCATTCAGGAGGAGACTCTTAGGCACAAATACAGGGAGGCCTAGCCTCTCCTTTGCAGCAACCGTCTTCCCAAGGGTAAAACTTATGGTAGAGGGCTCAACCCATCAAACCACCAGTCCCCTATGTCTGTGGTCATGTTAGCAACCATGGAGGTGGGGTAGGCGAATACCCCTGCATTCTCCACAGTCTCCTCAAGGGGGCACTACATCTTTTTTTTTTTCCTTGTTTGTCTTTTTTCTTTTTTTTTTTTAACTTTCCCTTCTTTTTTAAATCAACTGTAGGAAAAAAAAAGTTAAAAAGAAAGCAAACATACAATAAAAGAACATTTCAAAGAGACCATAACAAGGGAGTAAGAAAAAGACAACTAACCTAAGATAACTGCTTAACTTCCAACATGTTCCTACTTTACCCCAAGAAAGTTACATAATATAGCAACATTTCAGTGAACTTGTTCCTACTACATCCATCAGAAATTAACAGACCATAGTCATTTCTGGGCATCCCCAGAACGTTAAATAGCTTATCTGTTCTTCTTGGATTATTGTTCCCCCTTCCTTAATTGCTCTCTACTGCTAGTTCTCCTACATTCTACATTATAAACCATTTGTTTTACATTTTTCAAAGTTCACATTAGTGGTAGCATATAATATTTCTCTTTTTGTGCCTGGCTTATTTCGCTCAGCATTATGTCTTCAAGGTTCATCCATGTTGTCATATGTTTCACCAGATCGTTCCTTCTTACTGCCGCGTAGTATTCCATCATGTGTATATACCACATTTTATTTATCCACTCATCTGTTGAAGGACATTTGGGTTGTTTCCATCTCTTGGCAACTGTGAATAATGCTGCTATGAACATTGGCGTGCAGAGATCTGTTTGTGTCACTGCTTTCCGATCTTCCGGGTATATACCGAGAAGTGCAATCGCTGGATCGAATGGTAGCTCTATATCTAGTTTTCTAAGGAACCACCAGACTGACTTCCAGAGTGGCTGAACGATTATACAGTCCCACCAACAATGAATAAGAGTTCCAATTTCTCCACATCCCCTCCAGCATTTGTAGTTTCCTGTTTGTTTAATGGCAGCCATTCTAACCGGTGTTAGAAGGTATCTCATTGTGGTCTTAATTTGCATCTCTCTAATAGCTAGTGAAGCTGAACATTTTTTCGTGTGTTTCTTGGCCATTTGTATTTCCTCTTCAGAGAACTGTCTTTTCATATCTTTTGCCCATTTTATAATTGGGCTGTCTGTACTATTGTCATTGAGTTGTAGGATTTCTTTGTATATGCAAGATATCAGTCTTTTGTCAGATACATGGTTTCCAAAAATTTTTTCCCATTGAGTTGGCTGCCTCTTTACCTTTTTGAGAAATTCCTTTGAGGTGCAGAAACTTCTAAACTTGAGGAGTTCCCATTTATCTATTTTCTCTTTTGTTGCTTGTGCTTTGGGTGTAAAGTCTAGGAAGTGGCCTCCTAATACAAGGTCTTGAAGATGTTTTTCCTACATTATCTTCTAGGAGTTTTATGGTACTTTCTTTTATATTGAGATCTTTGGTCCATTTTGAGTTAATTTTTGTGTAGGGGGTGAGGTAGGGGTCCTCTTTCATTCTTTTGGATATGGATATCCAACTCTCCCAGCCCCATTTGTTGAAAAGACCATTATGGCTCAGTTCGGTGACTTTGGGGGCCTTATCAAAGATCAGTCGGCCATAGAGCTGAGGGTCTATCTCTGAATTCTCAATTCGATTCCATTGATCTATATGTCTATCTTTGTGCCAGTACCATGCTGTTTTGGCAACTGTGGCTTTATAATAAGCTTCAAAGTCAGGGAGTGTAAGTCCTCCCACTTCATTTTTCTTTTTTAGGGTGTCTTTAGCAATTCGAGGCATCTTCCCTTTCCAAATAAATTTGATAACTAGCTTTTCCAAGTCTGCAAAGTAGGTTGTTGGAATTTTGATTTGGATTGCATTGAATCTGTAGATGAGTTTGGGTAGAATTGACATCTTAATGACATTTAGCCTTCCTATCCATGAACATGGAATATTTTTCCATCTTTTAAGGTCCCCTTCTATTTCTTTTAGTAGAGTTATGTAGTTTTCTTTGTATAGGTCTTTTACATCTTTGGTTAAGTTTATTCCTAGGTACTTGATTTTTTTAGTTGCTATTGAAAATGGTATCTTTTCATGAGTGTCTCTTCAGTTTGTTCATTTCTAGCATATAGAAACATTTCTGACTTATGTGCATTAATCTTGTATCCTGCTACTTTGCTAAATTTGTTTATTAGCTCTAGTAGGTGTATCGTTGATTTCTCAGGGTTTTCTAGATATAAGATCATATCATCTGCAAACAATGACAGTTTTACTTCTTCTTTTCCAATTTGGATGCCTTTTATTTCTTTGTCTTGCCGGATTGCCCTGGCTAGCACTTCCAGCACAATGTTGAATAACAGTGGTGACAGTGGGCATCCTTGTCTTGTTCCTGATCTTAGAGGGAAGGCTTTCAGTCTCTCACCATTGAGTACTATGCTGGCTGTAGGTTTTTCATATATGCTCTTTATCATGTTGAGGAAGTTTCCTTCAATTCCTAGCTTTTGAAGTGTTTTTATCAAAAAGGGATGTTGGATTTTGTCAAATGCTTTTTCAGCATCTATTGAGATGATCAATTTATTTTTCCCTTTCGAGTTTTTAATGTGTTGTAATACATTGATTGTTTTTCTTATGTTGAACCATCCTTGCATGCCTGGAATGAACCCCACTTGGTCATGGTGTATGATTTTTTTAATGTGTCTTTGGATTCGATTTGCAAGTATTTTGTTGAGGATTTTTGCATCTATATTCATTAGGGAGATTGGCCGGTAGTTTTCCTTTTTTGTAGCATCTTTGCCTGGTTTTGGTATTAGATTGATGTTAGCTTCATAAAATGAGTTAGGTAGTGTTCCATTTTTTTCAATGTTTTGAAAGAGTTTGAGTAAGATTGGTGTCAGTTCCTTCTGGAAAGTTTGGTAGAATTCCCCTGTGAAGCCATCTGGCCCTGGGCATTTATTTGTGGGAAGATTTTTGATGACTGATTGGATCTCTTTGCTTGTGATGGGTTGGTTGAGGTCTTCTATTTCTTCTCTGGTCAGTCTAGGTTGTTCATATGTTTCCAGGAAATTGTCCATTTCCTCTACATTATCCAGTTTGTTGCCATACAGTTGTTCATAATATCCTCTTATAATTTTTTTAATTTCTTCAGGATCTGCAGTTATGTCACCTTTTTCATTCATTATTTTGTTTATATGGGTCTTCTCTCTTTTTGATTTTGTCAGTCTAGCTAGGGGCTTGTCAATCTTGTTGATCTTCTCAAAGAACCAACTTTTGGTGATATTTATCCTCTCTATTGTTTTTTTGGTCTCTATGTCATTTATTTCTGCTTCAATCCTTGTTATTTCTTTTCTTGTACTTGGTTTAGGATTGGTTTGCTGTTCATTTTCTAGCTTCTTCAGTTGATCCATTAGTTCTTTGATTTTGGCTCTTTCTTCCTTTTTAATATATGCGTTTAGTGCTATAAATTTCCCCCTTAGCACTGCTTTTGCTGCATCCCATAGGTTTTGGTATGTTGTGTTCTCATTTTCATTCGTCTCTATATATTTAGCAATTTCTCTTGCTATTTCTTCTTTAACCCACTGATTGTTTAGGAGTGTGTTGTTTAACCTCCAGGTATTTGTGAATTTTCTAAGTCTCTGATGGTTATTGACTTCTAATTGTATTCCATTGTGGTCAGAGAATGTGCTTTGAATAATTTCAATCTTTTTAAATTTATTGAGGCTTGTTTTATGTCCCAGCATATGATCTATTCTGGAGAACGTTCCGTGAGCACTAGAAAAGTATGTGTATCCTGGTGATTTGGGATGTAATGTCCTGTATATGTCTGTTAAATCTAATTCATTTATCAGATTGTTTAGGTTTTCAATTTCCTTATTGGTCTTCTGTCTGGTTGATCTATCTATAGGAGAGAGTGATGTGTTGAAGTCTCCCACAATTATTGTGGAAACATCAATTGCTTCCTTTAGTTTTGCCAGTGTTTCTCTCATGTATTTTGTGGCACCTTGATTGGGTGCATAGACATTTACGATTGTTATTTCTTCTTGCTGAATTGCCCCTTTTATTAGTATGTAGTGGCCTTCTTTGTCTCTCAAAACATCCCTGCATTTGAAGTCTATTTTATCTGAGATTAATATTGCTACACCTGCTTTCTTTTGGCTGTAGCTTGCATGAAATATTTTTTTCCATCCTTTCACTTTCAGTTTCTTTGTGTCCCTGTGTCTAAGATGTGTCTCTTGTATGCAACATATTGATGGTTCATTTTTTTGGATCCATTCTGCGAATCTATATCTTTTAATTGGGGAGTTTAATCCATTTACATTCAACATTAAAACCGTGAAGGCATTTCTTGAATCGGCCATCTTATCCTTTGGATTATGTTTGCCATATTTTTCCCTCTCTCTATTAATATCCTTTATTGTACCCGTACCGAATCTCTTTAGTACTGAACCTTTCTCCAAGTCTCTCTGTCCTGTCTTTGTTTCTCTGTCTGTAGGGCTCCCTTTAGTATCTCCAGTAGGGCAGGTCTCTTGTTAGCAAATTCTCTCAGCATTTCTTTGTCTATGAAAAATTTAAGCTCTCCCTCAAATTTGAAGGAGATCTTTGCTGGATAAAGTATTCTTGGCTGGAAATTCCTCTCACTCAGAATTTTAAATATATCGTGCCACTGCCTTCTTGCCTCCATGGTGGCTGCTGAGTAGTCACTACTTAGTCTTATGCTGTTTCCTTTGTATGTGGTGAATTGCTTTTCTCTTGCTGCTTTCAGGACTTGCTCCTTCTCTTCTATGTTTGACAGTGTGATCAGTATATGTCTCAGGAGTGGGTTTTTTTGGATTTATTCTATTTGGAGTTCGCTGAGCATTTATGATTTGTGTATTTATGTTGTTTAGAAGATTTGGGAAGTTTTCCCCAACAATTTCTTTGAATACTCTTCCTAGACCTTTACCCTTTTCTTCCCCTTCTGGGACACCAATGAGTCTTATATTCGGACGTTTCATATTATCTATCATATCCCTGAGGTCCATTTCGAGTTTTTCAATTTTTTTCCCCATTCTTTCTTTTATGCTTTCATTTTCCATTCTGTCATCTTCCAGGTCACTGATTCGTTGTTCAACTTCCTCTAGTCTTGTACTATGAGTGTCCAGAATCTTTTTAATTTGGTCAACAGTTTCTTTAATTTCCATAAGATCATCCATTTTTTTTATTTAGTCTTGCAATGTCTTCTTTATGCTCTTCTAGGGTCTTCTTGATTTCCTTCATATCCCGTACTATGGTCTCATTGTTCATCTTTAGTTCTTTGCGTAGCTGCTCTAGGTGCTGTGTCTCTTCTGGTCTTTTGATTTGGGTGCTTGGGCTTGGGTTATCCATATCGTCTGGTTTTTTCATATGCTTTATAATTTTCTGTTGGTTTTGGCCTCGTGGCATTTGCTGAACTTGATAGGGTTCTTTTAGGGTTTGTAGACCTATTGAAGTCCTTATCTCTAATTTATCAGATCTACAGCTTCGTGGAGTACACTTTCTCTAACTAACCAGCAGGTGGCGTCCACGAGCCACCTGTTCTCCACAAGCCAGTTCTCCCCTGCTTAGCCTTTTTGGTGAGTGGGGGAGTGAGTCTTGTGGGGCCCAATTGGTGTACCAAGCTTGCGTGTGTAGTTGGTGTTGCCTGCCCTGTATGTGGGGCATGTTTCTGGGCAGTCGGGGAGGGGGGGTGGCCCTAACAACAAATCTCCCTGATGATCCTAGAGTTTTAACGCTGCTGCAATAGTCTAATCCTTCAGTTCAGTCCTGCCACAGTTTGTCTCTGCCACTGACCCACAAGTCTTTGGTATTGGCATATGGCTCCTGAGACTTGCAAGTGGGTCCCTCTTCCAGGCTGTGCACCCCGGGTCCTCTGTTGAGGGATGACTGTGCTATGTAACAGGTGAGTGCCGTCCCCCCAGGGCAGTTCTGGGCTGCTGGGCTGTGTAGGGAGGCTCCCAGTCTGCTCAAATGATGGCTGAATGGGGCTTTGTTAATTCACACTGCTCCACCTTCCCAGCTCTGGGACATTCAGCTGAGGTTGCAGGGAAGGCTAATGTCCACACCCAGTTTTGTGGTGTGTGCCTGTTATTTGAAGCACTTCCATCACACTGGGTTGTCTGGGGCAGCTCTGGGCTATGGGGCTGGCGATGGGCAGGAGTGTTTCCTGTCCACCAGGATGGTGGCTGTGAGCGGACACCCCCCTTTTCTTGGGAAGTTGTGTTGTTTAGTGAATTTTCTCAGCCACTGGATTATTGCCTTTTTTCTCAGAGCTCTCTTAGTTCTGCTCTTGACTTGACGTGCCCAAATTGCAATTCTTTGAAGCTTTCTGTATTGGGCTTCTTAGAGTAATTGTTTTAGAAAAAGAAAAAAGGTTTAAAAAAAAAAAAAAACAAAGGGCCCTCCTCAGAGATCTAATGGGTTATTGAAATGCTAATAGACAAAGCAACCAGGGCCATTAAGGAAAGGTCCACAGGGCAGAGAGATCAGCTTTGCTTCAGGATTTGCATATGCGCCTCAAGGCCTGAGCTCCGCCCTTCCCCTTTCTGTGTTCACCAGAACTCCAAAAATCCTCTGCTTTTATTTTGGAGTTTTTCATGTTGTTTTTTTTCTATGCCTGTCTCCTCTCTGCTGGGCTGGCTGCTCTCAGAGTCTCTGGTGTCTGGTCTCAGTCTATCTATGGTTGGAGTTTGAATCAGTAGAATGAGTTTCCGATAAGAGCAGCCACTGCAGTTCTCCCTTCTCCTTCCCGGAGCTGACAGCCCCTCCTCCGCCGGGACTGAGCCTGGCAGGGAGGGGCGCGGGTCCCCTGGCCGCAAAAACTTACAGACTTCGCTGATCTCAGCAGTTCCATGTTTTCATGAGTGTTGTATGAAGTATGCCCAAAGACAGATTGCTCTGTGGTGTCCAGTCCACGCAGTTCCTGGCTTTTTACCTACTTTTCTGGAGGAGTAACTAAAACTTACAGCTCACCAGTCTGCCATCTTGCCCCGCCTCCTCCACAGCTACACTTTTAATGCAAGTGTGAATTCATACTGTATAAAACTCATCAATGTCCTGAGGGAAGGCATGCTATCAGAGACCACTCATTTTTTAGCACTAATATTCACATAGTGAGGTATGAACAAACCCAAACTCAATTTAGGAATATTTTCAGTTAGATTTCACATCAGAAAATTCATATTGCTAAATAAAATCTTTTATATGGATTCTTTAGCACTTGTGCTGGTTTGGGTGTATTATGTCCCCCAAAATGCCATGTTCTTTAGTGTAATCTTGTGGGGGCAGGCATATTAGTTTTGATTAGGTGGGAATCCTTTGAGTGTTTCCATGGGGATGTGACTCAATCAACTGTGGGCAAGACATATGATTTGATAATTTCCATGGAGTTGTTACCCTATCCTTTCAGGGTGAGTCTCTTTAAATCACTGGAGTCTTATAAAAGTGTTCACAGACAGAAGGAATTAAAGAGAAGCTGAGACTGACATTTTGGAGGTGGCCATTGAAAGCAGACTTTTGCTATGATTGGAGATGCTAGCCCAGAATTTGCTCTGGAGAAGCTAAGAAAGGACAAAATCCTGAAGAGCAATATTTTGAAGAATGCACAGGAGCTGATAGAGAAGATGGAACACAACTTGGATCAGCATATGTCCACCACATGCCTTCCCAGATAACAGAGTTTTTCCAGATGCCATTAGCCTTCCTCAGTGAAGGAATGCTAGTGTTGATCCTTTATTTTGGACATTTTCATGGCCTTCAGCCTGTAAATTTGTAACCAAATAAATCCCCTTTAGAAAAGCCAATACATTTCTGGTATTTTGCATAACAGCAGCAATAGCAAATGGAAATAGCACTCAATTCAGCACAGCATCAAGGGTCTTGAACAAGACTTACTATTGAAATTATGTGTGAAAACAAAGTAGGATTGTGAAGCATCATTGGTATTATTCTTAACGATGAATTTTATAAGAAGTGAAACAAAGTGAGAAAATATCTATAAATTATTAGTTGCATACTTTTAAGCAAGAAATAATGTTGCTGAAAATCAAATATGTTGGCCATGTTTTAGTTTTGTTTTTTATTCAGCTCTAAAAATTATTTCAATCAAACAGAAAGCATCTTTGAATGTTAACTCAAGAACTTAGAGTATAAAATTATGATTTTTAACTATTATCATAGAATTATATATGATCATAGCAAGGATGGAAACAAACTTGGACAAATAAATGTAGTTTAGAAGTAAAAAAAAGCACAATAGAAGCTTGGTTGGACTACATGCCCTTGCTCCTAGTAGAGATGATTCTTTCTCCCACAGGGAAGTGTTCCAACTCAGCCTGCCATGCCAGTGGGATGAGATGCCCTGGACTCCACTCGGTCTTTACTTACTGGTGTATAGCAATCTGTACCATTCTACCAATTTAGTCTGGTGTACAATGTGTGTCCAGTCAGTGATGATCCCCAAACAGTTGTTCCAGACAGTTCCTGGCCATTTTCCTAATTTTTTTTTTCATTTCAAAAATGTTATAAAAATAAAGGAACCAGTATGTAACCTTTAAAATTGACTTTTGCCATTTTACATGATTCTGTGATTACTCATCAATGATGCTGCATATATCAGTAATTTGTTCATTTTTATTGCTGAATAGTAATGTAGGATCTACAGGTGCTACAGTTGTTTACACATACACTCATGGAAATTCACCAAGGTTTTTTTTCCAGATTTTGGCTTTTGTTAATAAATACTGTAGAGATATTGAGATATTTTTATAATCCTTTATTTTATTTCTTCCTCCCAATCTGTATATCTTCTATTTTATTTTATTTTTGCCTCATTGCAGTCTCTTTAACTTTCTATATTATGTTGAATAAGAGTTGTGGCAACCAATAACTTTGCCTTGTTCCTGATCAATAGAGAAAGCCATCAATCTTTTCCCACTATCATGACAGCAGTTGTTTTTTTTTGTAGATGTGTGTTACATAGTTGAATAAAGTCTCTCTATACCAAATTTGCTGAATTTTTTTAATATGAATTGGTGGTGGTTTTTTGTCAAAGACTTTTTCTATGTCAATTGATGCTAATCATATGAATTACATTTTTAGCTTGCTGATATGCTAGATTACATCATTTTATTATTGAATGTTTCACCAACCTTACATATGGTGAATAATCTCCAACTACTTATTGTGTATAAATCTTCTAACACATAGCAGAATTCAATTTACCAATACGTTGTTGAGGATTTTTGCATCTGAATTCAGGAGGCATATTGGTTTATAGTTGCTTGCATGCTTGTTTGTTTGCTGTGTATGTGTGTGTTTCTTTTATTTGTCAACACTTGGTTTTAGAGAATAGTAGAAAGAGAAAAATGTTTGACATGTCTTTCCTCCAATTTTCTAGAGGAGTTTGTGTAAAATTTCTGTTAACAATTCTTAACATTCTTTGCATAATTCTTTGAAAAATATGGGCTAGTAGATTTATTTTTAGGTACTAAAGATCACAACTCCAATTTCTTATACAGTAAACCTACTCAAATTTTGTATTTCAGCTTGATTGAGGAAAGGTAGTTTATTATTTTAAAGAAAATGAGCATTGTCAATTTTAGGACTTTAAGTTGTTTCTAGTACTTCCTTATACTTTCAAAATATATTTCATTTTCAAATTTTTACTTATTTTATTTTTATAAGCAATCACTCTCAATTTGTTCCTTATTCTTCACTCTGTATATCCTGTTTTGCCTTGCCAGAGATTAACATTTTATGGTATTTTATGAAGAAGGCTTGGCTACATTAATTTTTCCTATTGATTTGCTTTATTCAATTTCATTGATTTATGCTTTTTATTTTTTCCTGTGTCTGATTGCTTGATGTATATTTGGGTTTTCTTTTTATCTAGTTTCTTTAGATAGAAAGGCAACTTATTTATATGAGAATTTTCATTTTTACTAATGCATCCATTTGTGGAAAGAGTTGACATAAGATATGTCATTGACACCATGGATCAGGCACAGTGAAAATTCTCAGCAAAAAACTACATCATTACTTACACAGTACAAAGTGCGCAAAAAACAGAGCAGAGTTTCTATTGTGGCTTATCCTCCAGGGAGGCCAACCGCTCAGTACAGGTTTGGTGGATGGCATCTCCACCTGCTCCAATTTGCTTTGGAGATGAGAGTTCAGAGCAGCCCAAGTGTTGAGTTTTTAACACACACCAGGATAGGGGACCCTGTCACTGAACAAAAGAATGTATCAACCAAATTTTGTTCTGGGTTTCTGCCGTCACAAACAGTTTTAGCTGCTTTTTCCCAGGTTAGGGTTCAAGGTACAGTAAGGCTATTCCATTTTTGGGTAGTTTGT
This sequence comes from Choloepus didactylus, assembly GCF_015220235.1. Classification (NCBI taxonomy): domain Eukaryota; kingdom Metazoa; phylum Chordata; class Mammalia; order Pilosa; family Megalonychidae; genus Choloepus; species Choloepus didactylus. The sequence continues at coordinate 8,464,319 of NC_051332.1, forward strand.
TTTCTATGTGTTGGACTTAATATCTCCTCCAGGCTGCAAAATGAAAACATGTCAAAATAGCTGAAAGCAAACAAGCAAGTGATGAAAAGGAGGGGGTATAAAAGATGAATTTTTCAGCAGCATTTAGTACTACAAATATCAAATTTAACAATGCTTAAGTGGTGTCCAAAAATTTGAAGAATTTTAATTTTTACATTTAATTGAACATGCTCTTTAATTTCCTTAGAGTTTTTCTCATTGACTTCTGGATAATGTATAAATGTGTAATCTAGTTAACAGGTATTCAGAGATTTTCTTGTTATATTTCTATTACATTTATATTTAATTATATTTCTAATTACATATTTTGAAGATAATGTTATGCCTTTGTATATGATTCATCTTGGTGTATGTTCCCTGGGTCCACAAAGTGAATGCATATTCCACTGTTGGTGGGTGTGCTTTTGCATAAAAATCAATTATATCCTGTTCATTGATGTGGTTGTTGAGTTCTATATCCTTGCTGATTTTGTCTAAATCCTATTAATTTTGAGAGAGGGTTGTTGATTTTTAAACTACATTACTCTATTTCTCTACTTATCATTTCAGGTCTACCATTTTTCTTCAATTATTTTGCAGTTTTACTGTTTGAAGTATGTTTTAGTTTGCTAAGCCTGGCTAAATTTAACACTAGAAATGGGTTGCTTTTACAAAGGGTACTTATTAACTTAAAGTTTACAGTTCTTAGGCCATGAAAATATCCAACACAGGGCATCAAAAGGATGATTCCTGGATTCATAGAACAGGCTGTTGGCATCTTGGACACATCTGTTATGTGGGAAAATACATAGCCAGCATCTGTTAGTCCTTCTCTCCAGGGTTTTCTTGCTTCCATCTTCTGAATTCAGTGGCTTCTCTCAGCTTCTCTGGGTTTTTTTTGTTAGCTTCTCTTAATTTAAACTCTTTCTGTGTGCTCTTCTCCAGTAAGGGGATTAAGACACACTTTGAATAGGGTGGGTCACATCTCAATTGAAATACCTTATCAAAGAGTCCTACCAACAGTATGTCTGCACCCATGGGACTTGATTAAAAGAACATGTTAAAAGAACCGTTAGAAAATGGAAGGAATAATATCACAAATAAATATTAATTTTATGTTTGCAAGAAAGACAAGTTCTTCACTTTGAAATGATGTATGTCAGAGTATTTTAAGAATCCTACACAGATTGTGATAATACAGTCATAAAAGATAAATGTTAAAAACAATGTCATAATCAGGAAAATATGAATCAGATTTGAGGACCATAAAGTCAGAAATATCAAGTATTCAATTGTCAAATAACTATTTACACTTTCTAAGGAAGCTACATGAATGATATGTCAATGAGAGATCCATTTCAAAGATTGATGAAGGGAAAATTAGACTTATGGATGTACATAAGGCATAAAATGTAACATTCCTATTTAGAAAGCCAGGCAAAGATTTGAGAGGTATTTAGGTGGAAAAATGGAATTTGATAGAAGAGAAGAGAATATGTTCAAAAAATTAGGGAATTCAAAAATAAATTGGCAATTTTGTGAAAATTCTACAAAATATGTGTGATGTAAAAATGCCATACATCATGACAATTTTGGTTTGGTAAATCTGGAGAAATGCCATATTTCAGAAATGGACTGGGTTTTAACAAGGAGATTTATTTGCTTACAAATTTATAGTCCCAAGGATGTGAAAATGTCCCAATTATAACATCATCAGGATGATACCTTCTCCAAAGACCAGTTATTGGTGAGCTTGGGATCCTCTGTCACTTAGAAAGGCACATGGTGATATCTGCAGGTCATTTTCTCACAGGTTTCTTTGTTCCAGCTTCTGGCTTCAGTGACTCCCTCTCTCAGCTTCTGTTGGGCTTTTTCTGTGAACTCTTAATTTACTCTCTTTGCTTTTCTGTGTTTTACCCTTTATAAAGGACTCCACTAAAAGGATTAAGACCCACCATGAATGAGTTGGGTCACATCTCAATGGAAATAATCTAATGAAGCTGTCCCACCCATACAGGATCTGCATCCAGAGAAATGGATTAAAAGAAAATGGCTTTCTCTGAGGTTCATAGCAACTTCAAACTACCACAAGAAACAAATATTTAAGACTGCTAAGTCCTTCTGTGGATTGATCAGTTTTTAATTATAAAATTGTCTTCTTTATCATGGTAATTTTCTTTGCTATGATGTCTAATTTATTCAATATTTAAAAAGTTACTATTGATTTATTTGATTAATGTTTTCATGGTATATATTGCATCCATCCATGAATTTGAGCATATCAGCATAGTTATAATTTTAGTGAATTTTTGTGGGGGTTAACATTGTATCTTGTTTTTTCTTCTTTTATATGCAATTTCATTGAGATATGTTTACACTCCTTTCAATCAATCCAAATTGTACAATTAATGGCTCACAGTATCATCACACAGTTTTTAATTCATAAACAATTTTAGAACATTTTCATTACTCCAGGCAAAAAAGTAAAAAAGAAAAATAGAAAAACCAAAATGCCCCATAGCTCTTATCTCTGCTAACATTCACCTCTAGCATTTGGGTGGGATATTTGTTAGTGTTGATGAAAGAATATTAATATATTACTGTATACTCCAGTCCATAATACTGAATATGTGAATTTTCCCACATCTATCACTCTATCATTACCTCCTTGTAATTCTTCCAAACATTTGTTGTAGTTCAGGGAGGAAATTTTACTATTAATCACATTTATCATCCACCACAAGGTTTACTGTGTTATACAGTCCAGTGTTTAAACCTCTGGCTTTTTTTCTGGTGATATATGTGACTCTCAACTTCCCCTAACAACAACATTCACACATGATTCATCCCTGTTAAGTATACTCACAATAATATGCTTCCATTACTTCTATCCATCTCCACACATTTAAATTCAACCTAGTTAAATATTCTGGGCATTTTAAGCAACTGCTCCCCATTCTCTAGCCTCATTCTATCTCCTGGTTCACTATATTCTATATTTTATCTCTTTTAGTTACATAGTATACTTAGTTCATATTCGTGAGATCATACAATATTTGTCCTTTCTTGTCTGAAATATTTCACTCAACATAATGTCCTCAAGTTTCATTCATTTTATCACATGCTTTGTGACTTCATTCCTTCTTATTGGTGAATAATATTCCATTGTATGTATATACATTTTGTTTTTTCCATTCACAGGTTTGTGGGCACTTGTATTATTTCCATATTTTGATAATTGTAAATAATGCTGCTATGAACATCAGTGTGCAAATATCTGTCCTTATCCCTGCTTTTATTTCTTCTGGGTATATCTGGAGTAGTGGGATTGCAGATCATAGCACAACTCTATACTTAGCTTTCTGTGGAACCACCAAATCAGCTTCACCACAACTGTACCATTTTACATTACCAGCAGCAGTGAATAAGTGTTCCTATTTCTCTGTATCCTCTCCAACACTTGTAGTTTACTGTTTGTTTAACAGTGATTATTATAATAGGTGTAAAATAACAAGTTCCTGAAGATGAGCATCTTTTCATGTGTGATTTGTATTTCTTCACTGAAAAATTCATGCATTCTGTCCATTTTGTAATTGGATTCTTCATCTTTTTAGCATTGAATTGTAGGATTTCTTCGTATATTCTAGATATCAAACTCTTGTCAGATATGTGGTTTCCACATGTTCTCTCCCCTTGTGTTGTCTACCTTTTCAGCCTTTTGAAAAATTACTTTGAAGCACAGATTTAACCAATTTTGAGAAATTCTCATTTATCTGTTTTTTCATTTTTGTGTTTTGGATGTAAGATATAGGAAACTATTTCTTATCTCTAGGTGTTGAAGATATTTCTCTACATATTCTAGGCATTTTATGGCAGTGTCTCTCATCCATTTTGAGTTAATTTTTATATTGGGAATGAGATCATGGTCTTCTAGCATTCTTTTCTATATGCATGTCCATTTCTCCCACTGCCGTTTACTGAAAAAATTGGTCCCAGTTGAGTGGACTTGGGAGCCTTGTCAAAAATCGTTTGACCATAGACAGGAGGACCCATTTCTGAGGTCACAATTTGATTCTATTTTTCAATATGTCTATCTACATGCCATTACCATGCTGTTTGGACCACTGCAGCTTTATAATATGCTTTAAAGTCTGGAAGCATGAGACCTGTCACTTCATTCTTCTTTTTCAATATGTTTTGGCTACAGAGGACACTTTTCCTTCCAAATAAATTTGATAATTAGCTTTTCATTTCAGCAAATTAGGCTGTTAGAATTTTAGATAGCTATTGCATTGAATCTGTAGAATAATTTGGGCAGAATTGACAGCTTAATGACATTTGGCCTTCTAGTCCATGAATACAGATTGTTTTCCCATTGTCTTAAGTTTTTTATTTATTTTAGCAATGCATTGTAGTTTTCTGTGAAACTGCCCTTTACCTCGTTAGTTAAGTTAATTCCTAGATATTTTATTCCTTTAGTGGCTATTTTGAATGGAACTTTTTCTTGATTACCTCCTCAGATGCCTCATTGCTAGTGTATAGAAACACTAGTGATTTTAACTGTTGATCTCATATCCTGCTACTTTGCTGAACTCTTATTAGCTCCAGGAGTTTTGTCATAGTTTTTTTGGGGGGAGGGGCAAGGCTTTCTAAATATAAGATCATGTCTTCAGCAAATAGTGAAAATTTTAACTTCTTCCTTTCTTAACTGGATGCCTCTTAGTCTTGTCTAATTGCCCTAGCTGGAACTTCCAGCACAATGTTGCATAACAGTGGTGACAGTGGATATTCCTTTCTGGTTCCAAATCTTAGGAGGAAAACTTTCAGCCTCTCACCATTTAGTATGATATTAGCTGTAGGATTTTTATATATCCCTTTTATCATGTTGTGGAAGTTTTTTACTATTCCTATCTTTTGAGTGTTTTTATCAAGAAAATGTGCTGGATTTTGTTAAATGCTTTTGTTATGTCAATTGAGATGAGAATGTGGTTTTTCCCCTTTGAACTGTTAATATTTGTTAAATCAATACATTTGTGAATTTGTTGATTACATTAATTGATTTTCTTGTGTTGAACCACCCTTGCATAGCTTGGATAAAACTCACTTGGTGATGGTGTGTATTTCACTTAATGTGCTCTTGGATTTGATTTGCAAGTATTTTCTTGAGGATTTCTGCATCCATATTGATTAATGATATTGGTCTTTAATTTTCTTTTATTGTGGTATTCTTATTAGCCTTTGGTATTAGGGTGATATTGGCTTCGTAGACTTCAATACGTACAGTCCTTCTAATTCAATTTTTTGGAACAGTTTAAGCAGAATTGGTATTAATTCTTCCTCGAATTCTTGGTAAAATTCACCCATGAAGCCTTCTGGTTACTGGTTTTCTCTTTGTTAGTAGGTTTCTGATGACTGATTTTATCTCTTCTTTACATATTTTTGAGGTCTCTATTTCTTCTGTAGTCAGTATAGATTGTTCATGTGTTTCTAGGAAATTGTCTATTTCATGTATGTTTTTAGTTTGTTGATGTACTGTTGTCCATAGTATTTCCTTATGATCATTTTTATTATTTTGGGTCCATGTGATGACCCCTATCTAATTTCTGATTTTATGTATTTGCATCTTCTCTATTTTTGTCTTTGTCAGTTTATCTAATGGTTTGTTGATTCTTTTGATCTACTAAAAAAAAATATTTTGGCTTTGTTGATTCTCTATTACTGGTTTTTCTCAATTTCAATTTTTTCCTCTCTATCTCTGTATTTCATCTATTTCTGTCTTTAGGCTTGTTTGGGGATTAGTTTGCTGTTCATTCTCTAGTTTTTACAGATATTCAGTTAGGTCTTCGATTTTAGTTCTTTCTTCCTTCTTAATGTGGGTGTTTAGTGCTATATATTCTCTCTCATCATTGCCTTTCCTGCATCCCCCAAATCTTTACATGTTGGGTTCTTCTTTTCATTCATCTCAAGATATTCACTGATTTCTCTTGAAATGTCTTCTTTGGTTCAATGATTGTTTAAGATAGTATTGTTTAGCCTCCATAAATTGTGAATTTTGCAGCCCTCTGTCTGTTATTCATTTCCAGCTTCATTTCATTATGATAGAAGTGTGCTTTGTTTAATTTCAATCTTTTCAAACCTATTAAGACCTGATTTGTGCCCTGGCATTTGGTCTATCCTGGAGAATGTTCTATGAGCAATTGAGAAGAATGTATAACATGCTACTTTGGGGATAATGATCTATATAAGTCTGTTAAGTCTAGTTCCTCTAAATAATAGAGGAACTATTATTCAGTTTCTCTATTTCCTTATTGATCTTCTGTTTAGATGCTCTATCTATTGGAGAGAGTGATTTGTTGAAGTTCCCCACTATTATTTTAGAGACATCTATTACTCCATTCAGTTTTGCTGGTGTTTGCTTCATGTACATTGAGGCATTTTGATTAGGTGCATGAATATGTATGGTTGTTAATTGTTCCTGTTCAAATGTCATTTTATTAATATTTAGTGTCCTTATTTGATTCATAATATATTTGCATTTAAAGTTTATATTTTTCTGGTATCAGTATAGCTACTGCATCATTTTTTGTTTGGTTACTGTTTGCATGGAATGTCTTTTTCCATCCCTTCACTTTCAACTTATTTGAATCTATGGGTCTAAAATGAGTCTCTTGTTAATAGCATGTAGATGGATAATATTTTTATGTAACATTACAAAAATATTTTGTTTGGGTAGTTTAATCCTTAACATTCAATGTTATTACAGCAAAATCACTTCTTCATCCATTCTATCTTTGACTTTCATTTATAAGATCTATTTTTTCTCTTTTTATCCTTTTAGCTATCCTTACAGATAAAATTCATTTCTATACTCTCCTCTAAGAGTCTCTCTCCTGTATTTTTTTCAGCTGGCAGCACTCCCTTTAGTATTTGTTGTAGGGTGAGACTTTTATCAACAAACTCTCAGCTTCTATTTATCTGTGCATATTTAAAACTACCCCTCATTTTTGAAGGACTGTTTAGTTGGTTAAAGAATTCTTAGTTGGTAATTTTTCTCTTTCAGTATCTTAAATATGTCATTCCCCTGCCTTGTCATGTCTGTGGTGTCTGTTGGAAAATCAGCCCTTGGATTTATATGAATTCCCTTGTATGTGTTGAATCACTTTTCTATTGCTGTTTTCAATATTCTTCTTCTCTTTGGCATTTGGTAGTCTGATTAGCATGTGTCTTGCAATATGTCTATCAGATTATTTCTGTTTGGAGTGCATTGGTATTATTTAACTTGCATATCATGTCTTTTATAAGGTTTGGGAAATTTCTGTCATTATTTCTGCAAATATTCTTCTCAGCTGTTTTCCCTTCTCTTCTCCTTCTGGGACAATTATGATGTGTATATTTCTGTGTTTTGTGTTGTCAATCATTTATTTGAAACCTGGATTATATTTTTTAATGGTGTTGCTTTTTTAGCAAAGTAACTTATAGCCATCTTAACTCCCAGTGCATCTTTTAACCCACCTCATTTAAAACATTATCTAAACTATACTCCTGCATTATTTGAGAACCTTATCAGACATATTTCTTAAAATATAAGCTTAATTTTTATTACTCCTAAGGAGAAGAAAATTGTATTATTTTAGCAAATATTTTACTCCAGATTTCTTTCCTCCTTCCAGATGTTCCAATATTCCTTGTTTTTATTTTCTAATCTTTTCTGTTTATATACTTTCCTTTAGCCATTCATTTATGATAGGCCTGCTGGTGATGCACTCTCCAGGTCTTCCTTCATATGAGAATGTGTTGATTTCCCACAATTCCTTAAAGATATTTTCACTGTACATGGGATACTAGGTTGACAGATATTTTCTGCTGTCACTTGTATATATTGTGCCACTTTTTTCTGGCTTCCAATATTTTGAAAAATACTCACTGTCATTTACATTATTTTAGACCTACAGGGAAAGTGCCATTTCCCTCTTGTTTCTTCAAAATAACCCTTTTAAATTCAAGAAGTTGATTGTGGAAATTTTGAGTATCTTGGTGTGAATTTCCTTGTATTTATCTTCCTAAACATTTTCTCAGCTTTTCTCTGTTGTATTCTACCTTTTTAGAAATTCTAGAAGAGTTTAGTCATTATTATTTATTCAAATACTTTTTCACCCCTATGCATTTCTCCTATCCTTACATGACTTTGTGACCTGAATACTATATGTTACGTTATAGTTAAGAGGAATTTGGAGCCCAATACATTTTTCCCTATTTCCTCTCTGTTGTTCATTTTAGGTAATTTCTATTATTTTATCACAAGTTCACTAACTCTTTACCCTGTCCTCTCCATTTCTTCAGTTGACTCAAAGTATTTGGTTTTTATTTTGGTTATTACATATTTATGTTCAAAATTAACATTTGGTTCTCCCTTACAGCTTTCATTTATTTACTGAAAATCTATTTTTGTTAGCTGAGTTTACCTATTTTAATATATATACTCATGGTCATAGTTTATATGGCACATGATTTAGAATAACCAGATAGTGCATTTAAAGTAATTATGATTGCTATGTTAAGGGATATGATAGACAAAAAAAGGACAAAAGCAGGTTCAGATAGGTCCTGTAAGCAAAGAGAAGAAATTTTGATTTAAAAAACAATCAAATGTAATGCTAGAAATCAAATATGCTGCACAGAAATGAAGGATACCTTTCACTCAGCAATAGACTGAACACCCATGATGAAACACTCAGTAATATTGAAGGTGTATCAAAAGAATTTCCACACACTGACATACAAAAGTTTAAAAATCTGTACTTTCCTCATAATTTTTGGTAAACCTTCAACTTCTCTGATAAGGTTTTTCAGAAAGGAACAGCATTTCCTGACACTGTATCAATTTCAAAAGGTGAAACACAGGGTTAATTGGACTATAGGAAGGACAACAAGAACAGAGAAGAAATATTTATAATAATTATGACCAAGAAGTCTCCAAAATTAATGACTAAGATCCAAGTAAAAATTTATCTACTTTCAAGAATGCCAATCAGAATAATTACTAGAAAATTCAGAAAACAGAAAAGAAGAAAATATTGAGATAACCCAGAAGGGGAAGTAAAAGATTGTTATAGAGGAACAAGGATAATATTTACATTAGATTTTTTAGAAACTATGCCAGGAAATATAAGGTACAGGAAATTGTTTAAATATTTGTACTGTTGAAGGAAAACACACTAACCAACAAAAGTCAAGAACCTAGAATGCTATATTCAGTGAAATAAGCTTTAAAGGTGAAATAAGAATAAAGATTTTTTTCAAGAAAAATGAAAATTGTGGGAATTCACTACCAGCCATTACACTCTGCAGAAATGCCAAAAGAATTTCTACAGAGAGAAGGAAAATGATATAGCCCAGAATCTTGTTTTTATAAAATATATGCTAACAGAGGAGAGAAAATAAAATCATATCAATTACTCACTTAAAACAAAAGAGTGCATTTAAAGAAGAGAGGAAAATAAAAGTAATAATTCAAATTGTGCAAAAATAGAAAGCAGTTACAAATATAGTAGATCTGAACCTATTGGTTAAAACACCTATTGAAATGCAGAGATTAACTGATGATAACATAAAACAAGACCCACTTTTATACAGTCTACAAGAGACCAATTATTTTATATAGTGAGATATTGGTAAAAACCAAGGGATAGAGAAAGATGCACTATTCTGAACTTAATCAAAAAGAAGATGGACTATATTAATTTGAGATCAATTGGAATTTAGAATGAGGAAAAATGTTAGTGATAGGTAGGATCACTGCATAATGAGAGAGTGATCAATTGTCCAAGGAGAAATATAAATCAGAGGTGTCACCCTAAAATTAAAGCATCAAAATACATGTTGAAAAAACTGATATAAGTGAAGGTATCAAGAAAAAACTAAATATTATAGCTGGAGACTTCCACACACTTTCTCAGTAACTGGCAGATAGGGAAGGCAGAAAATCACTTATGATATAGCTATTAACAGCAATATCAATCACCTTGACCTAACTGAAATTCATAGAACAGTCCATCGAACAATAGAAGAATATGCATTCTTCTCAAGCTCAAATGGAACATTCACCAAGGCAGCCCATATTCTGTGATGAAAAACAAATTTTAGCAACTGTAAAGTATAGAAATAACATAAAGCATAGTGCCAGACAACAAAAGCAATAACTAGAAATCAAAAAACCGTATGATACAGGTGTGTTAAAGTCTTCTATAATTGTTGATTTTTTCTCCTTTCAGTTCATTCAGTTTTGCCTCATGATGTTTTGTTTGTTTGTTTTTGGGATTTTTTCATTTGTCTTGTTTTGTTTAATTACTAGATTTTACTGAGATTTTTCAGATACCATACAACTATCCAAAGATCCAAAGTGTATAATCAATTGCCCACACCACCATACAGCATTGCAACCAACACAGTTAATTTTTCTAAGTTTTTAGGATATTTTCACTACTTAAGAAAAGAAAATAAAAAAAGGAAACTTAGAGCCTCCCATATCCCTAACCACACCCCCTCCATTTTTGAGTCATAGTTTTGGTATAGTGCATTTGTTACTGTTGATGAAAAAAGTTAAAATACTACTAACTGTAGTATATATTTGCAATAGGTATATATTTTTTCCATATATGCCTATTATTAACTTCTAGTTATAGTGACATACATTTGTTCTAGTTCATGAGAGAGATTTCTAATATTTGTACTGTTAATCACAGACATTGTTCACCACAAGATGCATTGTTTTATACATTCCCAACTTTTAATATACAACTTTCCTTCTGGTGATATGTGTGACACTGTGCTTACCCTTTCCACTACCATCACACACCTTTCAGCACTGTTAGTTATTCTCACAACACGCTACCATCAACCCTGTCCATTTCCAAACATTTAAGTTCACCCTATTTGAACATTCTTCTCATAATAAGCAACTGCTCCCAATTCTTTAGTCTCATTTCTATATCCTGATAACTTATATTTCATCTATGAGTTTAAATATTATAATTAGTTCATAACAGTGAGACCCTGCAATATTTGCCTTTATGTGTCTGTCTTATTTCACCCAATATAGTGCCCTCAAGATTTCTTCATCAACCCATTTCTTTAAGATGGTTTTGCTCACACACCATACATACTGTCCTAAGTAAACAATCATTGGTTCCCCATATGTGAAACTTTTTGTAACCCTTTAATAATCAATAGCTGCTCCAGTCCCAAGTGAAACTCTTTGTGAAATTGTTTTTGTGAAATTGTTTTGTATGATCAATAACTGCTCCAGTTCCAAGTGAAACTCTTTGTGTAATTGTTTTTTGTGATCAAGAGCTAACTGCCAACTCTGCTTCTGTTAGAATAGCTTGCTTGCTTGCATTTCTAGGATACGGTTTCTGTCTATATAAGGCACCAGCGCACACAGGTGGGGGCTGCTTGCTGAACTCCCTGCATGGAGTGAGAGACAGCAGCCGCCTGCTAGCTGTCTAATAAAAGGCTCTTTAAATTCTGTTTGGCTGTCTCATACTTTAATTCGCGGGCACCGCAACATTTGGAGGCCCCAGTGAGATTATCTCAGTGTTTGCTGAGGCTCATATGTCGAGACAAAAGTCTGACTACCGGCCCTCCCCCAGGGGGTGAGCGCTGAGAGACGTTCCTCAGCCCCGGCGGAGAACCGAGTGGTCAAGCCTTGAAATTCAAAAATCCGCCTCTGGAGCCATCTGGATGTGGGCCCACAATGGTAAGAGATTTCTAATCTGGTCTTGTGGGGTACCCCTTTAGGGTCTTTAGGAGGGCTGGACGCAGCCATAACTCCGAGACCTGGCCTCGGACCACGACGTTGGCCGGTGGCATCAGGTTCAGGTTTTGGTTAGTTTCTGTTTTGTGTTTTGTTGTTAGTGTCTTTGTTCTGTTCTGTTTCTGTTTTGTCAACCGTCAGTCCCGCAATGGGTCAGTGTCTGTCTGCTTTCGCTTGCTCTCCATTGCAGTGTTTCTTAAAAAATTTCCAGGACATCCAGCAACAAGCTGCAGGGTTAGGAGCCACTGTTAACCCAGGAACTCTCTGGACCCTTTACAAATTCAAATGGCCAACCTTTCCAGATTCTAATTGCCCCCCCCCCAGGGCACTCTAAATTTGCTAATTACCTTTCAGGTTCAAAGAGTCATTTACGGGAGTGCAAGACACCCAGATCAGATTCCCTATATTGAAACCTGGATCAGCATCCTCATTGACTGCCCCAAATGGCTTAATCATTTTTCTGCATATTGCTGTCCACAGGCTCCAGGAGGGCTGGGGTGGGGGTGAACAGGCCCTTTGTCTGGAGGCAGCAGCGCATAGCTACAGACTCGGGTGTTGCCTTCCTGCTGCCGGTCCAGGCAGGCAAGCCTATCCCCATGGTTTGATTGCTGGTAAACAAACACTGGAGTGGTGAGCAGGTGCCAGGACCTGCCTCTGGCCAGGGCGCAGGAATTCCCCTGTGCAACAGGCTGCCAGTAAATTATTTGTCAATGATCAGCAGTCACCAGCTGGACACTGACTGGAGAGAGCAGAGACGGGTCCCTAAGTATGAGAGCCAGGGAGTGGTCCCCAACATCCTTTGTTTTTGGTATTTCTGTTCCATCATGGGTCACAGGACATCTGTCTGCTTGTACATCCAGGGGTGTCCAGGAGCAAGTGTGTTCCCAGATCCTGGAGACATGCTAGCCCCCTGGGAGGTGGTGTTGACTGCTGGCTTGGTGCTTAAAATGTGGCTCATCTTTTCTTAGTGACACCACTTGCTTTTTGTCTTGCAGCCTCTGACCTCAGAGAATCCTTTTGTAATTTCTAGAAACAGCAGACCACTGTTGGGGAGTGTCGGCCAGAGCCCCACTGAACAGCATATTTGGTCATCAGAAACAGCCACATGGAAAGGCCGAGATTGGGGTGGGGGGAGGTTAGTGAAGACAAGTGGCTTCTCTGCATTCAGCCAGGAGGTGGGGGTGAGGGCAGAGGCTCCCCATGGGGCACAATAAGCCTCACACTCGTCCCTGTGACTGAGCTGTGCTGGAGCTGACCTGCTAAGTGACAGCTGTCCCGCTGGAGCCCACCTGTCTATGTCTGAGGCACCATGGTGGTACGAGTGCTGCATGTCCTCACGGGAACCCTGCTGGGGGCCAGAGGCCACTTCCCTGGGCAGGGGGTGAGGCAGGCCACCTGAGGGCAGGGAGGCACAGGCTGCCACTCGGCTCCCTGGGACTAAAATTGTTCAACACCTAAACCATCCAAAAAGCGAGATGTACTCATTCTAAAGGGCCACCCAAAAGGCCCCCAGTCCTCAACCCCCCACAGGATAGTCCCCCCTTATCATGGCCTCCACCTTATTCCATAGGACCCACTGCCCCTAGCATGGGGCCCTTTCTGGAAATAGTTCAGGATCCCCCCCTCCACCCTAAGTTCAGGAGGACCCCTTGTTTCCATGCCGAAGTTTGTAAATATCTTTTAATACTCATTTTTAAAGTGGTTTTATATTGCAGAAGTTCATGGTATATCATTTAATGCAAAAATAAAACCATTTTACTTCAATGTTATTAAAAAGGTTTGTTTCATTAGGAAGTAAATGTGTTGTTTCAGTGTTTTGTGGCCTGTTTAAAGGCTTTTGTTTAGCAAAGTGAATGTAAAATACAGTAAAATGTTAAGTTGCCATCTACTTTATGAAATCCATCAACTTGGAATTTTTTTTAACTCTATCAAGGAAGTGAGATGTGCAATAAATAGTAAGTATGCAGTCATGTTTTTATGTCATGTTTAGAAATCCATAAAATTGCTCTTCCATGGTTCTTAAATGATATAAAGTAATTGTGCAATGTTACTAATGGTGAACTTAGCTGCTCTACCTCACTGGGCTGGGCAGGGGTCCCTGCTGCTAACCCCCTCCTCAAGGAGGGACCCAGAATTTAGTTTCTGGTCTCTCCATCCAACCCTGCTCCAGCTAAAATTTTGGTATTTATTCTGGACAAAAACCCAGACAATATACTTTATATTAATTGCTTCAATTTATATTTATTGAGCACCTACTGTTTTAGGTGCTGGGGATACAAGAGGGTCAAAACCCCCAAGGACTAATCTTTTTGTTAGAGTCCATTTTCTATACCCATCAGCCCACATGGAACAACTGTCAACAACTTCTGCAAAGCCTTTTCACGTCAGAAGAGAGAGAAAATCCATGCCCAAGAATGGAAACTAGTCGTGGGGCCAGATGGTTTGCCAACCACGGAGGTAGACTGCCTCAAAGCTGTTTTTTCCCTTCATCTGACCCCAGTGGGACCCTAAAACCAATCAAGGTAAGGAGGCTCACAAACGGTACCGCCAGACTCTAATAGGGGCTCTCCGTGCAGCAGCGTGGAGGCCTACAAATATGTCCAAAGCAGCTAAGGTAATTCAGAGGACCAGAGTCCCCTGCCGCTTTTCTAGAGCGCCTCCAGGAAGCTTACCGGTTATATACCCCTGCAGATCCGGAGGCACCAGAAAACAGGCGAGCAATTAATATTGCTTTTGTCACCCAGTCAGCCCCAAAATAAGGAAAAAGTTACAAAAGTTAGAAGGCTTTGAGGGAAAAGTACTAAGTGAGTTGGTGGAGGTTGCTCAACAAGTCTTCAATAATAAGGAAATTCCAAAAACTTAAACAAAAATGGCAAAGGTCCTACTTGCCGTAAGTGAAAACCAGGCATGGAATAAAAACCTAGGAAGGAACCAGAAATTCAAAGAAAAGTTGGGAGGAGGTAACAGACTATCCAGTGGAAAAAGAAGGACGAAGAGAGCCCCCTCTAGGCCAAAACCAATGCGTGTTCTGTAAGGAGGAGGGAGCCTTTCAGACTCTAAAAAAGGCACTCACTCAGGCCCCAGCCTTAACACTCCCAAATCTCAAAAAGCCGTTCCAGCTGCATGTAGCCAAGGCACAAAGGGCAGCAAAAGGAGTGTTAACACAGCGCTTGGGGCCATGAAGATGGGTCGGGTCGTAGCCTATCTTTCAAAGCGCCTCAATCCGGTTGCGGCAGGCTGGCCTAACTGTCTACACAGACAACCGGTATGTGTTTGCCACCACACACGTGCATCAAACCATCTACCAGGAACGTGGTCTCCTAACCTCTAAAAAAAAAAAAAAAAAAAAAAAAAAACGCCCAAAGCCAAGAAAAATGCTTTTGCCAACCAGATGGCCAAAAAAGCAGCCCTAAAACCAGTGGGGCCTCTTCAAGTTTTGCCCCTCCTACCACCCCGGGTACTAAAAACTACCCCAACTTATTAAAACTCTAATATTCAGCTACTCCAGAATCCTCCTAACAAAAGCACTGGAAAAAGACTTAATTTTCCAAATGCATCAAAGTACACACTTGTAAAGGACAAAATTAGCTAATCTGCTAAGAACTGACCTTTACATACCTAAGCTTTTTCAGGTAGCAAAGAAGGTAAGCAAAAAATGTCACGTCTGCGCTCAAGTCAACACAAGTCATGTAAGTACCCCTGCTGCCCCCAGTCACCGCCTAAGAGGTCAACTCCCAGGAGAGCAATGGGAAATAAACTTCACAGAACTGCCTCCTGGACCAGGGGAATACAAGTACTTACTTGTGCTGGTGGACACCTTCTCAGAATGTGTTAAAACCTACCCAACTTGGTCAAAGGCAGCTCAGGTAGTAGCTAAGAAAGTATTAGGTGAAATTATCCCTCAGTTTAGCCTACTGATAGCAATGGGGTCTGACAATGGTCTGGCTTTTGTAGCCCAAATTACTCAAAATTTGGCAAGAGCATTAGAAATTGAATGAAAGTTACACTGCATTTACAAACTGCAAAGCTCAGGGCAGGTAGAAAGAATGAATCAGACGCTTAAAGAAACCCTCACCAAACTAAAAATAGAGACTGGCAGAAACTGGGTGAGCCTCCTTCCGTTTGCCTTGCTCAAAGCTAAATGCACTCCTTATGTAAAAGGTATTACCCCATATAAACCCATGTTCAGCAGGCCACCCCCACTTCTCCCCAAAATAGGGGAGGAACAGCTCACCATTTTAACTAACTCTAAACTTCTCAAGTCCTTACAGGCCTTGCAGTATAACTCCAGAAACAACCACTGCACCATCTGCGCCCACCACCCAAAACCTGACGCCGCGAAAACAGGAACCCCTACGGTTGACTCTTTGGATTAAACTGGAATTTACCGAAAGCTGTCAATACGTACCTAGGTGGGGACGTGGGAAATTTCAAGGCTTTAGCTGTAGAAACCTAAACTTGGAACAGGGACTATAAAATAGTCAGCACTATATCTGTCCACAAGAAAGTACCTCAGCAGCATGTGAAAAATAAATAATTATTTCTGTTACAATTAGGGCTGTCAAACTATAGCCCCATAAAAAATGTAAACCGTCTGTTAAGGGTCACAGGGAATAAAAGGCCAAAATCACAGGGAATAAAAGGCCAAAATCTCCTACTAAAAATTGTGCAATTAAAAGCTATAACCCTGTTACTTTTAAACCACAGCAGTTTTGGAAAAATTCCCAGTGGTTGGGAGGAAAAAAAAAAAAAACGTGAAAATTGCACCTGTATATATCAAGACTTTAGGTAACTTTGAAAGACAAAAAACATGTTTCCAGTCCACTCAATTCCCCCTATCTCCTTCTCCTTATTCTAATTCTTGTGCCTCTGTACTACTCTGGTGAGGGAGGTAGAAAGAACCTCAGGCTACCTAGCCTCCAATGAGTCGAGTCAAGCAAGGAGGACCAGTATTAATGCCGGTACTCCTTGGGCTTAAAGTAGCCAGAGCAGCCGCAGTAAAAACTGCAGCACTTGTCACAGGGAACCAAAATTTTAAAATCCTTAGTAAACTCATGGTTTTGCAATCTCAGTATCAACACCTATCCTCAGAAGAAACAATGATTTGATTCTCCCTAAAAACCAGTGGGGAATGAAGTGAGGTCCCTTTCCCTTAATCCCAAAACATCTGCAAAGCAACAGTGTTGTGTAAACAGCATTAGGCCATGAGGAGGGGGGAGTGAGACTGGGCCTGTACCAGTTAAAGAAATCAAAACATTACCATTTAGGGGAGGCAAAGCTGTGGTTGCACGCATCAGCCAAGCATAACCCTTTTAACAATAACTGCTCCAGGTCCAAGTGAAACTTTTTGTAACCCTTTAATAATCAATAGCTGCTCCAGTCCCAAGTGAAACTCTTTGTGAAATTGTTTTTGTGAAATTGTTTTGTATGATCAATAACTGCTCCAGTTCCAAGTGAAACTCTTTGTGTAATTGTTTTTTGTGATCAAGAGCTAAACTGCCAACTCTGCTTCTGTTAGAATAGCTTGCTTGCTTGCATTTCTAGGATACGGTTTCTGTCTATATAAGGCACCAGCGCACACAGGTGGGGGCTGCTTGCTGAACTCCCTGCGAGGAGTAAGAAATAGCAGCCGCCTGGTAGCTGGCTAATAAAAGACTCTTTAAATTCTGTTTGGCTGTCTCATACTTTAACTCACAGACACCGTAACAGAGTCACACAACATCACCAATGTCAGGAGTCCCATATGCTTCCCCTATTCCCCACTCCCATATGCATTCAGCATTGGTATATTGCCTTTGTTATATTAAAGGAAGAATAATAAAATGTTTCTGTTAATTCTACCCTCTAGTTTGCATTGATTGTATTTCCCCCCAATCCCACCCTATTTTTAACGTCATGTTGACATTCATTTGTTCTACCTTAAGTAAAAACATATTTGTACCTTTTATTACAATTGCTGAACACCCTAGGTTTCCCTGAGTTACCTAGTCCCAGTCTTTTATTATTCCTCTTTTGTTCTGGTGTCCCACATTTTCCCAGCCTTCCTCTTTCAACCACATTCACAGTCATCTTTGTTAACTGTACTTACATTTCTGTGTTACTGTATCCCAAAATTGTTTTCCCAACCTCTCACTCCTGTCTTTTCCTTTCTGTCGGCAGTGCTTTCTTTAGTATTTCTATACAGCAAGTATCTTGTTCACAAACTCTGTCCTTGTCTGTCAGAAAATATTTTAAGCTCTCCCTCATAATTGAAGGATAGTTTTTCCAGATATAGGATTGTTGGTTGGTGGTTTTTCTCTTTCATTATCTTAAATATATCACCCCACTTCCTTCTTGCCTCCATGGTTTCCATTGAGAAATCCACACATAGTCTTATAAAGCTTCCTTTGTATGTGATAGATCACTTTCCTCTTGCTACTTTCAGATTCTCCATCTTTGACATTTGATAATCTGATTATTAAGTGTCTTGGCATAGGCCTATTCAGATCTATTCTGTTTTGGGTATGCTGTGCTTCTTGGATCTAAAATTTCATGTCTTTCATAAGAGAAGAGAAATTTTCATTGATTATTTCCTCTATTATTGTTTCTGCAGCTTTTCTCTTCTCTTCTTCTGGGACACAAATGACACGTAAATTATTGCTTTTTGTTTTGTCTTTAAGTTCCTGGAGACATTGCTTGTATTTTTCCATTCTTTTCTCTATCTGTTCTTTTGTATGTAGGCTTTCAGGTATCTTGTTCTCCAGTTCCTGAGGGTTTTCTTCTATATCTTGAGATCTGCTGTTGTGTGTTTCTATTGTGTTTTCATCTCTTGTGTTGTGCATTTCCTTTCCACAGATTCAGACAGTTGGTTTTTGAACTTTGAATTTCTACCTTATATACATCCTGTGTTTTCATTATATGGTTCAGCTCTTTCACCAAATATTCCCTAAACTTTTTGAATTGACTTATTATTAATTGTTTCAATTCCTGTATCTCAGCTGAAGTGTAAGTTTGTTCCCCTGACCAGACCATAACCTCATTTTTCTTGGAGTATGCTGTAGTTTTCTGTTGTCTAGGCATGGTTTCCTTGGTTACCCCAATCAGGTTTTCCCATACCAGAATCGGTTCAGGACCCATAAGGTAGAAATATTCAGTATCCAGTTTCCCTGAGGGTGTGTCTTAGGAAATTGGTACACCCTGTGATGCCTCAGGACACTGTGATTTTCTGCCTAGCATGTGGCACCTCTTAGCCTGTATTTCTTGTCTGGTGTAAGAAGGTATGCCTGTTTCCCCCAGGCCCAGGGTTCTGATTCTGAATGGAAGGTAGGTAATAGGGCTGGGCCCCACCACTTTCCTCTTAGATAAGATAGAACCCTTAAGGGGAGGTCATAAGCATTTCAGTGGTGTCTCTGTCTGTGCTATCTCCACCTTTTTCTGGGTCAGATCTCTAGGAACTGAAAATGGCTGAGGCTTTCTCCACTGACCCAAAAAAGGAAAAGAAACTCCCCTTCAGAGCTAGTCCATGGTGAGCCTCCTGCTCTCCAAGGTCAGTCATCACCCAAATTCTCTGTCTGCTTGTTGGGGATTCATAGCTCATAGTGAGAAGTTCACACTTGCTAATTCAAACCTCAGTTGGAGCTCAGCTGAGCTACATTTGCTTGCTGGGAGAGAGCCTCTCTCTGGCACCACAGAGCTTTGCACCTGGGGCTGGGGGGAGGAGTCATTTGACTTGGATCCACAGTTTTTACTTACAGATTTTATTCTGTGATCTTGGGCATTCCTTCCAATTCAGGTTAGTGTGTGATGAGTGGATGGTCACCTTTGTCCCCCCACAGTTATTCTGGATTATTTACTAGTTGTTTCTGGGTTTGTTTTTTTTAATGATTGTTCAATAAGAACTACTTAGCTTCCACTCTTCTCTATGCCATGATCTTAGATCCTGCCTCATGTGTTTTGATGCAAGGTTATTAGGTCATGCACCTTAAGGATTTCTATGTTTTATTGGAAAATTGACACTTTTATAATTATTTAGGACTCTTCTTTACCTCTGATAATTTTCCTTGTTCTGAAGTGTGACTTGTCTGAAATACAAATAGACTCCATCTTCTCTTTTGATTAGTGCTAGTATGGTAACACTTTCTTCAAGCCTTTACCTAATCTTTTACTATGTTTAATGTATTTTACTGTAGACAATATATTATTGGATTTTGTTTTTATGCATATTACTCTGAATTTTAACATATATACAGAACAGTGATAACTTTTAAAGTATGATTTAACATGTAGTTAGCAAATTTCAAAGAATATTTTTGGTTATAGTTCCACAATTTATTTAAACTATTGTAAAATATAAAATATATACAGAAAGGTGTTAACATTCAAAGTACAGCTCAATAAGCAGTTATACAGGTAATTTGTAGAAATGTGAGCTAAACTTCCACAGTTTCAATACTTCCTTATTGTGAAATATAAAATATATTGAATGGTGAGAACTTTCAAAGCAAAATACAACAAATAGCTATAGAGCAAATTTCAGATTGTTATAGATTACAGTTCCACCATCTCAGTTATTTCCTTCTAGATATTCTAATACCCTAGCATCTATTATATAAATAATATATTATATATATACATATATATGTATATATATATACAAAGTTTCAGTATTCATAATCCTTTGTTATATCCTTTGTTATATCCTCTCTTCTCTGTTGTTACCCCCTTCATCTTGTTTAATCACTTTCCTGAGCTTCAGGGTTGTCCAGGCAGTGACAACCCTAACTTTTTCTTATTGATGTGGGGTGTCAACATTATGGGGGAGGGGGCTGAATTTTATTGTTTTTCTTATAGAGACTGTTACCTCTGGGTTTTAGGACTTGTCTGGCATAGGAACAATTTGGTGGATGTAAGTTTCTTACAGATTAAACTTAATGAGTTAATATTTTATAGAATCTAAGTTAGGGACCTAGGTATCTTCAGAGTACTGTTGGTAAGGGTTTTGCATAATGTGGCCATTTTGGCTGGCTCTATCCACCAATCCCCAGCTTGGTAGCTCTCATTCATGGGGTTAGGGAAGTGTTATCTCCCCAGCCAACTGCTGATATGAGTGCATGGAATATGAAACTCTGTCCCCATCCATGCATGTCTGCTGGCTCTAATGACCAGTATCCAGCACAAGGGCTCTTGAATATAGAGCTGCAAGGGTAACACCCAGCCAGCTGCTGAGAAGGGTGCACAGGGTGTGGAAGACTTCTCAACTCCATGTTCTTCACCTGCCTCAAACAGCCCATACCCAGTGGCATTCCTGGCTCAACACTCAACTGTACTAAATGCAGTCTCTTCCTCTCCAGCTGTGTCATCACTATGTGTGTAGCTCTCCCTGTCCAGCCAGTGGCACCCTGGAACTGCTGTACTGGAGTGATATCTTCATCTAGTTTTTTCTTTTTCTCATGGAGGAAAGTCTTGCTCTTTCTCTCCTCATCTGACATCTTCCTGGAAGTCTCAGGTTTTGTATCTATATTGACTGCCTCTCCCTGTCTTTGAAGTATATGGACCATTCACCATAAAAGTAATTATTTGAAACTTCCATATAAGCATCTGTTTTCTGTTTCATTGTGATTGTTTTCTTTAATTTCTTTATCTTACATTCTTTTACTGCTATTTCTGGTTTTAGTTGAGATTTTTATGATTTCATTTTCTATGATTCCATTTTTATGACTCCATTTTTTTCTCCTCACATAGTATATTATACTTTTTTTATTTTCTTATTTCTTGCTGTAGAGTTTGAAATATGCATTTATGGAAGATCTAATTCCACTTCCAAATAACACTACAGCTTCACAGGTAATGTAGATACCTTAGAGAAGAAAATTCCCAATCCCTCCTTTTTTAATATTGGTGACATTCGTTTCCTTTAATTATAAATGTAATCACCCAATACATTGTTAGTATGTTTACAAAAAAATTATTTATTAGATCTATAATAATAGAATCTATTATTTTCACTTAATTTATTCATTTTCTAACCTCCTTTTAAACTGTAATTATATTCAAGTTTCATTTCTACTAGCATTTCTCTTCTTTGAATACCTTTACTATTTCTTGCAAGGCAGGTTTACTGGTAGCAAATGAGCTCAATTTTTGTTGTCCTGAATATTTCTCTTTCCCATTTGAAGGAAAATTTTACTGAATACAAGATGCAAGATTGGTGTTGTTTTTTCATACTTTAAATATTTCACTCCACTCTCTTCTTTCTTATATGGTTTCTGAGAAACATCCAATATGATCCTCTACTGTAGGGTTATATAGGTGAGTTGTCATGATCCAGAATCTTTCAAGTTGTTGTCTAATCTTAGGTTTTCTTTTGTTTGAATGCATGCCTAGGTACATATTTTATTGATTTATCCTTTATCTTGGTCTCTGAGCCTTCTGTATCTTTGAATTTGGGTCTGTCATTAACTCTGGAAAATTCTTTGCAAGCATTACCTCAAATATAATTTCTTCTTTTTCTCCTTCTTTTATTCCAATTAAACCTATGTTTCCACCTTTATGAATTTTGAGATGCTCATCATTGCTATAAAGCTAGAAATTAAGTCAATTTCATCAAAATTGGAAATGAAGAAGCAAAATTGTCTCCATTCAATTTTTAAAATTGAATTTTATTAACATTGCTCACATATGCAATCATCCAAAGATACAAAGGGCACAATCAGTGGCCCTCAGTACCATCATACAGCTGTGCATCCATCACCACAATATATTTTAAACTTTTAGAACATTTTTATTACTCCAGAAAAGAAAAAAAGACAAATAAAAAACTCAGATCATCACATATGCCTAAGAACCCCCCTCTATCATTAACTTATAGTATACTGCATATGTTACTGTTGATGGAAGAATGTTAAAATACTACTAAATATAGTCCATAGTTTGCAATAGGTATATTTTCCCTATATACCCCTCTATTATTAACTTCTAGTTGTAATGTCATATATTTATTCTAGTTCTTAAAAGGGATTTCTAATGTTTGTACAGTTAATCATGGACATTGTACACCACAAGATTTACTGTTTTATACATTCCCATATTTTAACCTCCAACTTCCCTTCTAGTGACATATGTGACTCTAAGCTTCCACTTTCCGTGATAGTCACACACCATTTGGAACTGTTAGTTATTTTCACAATTTTGTGCTACTATCACCTCTGTCCATTTCTAAACACTTAAGTTCAAACTAGTTAAACATTCTGCTCAAAATAAGCAACTGCTCCCCATTTTTAGCTTCATTCTATATCTTGGTAGCTTATATTTCAAGTCTATGAGTTTATATATTATAACCATTTCATATCAGTGAAGCCATACAATATTTGTCCTTATGTGTCTGACTTATTTCACTCAATAGAGTGCCCTCAAGGTTTCTTCATCAATACATTTTTTAAGATATTTTTTCACCCACCATATATTCCATCCTAAGTAAAAATTGATAGTTCCCTATATAATCATGTACTTATGCATTCACCTACAGCACCATTATCTATTTAAGGAGATCTCCATTTCTTCCACAAAGGAGGAAGACTAAAAAAAGTTAGAAGAGAAAAAAGAAAAAGAAAAAAACATAACAGCTAAAAAGCAACAAAAGGAAAGTTAGAATTAAGCTGAAGTACAATAAAAGAATTAGACAACATTACCAATGCCAAGGGTCCCATAGTCTTCCCTTATGCCCCACTTTTACAGGATTTAGCTTTGGTATATTGCCTTTGTTACATTAAAGGATGCATAATATGATGTATCTCTTAACCATAGTTTATAGTTTGCATTGATTGTATTTTTCCCCAATATCACTCTATTACTTAGGGTTCTCTAGGGAAACAGAATCAATGAGAGTTATATATGAGTATTAGATTTATAAAAGTGACTCATACAACTGTGGGTATGCATGAGTCCAAATTCCATAGGGCAGTCAGCAAACTGGCAACTCCAATGAAGATTTTTGTTGAGCTCCTCAGGAAATGAACTGGCAACTTTGACAAACCCCTCAGGAAATGAACTGAGATCTTCAATGAACATGTTTAGTGAATTCCTCAGGAAACAAACTGGTGATGATGACAAACTCCTTAGGAAATGTTTTGCTGGGCAGCTGAAGAAGAAGTGACAGTCCTCTATCTGTCTTGCTTAAAAGTCTTCAATTGATTGACTGGTTTAAATCCAGCCAACAGCATTCTCTTATTGTGGAAGACTGCCCTTTGTTGAGTCATCATTCACAATGCAGCCAATTTACTGATGATTTAATAAACCAGCCCATTGGTTTATTAACCAGCCACAAATGTCCTTGCAGCAATGGTTAGGCTGGGTACCATCACCTGGCCAAGTTGACACATGAACCTAGCCATCACACCACCCCATTTTTAACAACTTGCAAAGTTGACATTCATGTGTTCTGACTCATGTAAAAGCATATTTGTACATTCTATCTCAATTGTTGAGCACTCTAGGTTTCATTAAGTTATAGTCACAATCTTTATATTCCCTCTTTCCTTCAGTGTCCCAAATGCTACTAATCTTCCTCTTTCAACCATACTCACAGTCATCTTTGTCCAGTATACTTACATTTTTGTGCTATCATCACCCACAATTGTGTTCCAAACCTCTCATTTCTGTCTTTCCTATCTGTCTGTAGTGCTCCCTTTAGTATTTCCTGTAAAGCAGCTATCTTGTTCATGAACTCTCTCATTGTTTGTCAGAGTATATATTAAACTCTCCCTCATAGTTGAAGGATAGTTTTCCTGGCTATAGGATTCTTGGTTGGTGGTTTTGCTCTTTCATTATCTGACATATATCACACCACTTCCTTCTTGCCTCCATGGTTTCTACTGAGAAATCTGCACATAGTCTTATCAAACTTCCTTTGTATTTGATGGATCACTTTTCTCTTGCTGCTTTCAGGTTTCTCTCTTTGTCTTTGATGTTTAATAGTCTGATTATTAAGTGTCTTGGTGTAGGTCTATTCAGATCTCTTCTGTTTGGGGTATGCTACTGTTCTTAAATCTCTAAATTTATGTCCTTCATAAGAGATGGGAAATTTTTAGTGATTATTTCTTCTATTTTTCTTCCCCTTTTCTCTTCTTCTAGGACACCCATGACATGTACATTTGTGTGCTTCAGGTTGTCATTCAGTTCCCTGGACATTGTTAATATTTTTCCATTCTTTTCCCTATCTGTTCTTTTGTGTGTAGGATGTCAGGTGTCTTGTTCTCCAGTTCCTGAGTGTTTTCTTCTGCCTCTTGAGATCTGCTGCTGTGTCTCAGTTGTGCTTTTCATCTCTTGCATCGTTCCCTTCATTTCCATAGATTCTGCCAGTTTTCTCAAACTTTTTATTTCTGCCTTATGTTCACCCAGTGTTTTCTTTATATGCTTCATCCCTTTTGCCATACCTTCCCTGAACTCATTGATTTGGTTTTTGAATTGATTTAGCATATTTCTTTGAAAATCTTTAATTGATTCTTACATTAAAGTGGAAAAATATCTCATCTTAATTGAGGTGTAATTTTGTTCCTTTGACAGGTCATTCCTTTGTTTTTCTTAGTGTAATTTATAGTTTTCTGTTTTCTAGGCATTTGGTTTTCTTGGTGATCACAATCAGATTTCCCCAGGCCAGAATGGGTTCAGGTCTCAGAATGGGGTTATATTCAGTTTCTAATTTCCCTGAGGGTGTATATTAGAAGATTGTCAGTCTTTCCTGGGAGGCCTTTAGTCACTGTGCTTTTCCTAACCAGCCCAGCTGGTTACACCTGCTTGCCTGTCACTTCTGACTGGTGTAAGGAGTTGTGGCCCCTTTATTTCTCAGCTTAGGTTGTTTCTGGTTTGATTGCTTCCCCCCAGACCCTGAGGTCTGAGTATTGAAGGGAAGGCTGGCACTAGAGCTGGGCCCCACCTCCTTCTTATTGGGGAAGATACACCCCATGGAAGTTATTTTCTGCACTTTAATTGCCCTTTGTATTTCTTTGTTATCTCCACCTCTGTCTGGGTTACAGCACTACAAACTGAAAATGGTTGAGGAACACTCAACTGAGCCACTCAGGTTATTTTTCTATTTTATATATATTTCAAGCTTTAAAAATATTATCCTATAACATTATTCCCCAGTTGGATATGCTCAGACCCCATCCTACATATGTTAACATTGCAATCAGTCTTGTAGACTAAACATAAGTGTTTAGGCATAAAAATAATATGCTTAGACTAAACGAACTAAATATAACATTAATTACATATCCATAGTACTTTTTATATTTCAGATACATTTTAAAACAATTTATCCAAACAAAAGTAGATATAAAAATTGAACTTAGTAATTTAAATTGTATTTTCAATGTCTCACTGCATGTCCATATAGTTTTTGTTTTTACCTTTGTGTTAATATATTAGAATCCCCCATTAGAATCCTGCAGGCTTATACAGCTCTACAGTAGAAAATGTGACTTTATGATTACAAGAAAATAATGAAAATGTGTTTGTGCTTTTTAGTGATGCCAAGAGTACTTGAGAATGCATCAGCCACATGGTCTTTCTTCAATAAGGCCTGAAGAACTAATTAGGTAAATATGCTCTTTAATGCTGTCTCACTAATTAGGGAGACATATTTGAGTGTTTGAAGTCACTCATGGGTAAGTAAAGTTCAATTGTGACACTTCATTTCCAAAGATAAGAGAGGGAAAAAGTTTTTTCTCATAATTGTGAAGAACAGAATAATTAAGTCAATTCCAATGACTGTGACAGCATTTCCCTTTGGAATATTTTGGCTTTCAAGTCTTTGGGAGATTGAAATAAGACATAAAGCCAGTGCCATGCTTGTACCATCAACTCTGCTTAAGTGAAGATAGCAAGAAGCAAAGTGCTCCTTAGGGAAGGAAATTCTCAGTATTTGAAAGCCAGACTTCAATTGTCCATCTGGATTAATGGTTAGTAATAATAATAATTCCATCTTCTATGTAACAGATATTTTAGTGAGTACTAATTTTGGTTGTTGTTTATAATTTTGGATACCAAAACTAGGTCCTAGAGAAAAATATTTAAATCAATTTATAGCAAAGGATTCTAGGGTGATCAAATATCTATTTTAAAATTTTTAAGAAGTATGCCTTTAGTATAAGTTTCAGAGAAACAAAATATTAATTTTGTAAATAATTTCTTAAACATGAGCTAAGAAAGGGTTTAAGAGGCTTGATCACTATAGAATTTTGTTCAGAAATATATCAGTCTGTGGAATACTTATTACACAACTGTATTTTAATATATAACAGGTGTTGAGCACACTGCAAGAAATGAATTTAAAGATTTGAAATAATACTTAAAGTTAATTTCAATAATCAATAGTAAGTATTAAAGGATTGAAGAAAATAATGTAAGCTCATAAGAATTTGCCAAATACTACATTAAAGAGTGAATATAATTTTTATTTTCTGATACATAATCTTTGATCAATTTTCTTGTTATTGAAATATATGAAACATTCAGTTGTAAATTAAAGCCTTGCTTCTCAAAGAAAATAATTTCAGCATCATAAAAATTTCTTAGTGTTTAGAGCTTGTACATAGTAGACCAATATGGAATCTCATTGTAAACATCAGCAGTAAATCTTGTTACAAACTCTTGTCTTAAAAGGACATGCTTTAGTAATTGATGGTTTTAAAGGGTTTTCTTTCAGTGAGACCAAGAAAAAATATTGCATCAAACCAAACCCAGTGGCAATAGTTCATAAGTTAACTTATTTTTCACCACACCACAATATTCAAAGTATAAAAATCAAGAGACATGGGAAAATAGTGCATGATATTAGGAGAAAAGCTAAGAATACTGTGCCTAATCTAGAAGAAAGAAAATACTCTTTAAAGACATTATAAGACTAAAATGCAGAAGCATTTAAATAAAAATTTTCAGTAAAAAAAGTGACAGACTTGTAGGAAATACTACTGCTTACTCTGTGTTTTTAAAAGAGCAGAAGTCTGCTGATTTCAGCATTTTAGACAGAAGTTTCTCACCTAAATTTTTAAACAATTGTACTATCTTCATAATTTTACAGTTAACAAAATTATGAAATGGATAGAGAATTATGGCCATGAGGAGACAGAAGAGACATATCACAGAAATTTACAAATAACATGTCAACTATATTATTAGAAAAACATGGTGACAGCATTTGAGGGTAAAATATGTGCTTTTCCAACACTTTTCACAATTTTCCTTCAAAAGAGTTTGCAAATTTTAAATTAATTATAGAAATACATGAAATCATTCATTTAATTTGGGTTATATTTAAACATTTATGCTTGGGATGGAGTAAGAATATATAAGTAAAATGTCCATCACAGGGTCAGAAACAGGAAATTAGAATTTGGAATTCAGACAAAGGAAATAAATGCAGATTTCTACAGAGAACTATATACATTACCTTCTCTTAATGTTGTACAGCAGTGTTATGTTAAAGCTGATTATGTATTCTTTTAAATTTGAACAATGTATAAAATTATCCCATAAGTGTGAGAACTAGAGAAGTGAAGGGATATGAAAATGTAAAGTTTGAGAAATGGGAAATTTAGATGGAAAAAAATGAACTGCTAGGGATAAGACATTTAATCATTTATAAACAATCTAAAGGTCTCAAAAAATTTAGGAGAGAAGTTTAGAGTAGGAAGAAAGCAAATGTAAAGTAAACTAGAGAGAAGAATTTCAAATAAGTCAGAAATATAAAAATAAAAGTTTATTAGTGAAATAATCAGTTGACTAACAAAAATAAATTTTGTATAAAAACATTTACAAAAAATATTTGTTAATAATATACTGTTTAAAAAATAATTTTATATTTACACAAATGATAATTATATTATTTTATTATTTACAAAAAATTGTAAAGGAAAATGGAAATAGGCTTTGGTGCAGGCAAATAAAGTAGCCCATATCTTTTCCTTTATTTTCTATCACATGTAAATTAAGCCCTACATTTTAATGCACATGGTGCTTCAACCTACAAAATTGTTGATAGCAAGTAGAAAGTTAAAATATTGGCTTATGTACTTGAGCAGCGTCTATACCTCATAGATGATTATAAGGGAAAGAAGAAAATTTGCTAAAACAGAATTACATCTGGAACATTTGACTAATAAAGTGGATCTTTTAAATGGATGGAATAAATTAGCTATTAAAGCTCTTATTGTTGCCAGACACACACACACTTACATGGACACACTCACATAGTGACTAATGTGTGCTAAGCATTAAATAGGAAGTTTGATGTTCTAGCTACAAAGGCTAAATAGCAAAATGGCAGAAGAAAGTCTTGTATTATCAGTAGTGACTTTAAATGTAAGTGGATTAAACTCACCAGACAAAAGGCAGAGATTGGCAGAATGGACATAAAAGCATGACCCAACTATGTGCTGTCTGCAAGTGACTGACCTCATTGTCAAAGATACAAGTAGGTTGAGGGTGAAATGATGGAAAAAATATACACCATGCATGTAGTAAAGAAAAGAGAGCTGGGCTGGCTGTATTAATATCAGATGAAATAGGCTTTAAGTCAAAATGTTAAAATGGATAAATATGGTCATTATATACTGATAAAGTGGACAATTCAACAGGGAGATGTAACAATTAAAAATATATATGCACTTAACAGCAAAACCCCAAAATATTTGAAGCAAATACTGATAGATTTGAAGGAGAAATTGATGGTTCTTCAACAATAGTAGGAGACCTTAGTGCACCACTATCAATAATGGATGGAATATTTAGTCAGAAGATGAATAAGAAAGTAGAGGATTTGGATGATATGCTAAACCAACTAGACCTAAAAGACATATCTAGAACACTGATTCCAATGGAAAGAGAATGCACATTCATCTCAAGTGTACATGTATCATTCTCCACAATGGACCATATGTAGGGTCATAAAGCAAGTCTCAATAAATTGAAAAACATTGAAATCATGCAAGAGAATGAAGCTAGACATCAGTAACAGAGGGAGAAATGGAACATTCACAAATATTTACAACCAATGAGATAAAGAGGAAATCAGAAGCAAAATTAGTAAATATCTTGAGGCAAAATCAAAATGAAAATACAGCATACCGAAACTTATGAGATTCTGCAAAGGCAGTGCTGAGAGGGAAATTTATAGCTCTAAATGCTTACATTAAAAAAGAAGAAAGACTTCAAATCAGTGACCTAACCTCAAAACTGGAAATACTAGAAAAAGAAGAGCAAACTAAAATTATAGTAAGCATAAGGAAGGAAATAAGAAAGTTCAAATCTAACATAAATGAAATAGAAAGAAAAGCCAATAGAATCAACAAAATCAAAAGTTGTTTTTTTTTTCTAAAGATTAATAAATTTGACAAATATTTATCCAGACTGACAGAGGACACAAATAATGAAAATCAAAATTGAAAAGGGGATCCTAACTTCTGACACTTCTGAAATAAAAAGGACTATAAGTGGAGACTATGAACAACTGTATGCCAGTAAATTAGATAACCTAAACGAAATAGACCAATATTTAGAAATACACAAACTACCTTTGACTCAAGAAGAAATAGATATCATCAACAACGAATTACTAGTAAAGAGGTTGAATCAGTAATCAAAAACCTCTAAACAAATAAAGCCCAGGACTAGATGGTTTCACAGGGGAATTCTACCAATCTTTCCAACAAGACTTAACTGCAGTTCTGATCAAACACTTCCATAAAATTAAAGAGAAGGGAACACACCCTAACTCATTCTACAAGGCCATTTTCACCCTCATACTAAAGCCAGATAAAGATATCACAAGGAAAGAAAACTACATGCCAATATCTCTTACATATATAGGTGGAAAAATCCTCAACAAATTACCAGCAAACCAAAACCAACAGCATATTCAAAGAATTATACACCATGATCAATGAGACTTATCCCTGCTATGCAAGGTTGGTTCAGCCTAAGAAAATCAACTAATGAAACATACCACATTAACAGAATGAAGGGGAAAACCACATGATCATCTCAATTGATGAAGAAAAGGCATTTCACAAAATCCAGCATCCTTTCTTGACAAAAACACTTAAAACACTAGTAATAGAGTGGAACATGCTCAACATGATTAAGGGAATATATGAAAAGCCCAGAGCTTACATCCTATTTAATGGTGAAAGATGTAAAGCTTACCCTCTAAGATAAGGAACAAGAAAAGGACACACATTTCCACCTCTGTCATTTAACATTGAACTTTAAGTTCCTGCCAGAGCAATTAGGCAAGAAAAACAAATAAAAGGCATCCAAATTGGAAAGGAAGAAGTAAAACTTTTCCTATTTGCATATGATATTGTCCTATATAAAGCAAATACTGAAAAATCCACAACATAGCTCCTACAGCCAAAAGATGGAACCAACCAAAGTGTCCATCAACAAATGAATGAATAAATAAAATGAAATGTGGCTTACACAGAAAATGGAATATTATTCAGCTCTAAAAAGGAATGAAGTCCTGATTCATATGACAACATGGATGAACTTTGAAGACATCATGTTGAGTGAAATAAGACAGACACAGAAGGACAAATATTTTTATTACTTCATTGATTTGAAACAAGTAGAATAAGCAAACTCATAGAATCAGAAACTAAAATACAGGTTATCAGGGGATAGGATGGAGATAGGGAATGGGAAGTTAAGGCTTAAAATGTACAGGGTTCCTATTTAGGATGATTGAGAGGTTTTGGTAATTAAAGGTAGTGATGGTAGCACAACATTCTGAATTCAACTAACACTGAAATATATACCTGAATATTATTTAAAGGTAAATTTTAGATTGTATATATGGTAACAAATTTTTTTTTAAATCCATGGAACTACACTACAGATACAGTGAACCCTAAGTTAAACTATGGGTTTTAATTAACAGTACAATTATAAAAATATGCTATAATCAATTGCAATAAATGTTCCACCAATACAAGATGTTGGTAGTGGGGTGTGGTATAGGAATCCTATATTTTATGCATAGTTGTTCTATAAGCACACAGATTCTCTAATAAAGAAAAGGAATTAAAACAAATAAGCAAAAAGTGATTCTGTCAATAATTTAGATAAAACCACCAAAGAAATTATTATGAGATTCAAATTTGGCATTAACATAGAAGAGATTAATGACACTGATTCAAAAAGATATCATTAGGCTGTGACTATGGACTGATACTGTAAAGAAGGAACTTAGCAGTGATAAGCATAACATTTGCTGTGGAACATCAATTCATTAATTTCATAGATATTTTGGCACCCAGTATGAGCCAGAAATTATTCAGGGAGATGAGTAAGATAGAATTCCTGCTCTTCAGAATCTCAGTCAGTAGTTGGAGAGGAAAACTAGAAAATGTGATAAATGTTATGATTGCTTCTACATGAACACAGTGGACTAGGAGCCAATGAAGGCTTCCAAGACAAACCTGAGTCTGGAAAGACAAATAGAAGTGAGCCAGACTGAATGACATTAAAAATTGAGAAATTGTGGCCTAACATCTCTTCAGTTTTGGATTGAAGAGAAAAACATCTAAAATCACCAATAAATTTCAAAGGATTCATTAAAAGGAGCATAATATCCAGAACAAGGGAAAATTGTATCTCAGTGCTGTATTTTAGGGTGGCCATTGCCATTTACTACTTCTAAATTATAATTATCCAGGAAAATTGAATATTTGGATCAAGATAATTTACATCAAATACCTATACAACTAATAACATAGAAGAGGGAATCAGGCTTATTGTATGTTACATCAGAGGGCAGAGCTATGTTCAATGAGGTTACTTTGCCTCAACATCAGAATCTTTCTAACCATTAAATAAGCAGAAAGTAGGATGGGTTGAATTACAAAAAAAAGATAATTTTCTATCTTTGATTGTGTAATGGCAAAATACAAGTAACCATTTTTTAGGTTGCTTTAGGAAAATATTGCATTGTAAGGAAGCTAGACTTCATGAAGTTCCTCTAACATTCTGAGATTGAAAGGTTCTAGGACAGACACAAGTCAGTTACTCACACTTTCTCTACCAAAAACCAGAGTCCAGTAAATAATGTCAATTTTCAACACTCTTTTACAAAACAGCATAGGAGGGGACACATGCCAATTCATTTTATGATGTAAGTGTAACCTTGATTCTAAAACTTGACCAAGATAATATGAGAAAGAAAAACTAAGAGGCTTAAATATTTAACAAAATATTACCAAGTGGAATCCCATAATATACAAAAAGGATAACACAGCATGACCTGTGGAGCTTATCCCACTAATCCAAGTTGGGACTAACATTTGCAAATCAATCAAAATAATTCAATATTTTAACAGAATAAGGAAAAAAATCAGAGGATATCTCAATGGATGCAAGAAAATAACATAATATTTAATGATGAAATATCAAAAGATTTTCCCCTAAGATTGGGAACAAGGGAAGGTTGATTTCTTTTGCCATATATAACCAAAGTTGTACCAGAAGTCCTAGGTAGAACAATTAGGAAATAAAAAAAGTAGGAGGGGGAATAAAATTGAAAAGAATAATAAAATTTTCTTTATTTGACATTATTTTATGCATGGTAAGTCCTAACAAGTCCACAAAGCAACTATGAGAACTAATTACTAAATTTAGAAAAGTTGCAATATACATCATCATATAAATATCAAATACATTTCTATACACTAGTATCAAAAATTAGAAAATGTAATGAGATAATTATATTTAGATTAGTATCAAAATACTTCAAATACTTAAAAGTAAGCATAAGAAAAATAATATAAGACCTCAACACTGAAAACTATAAAACACTGTTTAGAATATTTAAGAAGATGTAAATAATTACAGAGAGATTCAATATTCATGGATTTGAAGGTATAATAAGTTAAGATGCCAAATTCACCTATTTACTCTAAGCAATCCAAATCATGATTCTAGCCAACTTTTACGGTAGAAATTGATGAGCCAATTTCAAAATTAATGTGATATTATAAAGGTCCTAGAACAGACAAATTAATGTTGATAAAGAACAATGTTTGAAGACAGAATCTTCAAATCTGGCTTGATTCTCTATAAAGATACCATATTCATTGCAGTGTGAAACTGATATAAGGATAAATATCTAGATAAAATAAATAGAATAGAAAATCCAAATTAGAACCATACTTACACAGTCAATTAATATTCTGACTAAGGACTAATAGTGATTCAGTAGGAAAAGAAATATCTTCAGCAAATTGTATTGAATCAACTGAATATCTAT
The DNA here is from genome assembly GCF_015220235.1 of Choloepus didactylus. Classification (NCBI taxonomy): domain Eukaryota; kingdom Metazoa; phylum Chordata; class Mammalia; order Pilosa; family Megalonychidae; genus Choloepus; species Choloepus didactylus. Next base: position 8,498,428 of record NC_051332.1, read on the forward strand.
GGGGACAAAACAAACCTCAACCTTTACTCCATACCATAAACAAAAATTAATTTGTGATGGATCATTGATCACAACATAGAAAAAAAACCCATAAAACTTTTAGAAGAAAACATAAGAGACTATTTTCATGACTTATAACATAAATGCAGTGATTTGCTTTTTTACCTTATATTATTTTGTAATCATTTTATCATACTGCAGCATAATTTTAGTAGTCAGTAATATTGAGAACATATAACATATTGTCAATAGGCTATAATTTACCTAATAAATTATCTATCTCTGGATTTGTTCCTTTTCTCTGTTGATTTTTCAATGAGTTGGCATTAATATTTTTTCCTTTGGAATGTTTTGGGATGATAATTTCTCAACATTAGATTTATTGGGTCCAAATGTAGGAACATACATATTAACCTTGGTTAAGATTTTAAAATTGCTTTTTTACAGGATCCACCAAGATGCTTTAAATTCCCTTTATGAATCCCCCTGTTTTATTATTTTTATGCTTTCACTAATCCTGCTCCCTTTCTCCCTGCACTATTTTTTTTCAAAGCTGACACACTCTATTTAAAATCTAATTTAAGGTTTCTTTCCTCATTGGAAGTTTTTCCTGATATTTTTCCCTATTTTGAAATAATTATCCCTCTTCAGTGCCCCTCTCACCTGCAAAAAATCCTCCACTTTCATATATCATTGCAAAAATTTCTTTGAAGGCAGGGTCAATGTCTTATTTGACTTATAACCCCAACTCCTGTCACTATGCACAACAAAGAATAATAGTAAATAATTACTGAATGAAATATTTACAGAAAGAAATAAAGCTACCAAAAATGTTATAGACTTTCTGCAGCCATGTTCTATGCAGTGTGATTCATTAATATTATTTAGCTACTTGAACAGATATAAAATGGTATCATAGTGTCACATTGTTTACTGTATTTTTAAATTAATAGGTTGTGTATGCTTATTATTTTGGTTTCCTCTTGCATTAACTATATTATATTTAATTATATGTTTTTGAAGTCTTTATGTTGCTTCTTTTTTCTATTCAATTTTGACCTATCTGTAATTTTTTATATTATTGATAGATTATTTGATAGAGCTTGTTTTGGAGTAATGGCAGATAGATTGGTAATTCTATAGTATAAGGGCCAAAGGAGAAAATAGATGGACAACAAAACTGAACACTTAAAGCCTGATTATAAAAATTGTTGTATATCATAAAAAACAGTTTAGATTTTACTCTAAAATGAATGGATAGGCTGAGAAATTTTAAAGCACAGGAATAACATTATCAGATGTGCTTTCACATAAATAGAAAAGCATGATTTTTGAAAAGTTAATTTTATTCAGCAGTTTTATTATTTAAACAAGACTGATTTCTATCAGATTACAATAGCCACACATATTCAATGTAAGAAATTTGTAGATAAATTTATGTCAGAAGAAATGCAAATAATCCAACTAATTAGACATAACTATTTTATTGTGATTATTTAATTAATATATTGATTGTGACCAGTGTTTTCAAATCTTATAAATAACCCAGTAACGTATGTCTTTGTGCATAAATATTAATGCAGAGATTGTCATCTCTTCCAAATTGCAAAATAATTTGTAAAATATATTTGCTCTCCAGTCTCCCTTCCCTCCAAACACAAACACCAGGATGACTCAAAAGCCAAGGAAAGTTCTTAATTCTAAGTAAGATTTGGAGATGGTTCTACATCCACCAGGGGGCGATAGAGTACAGTTTGCAGAATACACATGCTGGGGTAGAGACCAGACTAGAGCAATTTATTGTCAAGTTACCTATTAGCTTACTAAGTCTCTACTACAGGTCCAAGATGCTGCCTGAAGCTCCACTATCTATAAAGCTAATATAAGCTTAACAGGATAAGAAGGTGGGACTAGTGGCCATCTTAGTGTAGGGAAAAATAATGAGGAACAGACCAGAAGAGGCAGGAAAGATCTGAAGTGATATGTCTGTATGCTTTATTCTTTTGAAGTACCAGGGGCAAGGAGAGATACATACAGGTCCTCATTCTTGACCAATCCTCCCTTACAACCTTCAGTCAACTCAAGGATTTGCTTTCAGTTTGGTGGGGTAGATCACAAACTGTTTCACTGTGACTTTTAAGCATCTATCCTTTTGTATTTGCCTTTTGCTTTGCATTCTTTGTTGTGATAAAGGGGGCTATTTAAATGCATCCCAGAGGCAAAGAGCCTTAAGCACCACCCTTTCCTCACATTACAGGAACCTGAGTCTCCAAAGAGGGAGAGGATTAAATCCTATTGCTGATATGTATGGTTCCACAGGAAGTTGCAAATTCTCCATTTCCTAGGGTTGCTAAGAATCAAAACATAAGAAAATATCATCATGACCAGGGCTTGAAAATTAGTATGAATCTATCTCAGATTCATTATAAATTTAAAATGTACCACCTAAATGCTAACATATTCTGTATGTTTGCTACTTCTCTTCTTCCTGAGTACACATAATTATAGATAAAACTTTAAGAAAACTTTCCAGTGGTAACCACTGATTCCATACATCATGACCACAATATGTCAATTCCATATGACACAACCACAATAATGTAATGAATACAGTGGATTTGGTTTTTCACCCAAGTGCTTTCAAGATTTGAGTATTTGCTACTCCTAGTTAAGTGCCACTTCTATTCTCTTTAACAGGAAATGACTCACAGGGTCATTTCTGCAGTAAATGCTAACTGTAAGGCCATGGTACATGCATTCAGAAGGCATAGTGACATTTTCAACAAGATTGGAGATGCTCCTGGAGAATGTGTGAATGAATGAAGGGATTTCCTGTGCACCTGCCTGTCCCCAGAAGGTACCAGCCTCCATTTGTGTTCTCCATTCTGGTTGCTAAATTAAAGTTAATTTTCACTGCTATGCTTATTAACAGACCTAAAAAAATGGAAAATTATTTGAATTATACCTTATTTGGAGAGTCATTTTCCACATCCTGAATTTAATTAATGAAAGAAAATTGGAGCATAGAAGCATTTCAGCTTTTCCAAAATTACCTTAATTTTATTCTTCAAACATGAGGACAAAGTAAACATACTTCTAACCATTATTTTATACAATTTTGAAGTGGGCCTATTCCATAAATGGGAAAAAGCTCTCAATCAGAAAGTTCTCAGAATGGGATGGGTGGGGAATGTAGCTGCTCTTGGCTGTACTGATTAGTGGCCATAATTAAAAGGAAAAGGGAGTAAGATTAAAATTAGTTGGTAGTGCCTGTGGGCCTCCTTCTGAATATCTTAGTAAAAAGAAATTTAGAGCAAAACCGGAAGTATTCAAGTATTCCCACACACCAAACTTACTCTAACTGTAGCCTCTAAAAAAAAAGGAAAACTAGACATCATTTTGTGTTTGGATTTAAATAATTGTAAACTATGTCAATTCCATAGATGGGACAAAACTCTCAATGGAAAATGCTTTTATAAGGAAATGTGTGGAACATTTATTTGTTGGAAATAGCATTAGTTTGGGTGCATTTGGCATTTCATTCTGATGGATAACTTCTTACTAACTGAGTCTTTTTGGAGGCTTTCTTTTCTCTTTTAGGGAAAGATACAAAAGAAATGGAGAATTTTCCCAACTGGATTATTGTAATTTGCTTGCTTATCATTGTTTTCCTCTTTTTTTGCTTTTCACTATTTAGCTCTTCAGCTATATGATATTTATTTTGATGCATATTGTGAAGTTATACATTTCCCCAAACATTCAATTTTCCAAACATTAAGATAAGTTTTTCTTTGTGATTGTTTTAAGATACTTACTTCTTTAAATACTATCTTATAACAATGATTTTTGTATCACTAGGAACCTTCTTAAATTGATTGCCAGAATAAAAAAATAAAAATAATAAAAGAAATTGATTGCCCTGCTGATTAATTACTATCTCTGCTTTGACAAATAATAATTGGGTATAATTCTTTGTTAAACTTCCATCTCTGTATTCTCATAGAGAGCCTGGAACTCTGGGACCAAAAGCATACTTTTTTTATGAGGCCAGTGGACATGTGCTCAAGACCAAAACACAGTTGCAAGCCTAGGACCAGAGATAGCAGATTGTTTACTGCAATTGTCTTTCTAGGACCTATCCCAGTAGTGTTTTTGTCTTCCAATGTTCTTCTAGCCAGACATACCAATCTACTCACTGAGGCTGACATGTTCACAGGAGCTTATCAGTCTATTCCTCAGAGCTCAACTCTGCTGATGAGTGGAGAGACCCAGGACAGTTTCTGCATCAGTGGTGAAGCTCAGAAGCATATCTTCTGCAATAGTTTCCAATTGCTGTTATAAAAAAATCATCTCAAATTTGGTGGCTTAAGACAACATAAATTTATTATTTTATGGTTCTGGAGATCAGAAGTCCAAAAGTTTTCTCACTGGTCTGAAGTCAAGATGTCAGCATTCTTTTTACAGGCTCCCATTTCTCTGATTTTCTCTTCTTCCTCCCTCTTTTACTTATAAGAATCTTCATGATTACATTGTGCCCACTTGGAAATTCCAGAATTATCTCCCCATCTCAAGGTCAGATGATTAGTAAACTTAATTCCATTTTTAACCTTCGTTCCCCTCTGCTGTGTAACCCAACTCTTCATATTCTGGAGATTAGGTCATGGGCATCTTTGGTGTCCTACCAAACCAGTGGATGAGGTTATTCACTAATGAAAACTCAGATTCCATCAATAGTCAATTCTTTCTGGATGGAGGGTCATCATGAGGCACCCAAAATATCTGCCCAAGCAAGAGTTTCTGGATTTCTAACATATCCAGATAGTACCCACCTATCTGTCTCTTTATTTCCATCAACAGTGGGCTACTAAAAATGTCACTTTTGAGACTCATTCATAGAACAAGGGATCTGAAAGTCAAGAAAGTTCTTCATCTGCTGAAAAATATCAGATGAGTCTTTGAGATTACTCCATATTTGCTTCAAAATTGAGAGTTGAATTGTTGCTGGAGGTGAAGTAGGTGCATGAGAACATAGACCTGAGAACATAAGCTGCCTGCCTGGCTTGTTTTGAACCAGACAACATGCCTGTTTTATGAGTAAAGAGAATTGATGCCTGAGCATGTTTGACAAGAAAATATCTTTCCTACACTTGGTGGCTTTCCAAATATGCATACCCTTGATGGCCTGAGCCATTTCTCTGGTGTTCTTAAATTGAACACAAAGATTTGAACCTCTTATTTTGTGGGGTCTTCTGGGTCAAGTGAATGGTGAACCATTTTCAGAGATCACATTGGGCCACATATGGTAAGAGTAAACTATTTTTTAAAAATCCTTCATATAAAAAATTAAATTCTGTGTCCATAAGCAGTAGTCAACAAAGAATACAGTGACTAAAGAACAGCAAACTAGACCAAGATCCTGATTTGCTCCTTCTTGGGTTCATTCTGCAGGGTCATTGGCTTTTGCTATGATCCTGTCCTGACTGGATGGCTTAATGCGAACACAGAACTTACTTTTTCCAACACCCAACTTTTCTTGTTGAGCCATTCTCTGTGAAGAAGCCTGCTTTTTACTTCAGATATGTGAAACTCTTACACCAACTGAGAGTTGACAGAAAATCATAGATCAATCACTCCAGTGTCAATTTACATCTTTAGAGGAAAGGAATACCCTGATACCACTGAGTTAGCAGTTGATGTCTATAAGGGTTTTCAAAGTTTGGGGCATAAGGACACTCCAGGATAGTGTGGTATGAAATGAAGGCACTAGAGCAATCCCACCCAGCCTGAGTCATCTTCAATGATTACTGTTTCTATGGTCCTATTAGTGGAAGTTGGTTAGAAGAAATCCACAAATCTAATCTGGATTTCAAAATAAATTATAATTTGCTATGTATGTGTTCTCACAGATCCTAGCACATAGAGGACCTCAAGAAATAATATGCTTCAGAACTTTATTAAACAGATATTTTTTGAGATAGCCATTACAATTCAGGAATAGATTTGACTGCTTTCTAGGTAAAATTTCAAATGAGAAATCACAGGAAAGGACACATTATATCATCTAAATTTACTTATTTTTAATTTAAAATATATAATATTTAATCATGAATATAAAATTACACATTTTAAAATAGATTGGTAGTTCATAAAAGAAATTGAATAGATATATAGTTTAATTAGTACATTAATTAATAATCATATAATTAATGATTGTATAGTTTAGTAGCCATTGGGCTCCATAACCTCCTTTCTCTAGGCCTCAGATTCCTCATTTGAAAGGATGGGGGAGTTATGAGATATTCCTTAAAACCCTTAAGATTCTGTGACAGGAAAAATAGCTGATATTACTTAAATGTTTCCTAGACTCTTGGCACTGCACTGAGTGCTTTAAAGGCATTTTTCCATTGAATCTTTATAATAACCATATGAGGTAAGTAGAATTACTATTCCCATTTTTCCCATAACCTGAATACAGGACATGACTACAGGTCTTTTTCTTCATAGAATCTCTTGTTAGCCCAGACCCCCTGTCCATGAGTTTAGGGAGAAATGCATAACGGCCAGGTCACCATTAGAAGTCATGAAGAGAACAATTTTAACCTGGTTAGCTTACTCAGCATCAGCTGTTCTTTCTCCAGCATTGTCCTGGCATATTGACATATCAGGTGACAGAATAATGGTGAGGTTTATATCCTCAGTTTTCTGTGGCACCCAACTCACTCCATTGGCTTCCTTGGAGTCTGGGCTGTGAACTCAGTGACTCTGGGACTGACTATACTTAATTGGATTCCTTGTCTCCTGAGCAGGAAGCCACTCTCTGGGAAGGAATCTCAAGTCTTTTTCCAATATTGCATGGGAAATTCCTTCTGACCATGGAGTCTCACTTTCTGCTTCAGTCCCACCACTGTGCTTCTGAAGTAGTGTAAAATGGGTCTTTAGAAGTCATGGAGGGCTGAGGGGAAGACTCTCTGATGCAATCGGTATCTTCAGCCCTGTAGTTTGTGCCAAGTCAACAAATGACCATGGGGTCTGGGCCTCATTTCTCCTGTCACTACAGTAATTCCTCAGTTCTGTATACTGATGTAATAAAGTTATGCAAGTAGCAGCCAAGATTAAGACCAATCAGATATTCCTTGTGGCCTGGCATTGTTTATGAACAAGCACAAAGAGAGTGAGAATAAGGAAAACATTTGGGAAGAAGAAGAAATATAGGCTACAGTAGCTCAATAGGGAAAGAATAGAAAAGGGAACATAGAGTATAGAAAATGCAAATTAGGCTCAAGTATCTGCACTCAAACTCAGAAATGTTGCTCAAGTTTCTGCACTCAAATTAATTGCATTCATTATCTGTCGGACTATTAGGTTTCTATAGTGTCAATAATAAATTGAAAAATAAAAGCAATTTAAAATGCATTATCATTCTTTAATATAAAAACTTTAGTATCTGGACTCTGTCTCTCATAGCAAAGATTGAGACCAGTTTAATGTGCTTAACAACCTTCAGAAAACTCACAATAAACTCTGCATCATGGGGAAAGTTAACATAATACCTCAAGCCCAGCTTCAAAACATGAACTTGCAAAAATAATTTGTGTAAGCAAATCCCCTCTCCATAGTGCAAAAACCTTCACAATTCCCCACCAGTCCATTGCCTTACTTTCACTTAGGATCCTACACTTCAGAAGAATCAAGTATAGCCATTACTGAAAGAAAAATAAATGAAAGGGGAGAGAAATAATGCAAGAGAGAAGGAAATTTTCAGATTGCTATTTAGGAGTTTCAACACTCAGTAAAATCTGGTAATCTTGTCTTTCTTTTGTGGCATACATAAACCAAATTCATCCATAGATATTTTCTTCATCATCCAGCATCCAAAAACAAAATGTCTCATAATCACCTAGATAATATGAGTAAGGTAGTTAATATTGTACTATTTAACCATAAATTAATTGTAAAAGATGACTGAAAAACAATTAAAAATCAAAGGGTCTTACCAAACACAGTTAGGAAATATAAAATTTCAGAAAGCTAAAAGATTATGTGGAAGTTGAAAGGAAAAGAAGCTCAAAAAATAAAGAAATGTTTGAAATACTCATGAACTACAAAAATCTGACCCTTAAATTCATTCCTAATATAATTTAACCCAAATCTAATTGACAATTCCTTTTAATGTCACCCCATTCCATAAGGTTATTGTAGGAGTGATCAAATACTGAAATATGGGGCAAACCTCCTGCAGCAGTAATCAGTGTCAAGAAAGATCTGAGTGAGTGAAGAGCAACCATCACAAGGTAGCATCATGGAATCCAAGAGTCCAGAGACCCTTCATCTAAGTCTTCTTATTTGCTTATTTGTAGATTGCTAGAAAGAACAGTGGCAGTAGAGAGAATTGGGGATGATGAATAAATAGAGCTAGGGATGTAGACCACTGTCTGGAGAATTTGGGAAGCAGAAAACCACAGTGATAATGATCATTTGGTTTGTGAACATATGACTTTGAGATACTCAGCACCTTCCTGATCCTATGTCTTGAGCGTAAGTTTAAACCACATCCTGCTGACTGTGAGACTCTCCACACAATAAAACATAACATCTCTTTATCTGAACCTTCATAATGGTGGTTGTTTTGAGTTGGGAGCAAATTTTAAGAGAGATACAGTATCCTCTGTCACTTTTTCCTCAATCTCTAGTCACTATCAGCAGCTAGTATGAGGAGTAGCATGCACAGAGACTTAAGCATGATTAGCTTAACTTTGGAAAAGTAAACATCCAAGATATGTATGACTCTACATTAGGATTACAACAAAATAGAACATTATTCTCTAACATTTGAACAATCTAAATGGTATAGTTGACAGATTTTAGGACAGAGAAACTGGAAATCTCTGATCCAGACCCAGTTCTAGAATGAAATTGGTGCATGAGCTCAGTTGTGGAGAAGGATCATAGAGGTAGGTGGCTGAAATGGAACACCCTACATCTGCCTGGTTGAAAGATTAGCAGATGTTAAGTGTTAAGTACTTCCCATGGGAGTATAAGAGAGCAGAGTCCTCCCCTATTCTGCTAATTAAGTGCCCTTCCCACTCTGTGCTTGGCACTGGCTGAACTGGCAAATGACCTCAGCCAAGTTAGATCAAACTCAGGGTCCGCAGTGTTATTGAACCTCCATTGCCTCATAGCTTCATATAGAGGTAGAGTGTCTATATAATTTATTTTACAAATCAGAACACAAAAACATCATGTGTAAACTCTCTGAGTAATCAGGACTCCGTCTTACATAGAGGGTCCTTCACAGTGTGAAACCCAATAATATTATTTCCTTTCCACCATGTCCTTCTCTCTCCCTACTGTTTCTTCTCCTCACTTCCGCTCTCACCTCCAGTCATCCTCCATTCTACCAATATAGTTTTCCCTGAAAATGGCATGCACATCATATACTCATGCTTTCACAAGAAGTCCCTTTCCCTCTGCTTCTGTGCACTTCCCCACCCTCTTTGTCTGGCATTAATTCATCTTCCCACTCTGTTCATTCATCAAAACCACCCCTTTTCTAAAAAGCCCTCTGAGAAACTCCTGGGCAGAAATAGTCACTCACCTTGTGCTCTTTTTGTTCATAGTTCTGACAGTATATTGAAATTATTAAAAAGAAAGGACAGTGGAGTAAGAATGCATGATGTCTAAGCCTAGCTTTGTACCTTATTGTCATGGCAAATTGCTTCTCTGTGTCTTGGCTTTCAAGGTACAAAATGGGGATACCACTACTACTTCATAAGATTGTGGAGAGGATTGAGTTAATATAACTAAAGTGTTTAGGAATAATACCTGGCATATGATAAACTCCAAGAAAGAGATGTTTTCTGTTGTTATCACATTTTATTATGGGCAAACCTGTAATCTCTGATTCTACCATCAAATGGTGGACTCTTTTAGGGCAGGGACCTTATTTATCTTTGTAGTTTTAACAATGAGAGTAGTATCTGTTACACAACAGGCATTTAATAAATACCAGCTGGATAACTTCTTAAGGGTGGCTGTGGGAATGTAGATTTAAGGGCATCAGGCTGAACTCTTGCCAAATCAAAATCTACAGAAAAATGCATTTGTAAACCCTCATGTCTGCCTTCTTGATGACCCTCCCCACATCAATAAACAGAAACATCTCTTTCTTAGCCATCATCTCATTATCCCAGATATTATCTGATCTCTGTAATATCCAGGGGTATTTTCATTTGCAGAGAGAATGTATGATTGTGAGAAAATTCACTTTTTAAAGGCAATATTTCAGGCATGTAAAAGGTAAGATATTTTGTAATACATGTCCTGACCAGCATGAATGAGAATACACTCTTATGGAAACTTTCAGATTCACTCCACATCTTCTGTCCCTCTTTCTTGCTTCATTACATTAGGAAGAACACTGGTGAATTCCTCTTTTAGGGAAGTGTCTAGACTGGGCTTTTTGTTTCCTTGGCAGATCTGACCTCAGGCCTCCATGTGTCTCCTAATCTGGAAGCTCCAAAAATAAAGTATTGAATAATTTGAATAAACACATCTGGGGAATGTTGTATTTTTTAAAGTGATTTTCAATATTCCTGAAATAAAAGTTGTTTTACTTTAAGAATTTTCAGATTGTTGTAGGCAGCCAAAAGGAAGGAATGGAAGAAACCCCTTGGAGTTGCTACATCTGGCTCCCCTGTGCAAAATGAATTACCTTATTCCCTAAAGGGAACAGTTCAATTGAGAAGAGAGGCAAAGGGGAAGTTGCCATAGAAAATTTAGTTTTTAATTAAGAAGTAAAGAGAGAGGAGGAATTAAAACTCACTGTGCAACTCCACATCTATTTTCAGATGTCAGAACAATGAACCTAAAGGAGCTTTTCTGTTGTGACTGAATTGCCTCCAACAGATTAACAGAGGAAGCCTAGCTCCAGAGTGTAATGGAATAAATGAGTGGTAAAATAGAAGCTTTTACTCTGGTATTAGTATTTTCCTACTTAACCATTCATCAATATGACACCTAACATAATTAAATTTCAAAAGGCTTCTACCTTTAAAAATGGGATCAAAATTAATTGTTATGTAACCTGTGAACCTGTAAGTGAAATCAGGTTTAGTTGAACTAGCAATAAAACACAAAGGAGATCTTGTTATAATGGATTTGCATTCCTTTACAAATGGATGTGACATGTGATTTCAATATTTCATTTTGTCTTAAAATGTTACTGAGTTGAGTCATTAATATGCATGATGCTATCTTAATAAAGAAGTCTGGACCTCTGATAAGCAGTTGCTTTTTTCAAGGCAGTTACTCTGGATGGCCAAGTAACAACATGCGAATCCACACAAATGAGTCGAAAGTAAGGCTCAGCCATATTCTCAAAAGCCACCCAAAGGGAGCCTATTTACAGAGGCCAGCATCCCAGAGACTAGATTTTAAGTCCATATCCCTCCTTGAAAGCATGAGTGTGTCAAGTGTAGAAGGGGACAGGTTGGGTGAGGACCATCCTCTGAGGAGAAACCTCTTCTAAGAGTTCAGACCTGGGACCTCCATATCTTACTTTTGGAACATGTGCATAAAAGTTACCAAATCTCACCCACCTCACTTTCTGACAGATTTTCCCCTTAGCAGAGACCAAAGAACAGCAGATTGACACAGCTCCCCATGAAAGTGGTATTTCTTTAAGACTCATATGCCTTCCATATATGCATATCAAAGCCTGGACTCCTGCAACACCCTGAAAAGACATGCTTCCCAGCAGAGTGTTTTATATATTGGAAGGTATATGTATATATATATGTATAGAGAGAGATATATCAGTGCAATGGATGAGAGGGAAAATGCAGTCCCATTGATACCATTCTTCTGGGAATTTGAGTAAGTTTGAAATCATCATGGTGGCATGGAGGGGCTCTCAGATCTTTTGTGTGATGCTCCCTTCCCCAATAACAGAGTGCTTTGGGATGTTTCTGAGAATCCTCAGAAGGTGAATGCACCAGGCTAGATGCAAAACAAGTGTGGCTCAGAAGGAGGATTGTGAGATGCTGGACTAGAGGTCCATGACCCAGGTCAGCTGAGAAATTAACAATAAAAATCTCTCCTTACATGGTCCAGAAAGCTGTGTAAAAAAAGGGATGAAGATTGCCAGTGATGGGAGGATGTGCAGGTGGGGGTTTGGTTGAGGACAGAGCATGCTCTCCAGCTCTTGCTGCTTTTTACACTCTCAGTCATTTTCCTCTTTGCAGGTTTCCCCAGGCAATACAATCAAATATTGAAGCACCTTCTTCTGTGACTTATGTCCTCTGGAAGGACACAGGGAGAAGGGTGTGGAACTTCTTATTTCTCTTTGGTCCCTTCTTCTTGCTTCTCTATGGTTGTGTTCTACATACATTGTCCCATCCTATCTCATTGTGGAACCAGTATCCTGGGTGCCTACACCACTGATATCCTGGAGTTCAATGCACCACTGACCCCCATGGTTACCATTTCCTTTAAAAGGATATGAAAGATGCTCTTATCTTATATATTTTATGCTTCTTTGGTTATCATGGATGAAGTTAAGTGCTTCTTAGTATCTTATCTCTCACTAACTAGAAATATTTCTAAGCATTGGGGGAGAAGTCTTTCTTAGTATTTAAGAGCAAAAATCTTGGATTCATGTTCTGTCCCTGTCACATTTTAGCTATATAATCTTGATCAAGAAACTTGTCTCTAAGCCTTAGATAATTATCAATAAAGTGGGGATAATAACACAACTATCATGAGGTTGTTTTGAGGATTAAATGAGATAATTTTCTATGGCATTAGAATAACATCTGACAAGTAATAAGGGTACTGTAAGTGATCATCTTCATATTACTGAATCAAAGACAGAGACTTTAGGCCCAGGTGATTTGAAGCTATTTAAAATACTTATAAACTTGATATATCCAAGGATTTAGAGAATTTTGGAAGGAAATTTTCGTATTCGGGAGTCATGTCCAGGGGTATTTGGGAATGAAAAAGTAGGACAGTGGAGCTGAATTTACTTGTTATTTCACAGTAAATCAGGAGGTTTCCTTGTTGGAATTTTAATAACACAGTTCTTAGTACTTTGATCAAAGATGCAAAGGGTTGAAATAAAATTATATGTTCTCTAGGCAGTTGATGCAATGCATCCAGGGAAATTCAAAATATTTCTGCCTTCTACCACATTTCAGATCAAATCAGCATCTTCCTCAAAGTTGCTGTATAGCCATTTGTGAACCAAAATAGATAAATTCAATATTTAGAAATCTTATTTCATATCAAGAAATGAATAGATCATGCAAGGACAATTATATTAATCAGTGTTTCCTTTGCAATTGTTTTTAATAGGAGGAGCAGAATTCTTTGGCAGGTAATGGAGTAAGCCCTTTGAACTTTAACAAGTCTAGCAACCCCAACTGAACAGTGAAGAGGTGTGATTAAGGTTCAAGGGCTAAAGAAGAAATGACACCTTTAAAGTTATGAATAGAAACAAACATAAAAATATCTACATTGTAACCCCGTATATTGTAGACCAATAAGGTACCATGGAAATCATACAATCCTGAGATTTCAAACTTCCAAATGGAATCCTGTCCAGAAATCTAATATATATAAAGTAGACAAAAGGGTAGTTCTCAATAACAGTACCTAACACAGAAGCCTTGAAGCCTTCAGTGATTGAGAAACCATTGGCTTTATCCAATAACCTGGCCTGATAAAACTGCTTATTATAATAAAACCCCACTAATGGCTGGTCCTAAAATGGAAACAGACCCAGTTGTAGGATTCTAGTTATGGTATCTTTCACCTTCTTTAGACAACTGTAGTTAAATTTATTTGCTTTAGGACTTTCAAACAGTGAGATCAGGCATGAAGCCAAGCATGGGATGGAGGGCAGAGCTTTTTGTCATTTCCTTTCTAGACAGTCAGGAAGGAAAAAGAAAACACTTAATCTTTCCTATAACATTCAGTATGCCTAATATTAAATAGAGAAGATTCTATCACTCTCTCAATCAGTTATTAAAAATCTCTTCTACTAATTGCTTTTACTCACAGACACAGTCTCCCTCATAGTTTGGAGAGAAATAAACAAGACAAGATGAGCAAATGGTGTGATGGGAAAGACCCTAATTCCATGTCAAGTGGTTCTCCACAGAAGAAAGGCAAACTAAAGACCACTATGTTATAATTCTTGAAGCATGGGGTAGGGAGGGAGAACCTATGTAATACAAAAAAATGAAATACACAGAAAGGTAAAGCATTGTGATAACGGTGGTCCATGCCTTTCAGAATGCATTGAGACATCAAAGTCATTGTTACATCTGAGAATTACAAAATGAAATTTCATATGTTGGGGCAGAGTGAAATCTAGGTAATCCACTCAGCCATCCATTCTTATGCAATCTCAGAAATGTGTCCTGTCCTGTACAATAATATTTTCAAGGCTAACTTCACTTCCTTATTCCTCAAGGTATAGATCAGAGGGTTCAGCATTGGTCCCACCAGATTCATCATAATTTGAACCACTGTCCCCAGCATGGGTTTGGGTGTGGGCTGCAGGTAGACAGTGATAATGGGCCCATAGGCACAGAGGATGGCAATGAGGTGGGCACTGCAGGTGGAGAAGGCACGGTGACGGCCCTCAGTTGAATGAATACTCAAGATGGAGACTGTGATTTGAATGTAGGATATGAGGATTAGGAAAAAACACACAAGAGATACTAAGCCAACATTGGTGAAGCTCATTCTCTGGGCTAGGGATGTATCAGCACAGGCCAAGGGCAAGAGTGCTGGGATATCACAGAAGAAGTTATCCACTTCATTGGGACCACAGTATGGCAAGGTGAAGGTGAGGGAAGTCAAGATACTTGAATGAATACATCCTAACAGCCAGGTACCCACAGCCAGGCCCACACAGATTCTAGGATTCATGATGACTGAGTACTGCAGAGGATAACAGATGGCAGTGAAGCGGTCATAGGCCATCACAGTATACAGGAAGCACTCAATGCTCCCAAGGAAATGGAAGAAAAAGAGCTGGGAAACACAGTCCTTGTAGCAGATGACTCGACTCTGTCCTATAAGGTAGAGCAGCATTTTGGGACAGGTCACAGAGGAAAAGCCCATATCAAACACAGACAGGTTCCCCAGGAAGAAATACATGGGAGTGTGAAGGCGAGATGAAAAAATAACAGCCACAAGGATAGACAAATTTCCCAGCAGGGTGCAAGCATAGAAGAGCAGGAACAGGAAAAAGAGTACAGACTCCAGGCCTTCTATTTGTGGGATTCCCAACAGGATGAACTCGGTCACCACTGAGGAGTTCTTCATCTCCGTGAAAGCCAGATCTGGGGAAGGAAGAGGAAGCAGAGGTGCTCTGGCTTGTTGTCAATAGAGCAAACATACTGAGGAGATGAAATTTGTAATTTAAATGACAGTGTTTTGGTTACACATTTGGAAAGATAGCTGTGATCCAAATTACAAAGCACTGTAATTGGACTATAGCTGTCATGGCCAACCTGCAATTTCTGTACCAAGTATTTTCATTGCACATGTTTCAAATGCCAGATGTTCCTTATTAAGACAATACTTTAAGAGTATGCTAGAGTAAGGATTTTCAAAGGTAAGAACAGGGTCCCCTCAGAATCAGTTGGAGGCTCTTTCATATCTCTGGAGATATGAAACTGCAACTTGAGAATCACTGCATTTGTGAATCACTACTACCAACCACATTAGAGTTTTTTTCTGGGCTATCACTTGGGGGTTTTGTGGGGTGTGTGCATAGAGTGTGCCTTACAGATTGTGGTAGGAGGTGAGCCCTCCCTCTGCAAACCTCCCTGTCTAGTGACTCCCTGATCCATTGGATCAGTTGAAGTCAACCCAGTCACCTCACAGGTGTGTGGGAACTGCTGATTCAGCCCACAATGCTCTCATCCCCTACAGGAGATCAGGGCCCATGGTAGACTATCAGCCAGAGCCTGGGGCCTCCCAGTCCAAAGCAGTGAAGTCCAGGGATGTGGCCAGATGGGGTGCATGCCCATCTTCAGAGGGGGGCTCTCTGATCCAGTGGCCTGCCAGTGCACAGGGAAAGAGCACTGGAGCTGGGAGAGGTGCTGGTGAGCAGGGAGCTGGTGCCAGGGCTGGGAGATTTTGGGGAAGGCACTGCCCTGTCAAATGGCTTCAGTGAAGGTGTTCATTTATATTTTTAGACCTTTTATTTTTTAAAAAATATGCAGTTATACAAAGCATATAATCAATTATTCACAGTACCATTATATAGTTGTGTGTTCATCACCAAAATTAATTTTTGAACATTTTCATTACCATGCACACAAAAAATAATAAGAATAAAAATTAAAGTGAAAAAGGAAAGAACAATTAAAGTAATAAGGAACACTGGGTGCCTATTTTTTAACCCCCATTTTTCTACTCATCCATCCATAATGGGCAAAGGGGAGTGTGGTCCGTATCACTTTCCCAATCACATTGTCACCCCTCATAAGCTACATTTTTATACAATTGTCTTCAAGATTCAAGGGTTCTGGGTTGTAATTTGACAGTTTCAGGTATTTACTGCTAGCTATTCCAAGTCATTAGAACCTAAAAAGGTTTGTCTATATTGTGCACAAGAGTGCCCACCAGAGTGACCTCTCGACTCCTTTTGGAATCTCTCAACCAATGAAACATATTTCATTTCATTTCACATCCCCCTTTTAGTCAAGAAGTAACCACATTAGATTTTATCTCTGTTTTTCCAGTGAGTCATACAGGTTGAACAATCACCATTTTAGAGTTTAAAATACTTATATAACATGATATCAGCTCATTTGATCCTCACACTATCCTTTCATCCACTAACCTTTGAGGTAGAACTGCAGAAAAGAAACCATCCCAGCATTAGGAATGATAAACAATTCTTACAAATTGAGGTCACTGGTAAATGGTAGAACCAGGGATCTAAATCTAAAACCTTTTTCATGACATCAGTCTTGCCACTGTACTGCATCTGTGATGGATTCTGGCATTACTGACCTTATAAAATCTTGCCATAATTTGACCCATGTTTTGCCTTTTAACATCACCAGGCATCTGAAAATAGCCCAGGACAGGTTGGTCTGTATCCCTTGCCCTCTGTCTCCATTAAAATGTAAAGTCCAAGAGAGCAAATAATTTGTCTGTGGTGTTTACTGTATATTCTCAGTGCCTGAAGAACATCATCTGACACAGAGTAGGTCTATAATACATGTTTGATGAATGAAAGAATGAAATGCCTCATTCACCTTCTGGCAATTACTGGATATCATCTTGGATGTTTTATCTTGCACAATGACTAATTTGATACTATCAGATAGTGGTCTTCTTAATGAACCCTGTAAAGTAGCTTCACCTTCTGTCTGGTCCTCCTCTGCCCCATTACTCTAAATATACAGAATTTCTTTGTTTACATCCAGGGTACTGGTACCCAGAGAGAAGTTCTGCACTGTGCTTTCAAAGGTGACCAGACCCAAGAGAAGAGATACACATAATTTTTACTGCTGCTGTAAATGTTCTGGGAGTTTCATCAAGAGGAGTCACACATCACAGAAAGAATTGAAATGAGGGTGTCCAGATGTAGACTGATGTTGAGTTTCCATTCTTTTAATCAAGTTCAAATTCCTGGTTATAAAGGGCAATAATAAGAATTGACCTGTGAGTTGCCAGGTCAGCATGATGGGTTGAAAAAAAGCTAAGAAAATAATTTCCTACTTTGTATTCATTAATCCCATGTTCCTGTTCATTGTGAACTCTGAGGACATTTGTAAGTCAAGGACTCTAAGTTCTCCTCTCTATTAGAGGCAGAAAAGAGGAGTAGGAAAAAGAGATGAAAGTGGCACTTGGGTTACTTACAAAAAGGAAGTTCTGATCCCTTTACCATCTGTCTCTAGGATCATCAACCCAAATTTGCCTTTGACATAACATTATAAATCAGGGTTAATGATCTCCTCCCATAATCCAGAGAGGTCTTCTCAGTCAACTAAATCTAGACCATAGGACACAAAACTGAATATGCTTGTGTCTTCTGCAAAGATTTCTTCCAAGAAACTAATAGCTGCATTGTCTTCTCATATATGGAAATTTAAATGTCCTTAGGGCCCTTGGGCTCTCATTGCTGAGTGTAGCCCTGGTTCAAGGAGCTATTGAGTGAAGGGAGTTAATTAAAAGTGGGTAAATGATTTAGCTGAAACAGAATATGGTGATGTTTCCCCCTTGGGGCATTACTGTGATAGGAAAAAGATGGAGCCTTATTTATACTTTCTACTTCTGTGATTGATCTATGGAAGTGAGAAAAGATGTGAGGGGTAATATTAGGACATATGCAGAAAACTTTTCCTCAATTTCAAGGTATATAATTAGAATTAGAAATACTAACAATATATCTCAAGCTTTATGAAATATCTGATTTTGAATAATCAAATACTTGATCTCAATTTCTCCTTAGATCTTCTCCTACTTATCAGTTAATTTTTTCTTTTAATATTTCAGTTTGGAAATACAGTCCCCCTTGCTATACTCCCCAACAAGCAGTTTTGTCAACTGGCAAAGTTGGCTTTCCTAACTGAGAATTGTTCTCCACATGATTTTTCCAGTGTTATGTTAATGGATCAATCAACAAATGTTTATATAAGTACAAGAACTATACCTAAAACAAGATGTCTTCCCTGAATCTGTACTTCTCCTTCTGTGAAGAGAGTC
Organism: Choloepus didactylus; assembly: GCF_015220235.1. NCBI lineage: Eukaryota > Metazoa > Chordata > Mammalia > Pilosa > Megalonychidae > Choloepus > Choloepus didactylus. The sequence goes on from NC_051332.1 coordinate 8,517,166, forward strand.
AAGAACCTTTGAAATTCCATATGTTTGTGAAATATAAGAATTATTTATCTTACATATAACACAGGATTCACATAGTTGTCAAAGAACTCAAAATAAATGAAATCTTAATGAAAGTGAAGGGCTTAACAAAAAAAAATTTCACTTAAAAAAATAAGAAAATGGATTTACCTCTGCAGAGATGATTACTGGAAAAAACAGAAGGCACACATATGCAATATGAGGAATGAAAAGGAGGACAGAAGCATATGGACTAAACAGATAGATATTAAAATATTTGCCAATAAATTTGGAATCCTCGATAAACTGGAAAAATCCAAGAAAAATACAACTTATCAAAACCAGCTCAAAAAAGAAATAGACACTATGAAAAGACATGTTTATTAGTTTCTATTGCTGCATAAGAAAATTAGTACATATCATAGTGTTTAAAAAAAGACATTTGTTATCTCATGGTTTCTGTGAATAAGGAATCCAGACACAGTTTAGCAGGATACCTCTGGCTCAGGGTCTCTCGCAAATTTATAGTCAAGCTGTCAGGTGGGGCTGCACTCTTCTCTGAAGGCTCAACTGGGGAAGGATCCACTCCCAATCTTCTTCACATGGTTATTGGGAGAACTGAAACCTCCATACAGGACTGCTTCACAGCATGGTGCTGACTTCTGCAAAGTCAATCAATCCAAGAGACAGCAGGATAGAGCAAGTACACCCAGGATGGAAGCCACAGTCTTTTACAACCTAACCCCATCACTTCTGCCACATTTTATTCACTAGAAGCAAGCCTAGTTTATAGTCTTCTAGATTATATTCCATTTTTCATAATAGTTGCTTGGTACATACAGGTTTATTAATATTATTTAAATTTTATATTTTTTATAAATGTAAAAAGGCTTATATTACCATAAAGGTAATCTTTAAAACTGGCTGCATTTTTTTGTAAACAAAAACTGATGTTATAAAGTTCATTTTAAAGACTATAATAATATTAATAAAATATAAAACATAGAGGTATTTATTCCCAAAAAATACATCCTGTTTAATTATCTTGATTTTGTTGCAGAAAACAATACATGATTTTTCATACATATTTTAAGAGTTTAATATTAACTTATATTTAGATTTATTCACCATGTATATGTTAAAATACAGATGAAAATTATTTCACATAATGGGGGGCATGGCCAAAAACAGTTTTAAAAGCCTACTGTTAAGAATTCTATGATTTTGTGTTTAAAAACAAATTTATTAGGATTCATCTTTTGTTAATAATTGGCAATGTTAAAAGTGAACGATTCAGGCTTATATTTCTAAGCTCTTCTCAATTATTTATGAGTAGATACCCAGACTCTATTCTCAGTAAAAATATAAGAACTTGGATATAATCATCACTATATATTTTAACATTGTCTTGAAATACCTGAATTTTATGGGATGAATACAATTTCTTAAGTTCAGCATGAGCAATGCCAGTTATTTTTATCTCCTTTAAATTTGAATCTCTATATCATTTTTCCTCATAGTTCCTCTTTTCAATCATAAGTCCAACATAGGTATAAATTACACATAAATGGCTAAGAAGACAAACAATTTAATCTATAATGATGACTATAATGAGTACAGTTGGCTCTGTTCAGTGAAGATTATCACCCAAACAGTAAATGAAACATGAGGATATATGTCCCATATCCTCAAATTTCTGCACTTGCTCATGCAACCATATACCCAGAAGCTCTCAAAACTTTTTTTGTTTTAAAGAAAAGTATATTAAAATATTTTCATAATATATTTTTGTTTAAAAAAATAGTATTGACAGGTGTGTGCCATTGTTCCACTTAATGATTTAAGGTCCTGCAGTCATTTTTAGGAATCCCTGGGGGACTGTAAACCCTAATTTCAAAATTTTGCTTTGCAACTCAGAACATGCTCTGTAAAACTCAAAATACACTTCCCACATTTCTAGATATAGGGCCTATACACTATCAAGGAAAACCAAAACCATCCCCTTGCTAATAATCTCCTTCAGTTAAAGCCTGCCCTCTTGAGTTTCCTAGCAAATGCTCCCTGTTTTATTCTATGTATTCTGCTAAAGGAATCTGATCCCCTTTCTAGTCAGCATCCCTCTCCAAATTTGAGATCAGCAGACATATCTGTCTTCTCTGTACTAAAGAGTTTAATTTCCAACAATTTCTCTTATATTATGTCTTCAGGTTCCTGACATTTTACCATCCTAGTTTGGTAATGCCCCCACTTTTAATGTGACACTTGGGCTCAAAGGCAATATCCCAGGTATAATGGTACTTAGATTTTGCATGGAACAAAGGAGAACTCAACAAATGACTATGGAATGAAAGAATGAATGATTTTCTCTTTTCCTTTTTGCATTTCTTTGTGTTGGAGTCAATTTGTTTCTAATGTCTGAGAGCCCATTCTTCCTTCTCTAATTAAAAAGAAGAAAAGTAACATTTCCTATAGATTTACCTTTTAAGGGCAAATTTCTTTGTTACTATACTTTTCCGTCTTAAAATGGTATTATTTTTCTTTCCCCATGAGAAGGTGCTTTCAGGAAGAAGGCAGTCAGTGCAGAGAAGATGATTCACATTCCATAAGCCAGTCTGTTTTTATGTTTAGTCTCTCTATTCATATCTCTTTTCTTTCCTTTAGTATCTATTTAATAACACCATATTTTAAAGTTCCGCATACTTACAGATCTACTAAAGGAAGTTAGAGTAAAAATGTTTTACTCAAACCAGGTTCAGAGAGTTAACTGGCAGTAGTATCCAGGGTGATGGCAGAAGAATTGATCAAAGTATGAGAGTCACAAAGATTTCAGACCATTTTTTAAAACTGCTTCTTAATTGGAGATTTTCTTCCAGGTATTTTAACCTTTCATTTTAATAGGACACATTGATCTCTTTTGGTCCTGGATTCTGTCTTGGATATCATCCTTTTCCTCAACACTACCTATTGCAAGTGCCCTAGAGACTCTATTGTGTTAAACAACATCTCCTACTGAGATAGTGAGCTGTGCAGAGTGTTGGGGAAATATGCAGATGTACTAAGAAACAGTTTTCAAGCTAACATAAAAGAAGTGACTTAACACCATACTATGGTGTTAAAGTGTTAGGAAGAATTGGTGAGGGCTGTTTTTAAGATTTCTCCACTATTAAATTCATCCAAGAGACCATGTTCCAGTGGAGCTTGTAAGGAGATGTTGCTCTGTCTGGAGATGAAAATAACAGAGAAAAGAGAACTTTAGCAATAAATAACTATAATGGGCTGAAGAGAAAATGTAGGGCAGAAGTCTGATAATTGCCAGATATCCCCCCTTCTTCTCTGTACTCCTTTCCCTCATATAAATCATTTTTCTTGATTCATTCTATCAGACCTTCCTTTCTTTTGCTCTCCTAGACTGGATCCCACAATTCTAGACATAATATTTTGGAAACCTCTTTTTGATAATGCAAAAATAGAAAGTAAGGAATATGCAAATGGGCCAATACAGAAAACATAATATTGATTTAAGGGTAATAGTTATACAAACTTCTATGTGAACCAGAAACATTCATGATTAGTGACAATCTTCCTAGAAAAGTTCAAAATGAATAGTTTGGTGTGATTATGCCAAAGTGTTCTATAACATTTGGCTTCTGCCCTTTCAAGAAATTGTATATTTTATATTCTTTTAGAGAATAGGAAAAGGCAATGAGGGAGCTCCATTTTACTGAGTTCTTAGAAAGTTCTGGGGGCTTGGTATCATAAGGTTTTGTTGGAGAACTAGGACAGCAGAAGTTGTCCCAATACAGCAAGAACAAAGTTCATATATCTATTTCTATCTATGTAACCTATCTATCTCTATCTCTATATGTATTTATATTTCTATTTATGTATCTATCATCTATCTATCTGTCTATCTTCTATCTATCTATCCAATTAGCCCATCAGTTGTCAGTGCCACACTAATAATCTAGTTATAATGATGAAAGAGCAGTGCCAACCCAGAAGAACTTATGTGATATAAGGATGAGGCAGGGGTTCAGCATAGGTAGAATTTTCTGCATGACTAAAATGTGCAGATGGATAATCCCTCATAGAGAATCCTAGAGATTGTTTCTCTGGAGATGAGGAAACATAGATCTCCATGACTTCTGGCATTACCTTTTGTCATCCCAGCCTTCTCAAAGGGCCCGATCCCACCTCTGGGTAAGCCACAGAGCTCACATGCATACAAAGACCACATTTGACATCCTATATCTCAGGAAGTTCAGACCAGGGCATCAGGAGGAGATTCTCTCTGTCTAGGGCTTTTCTCAGCTGAGATAAAATAATCATATACTGTGACAATGTTTGGTAATTTTGTCCAATGAATATTCCAAGGTACTAACATCATCCCTTTGGTGTTTTATGGGTGTAATGCTCATGTGCTGACTGGGACTGGGAGAGAGAAGTTGAGTGACTTCTGAGGTTGGTGTGGTTGTGTTCTTTAACTTCCTAGGTGAAAGAGGATTCTTCATATGAGCAATGGCTGTGTCCATTTACTTCATGCTCAAGAGAATTTTCCAGAAAGCCATCTCTGGTACAAAGATGAAAGAAACAGTACATTCCTAGATATTAGATTGGATCACACCCACATGGGCCTGCTGAAGGCACAGTTCCTACTGTGTGTGTGAGGTGCTGCAGAGTTCCTCTTACGCTCATCATATTCTATAATGTCCATCCCTTCATGGCCCATCCTGATCAGCAATTCAACCAATGCCCTGGTGAGACCATGTCAGTTTCACTCCTAAACACTGTCAGCACAGCCTTGTAAAGAGAGTTTTCAAATTCAGCTGGCCTCTATAACAGGGGTCAGCAAACCAGGACCTTGGGGCAAATCATGCCCACTGCCTACGTTTGTGAAGAAAGTTTTATTGGAGCACAGCAAATCCATTTTTAATGGAATTTTATTGAGATATAGTCACATACCAGATAATCATGCAGAGTATTCAATCATTGGTTCATGGTATCATCATATACTTGTGCATTCATCACCAAAATCAAATTTTTAACATTTTCATACTCAAAAGAAAAAGGAATAAAAATTAAAAAAAAACACCTAAAATATCCCATACCCCTTATCCTCCTTCCCCCTATTATTTATTCTTTTTTTTTTTTTGGTTTATTTTCTTACTCATCTCTTCATACATGGATACACAATGTCAGTAGCAAGGTTTTCACAGTCACACAGTCACACCATAAAAGCCATATAGTTATACAATCATCTACAAGAATCAAGGCTACTGGATTACAGTTCAACAGTTTCAGGTATTTCTTTCTACCTATTCTAATATACTAAAAACTAAAAAGGGATGTCTATGTAATGCATAAGAATAACCTCCAGAATGATCTCTTTACTCTATCTGAAATCTCTCAGTCACTGAAACTTTATTTTGTTTTATTTTTCTTTCCCCTTTTGGTCCAAGAAAGCTTTCTCAACCTCATGACAACAAAGCCACCAGGATCATCCCCATGAATCATGTCCCACATTGCTAGGGAGATTTACACCCCTGGGAGTCATGTCCCATGTAGGGAGAAGGGCAGATTTGGCTTAGAGAGAAAGGCCACATCTGAGCAACAAAGAGGTCCTTTGGGGGTGATACTTAGGCATAATTATAAGTAAGCTTACCTTCTCTTTGCTGTAGTAGGTTTCATAAGGTCAAGCCCCAAGATCAAGGGTTTGGCTTATTAAATTAGTAGTCCATAATATTTGTGAGAATTCAGGAATTCCCCAGATGGGGAAGTTTAATATTTCCACCTTTTTCCCCAGTCACTCAAGGGTCCTTTGCAAATAGTTTTATTCTCTGCCCAAATTACTCTGGGATATATCAGGGCTTCCCCATTAACCTGTAAAAACCAACTAGATCTCACTCCCTATTCAAGGTTCCATATACTCATGGTGTTCAAATAAACTGACCATATAAGATAAATTGGAGAGTTTGCTACAGAAAATATAGATTTTTGTACCAAATAAACATCTCTTCCATTGGTCTCACACAGAAGTTGGTTTTAAAACACTGTCAATATTGTCCTAAACCTTTAGTTCGATTTCCCTTAGTCCTTACCAGATAAGCTTCATTCATATCTCTAACTGAAGTATGATCTCCTTTTCAGCCTTGTAAACAATTGCTATATGGGATAATGTTGACTTCCATAGCTGCTGAACTCTAGCTCTGAGTCTCAGGTGTCACACAGATACCTGAAATTCCAGGAAACAACCAGATTTTACACAAAGAGCTCAGCACCCCAGAATTTAGAAATAACCATAACAACTTAGGGATAGATGTGACTGTTGTAATACCTTACAATTTAGGAAACTTTACAGTTCCCTGATAACCTATTCTCTCGAATTCAATTCTCAGGGTTTGCACATTATAGTTAGTCCATATTGAGGCATTATAATATTTGTCTTTCTGCTTCTGGTTTATTTCACTCAACATACTGTCCTGAAGGTTCATTCACCTAGTTGCATGTATCATAGCTTCATTTCTTCTTGTTGCCACTCAATAGTCCATTGTATACATACATGACAATTCACCCTTCTGCTCATCAGTTGATGTACCCTTAGGCCACCTTCATCCATTGCCAAACATGAATACTGCCACCATAAACGCCAGGGTACAAATGTCCATTTATGTCTCTGCTTTCAGTTCTTCCAAGTGTATACCTAATAATTGGCTTGCAGGATCATATGGCAACCCTATACTTAGCCTCCTGTGTAACCACCACACTGCCCTCCAGATGGGCTGCAGCATTCTACTTCCCTACCAATAGTGAATAGGTACATTCATCTCTCCACATTTTCTCCAGGATTTGTACCTTTTTGTTTATTTTTAAACAGTTTTATTCACACACAATAGAATACATCCTAAGTCAACAGTCAATGGTTCCTTCTATAATTATGTAGTTATGCATTCATCACCACAATCTATATGAGGTCATTTCCATTTCTTCTGCAAAGAAAGAAGAGGAAAATAATAAAAAAAAAAAAACAAAGAATAAAAAATTTAATAAATTGAAAAGGAAAAACAATAGCAAAACTATGAGTCCTGTACTCCTCCTTATATCCCACTCTTATTGACATTTAGCTTTTGAATATTGCCTTTGTTTCATTTCATGAAGTATATTACAATGTTATTGTTAACTATAGACTCTAATATGTGTTTATTGTATTTTCCCTATACCATCTCATTTTCAATACCTTGCAATGTTGACATTCATTTTTTCTTCTTCATGTAAAAAGTTTTTTATATTTGTACATTTAATCACCATCATTGTCCAGCCTAGGTCTCACTAAGTTATACAGTTCCAGTCCTTATTCTCTATTTTTCCTTCTGGTGTCATTAATGGCCCTAGCCTTCCTCTTTCAACCATACTCATATTCAGCTTTGTTCAATGTACTTACAATACTGTGCTACTATCAGATAGTATTGTGCTATAATTTCTGGTTCTTTGCCATCAATCCTGTTGAACATTCTTTACTCATTCAGTATCAAATGCCTAATCTCTACCCTCTTTTTATCTCCTGATAACATGTGTTCCCAACATTAGTTCTCAAAGTTCACTCATGAATCATATTAGTGTTTTTGTCTCTCTCTTCTTCCCCTTACTGATAATCTTCATTTCTAAATTCTTCTCCAGACTTCTCTCTCCTGTATTTTCCTACCTGCTTCTAGTGTTCTCTTTAGTATTTCTTGTAGAGCAGGTCTCTTGTTCACAAACTCTTTCAGTGTTTTTTGTCTGAAAATATTTTAAACTCTCCCTGATTTTTGAAGGACAGTTTTGCCAGATATAGAATTCCTGGTTGTCAGTTTTTCTCTTTCAGTGTCTTAAATATATCATACCACTGTCTTCTCACCTCCATGGTTTCTGATGAGAATTCTGCACATGTTCTTATTGAGCTTCCCTTGTGTGTGATGGATTGCATTTCTCTTGCTGCTTTCAGAATTCTCTGTCTTTGACATTTCACAATCTGATTATTAAGTATCTTGTTGTAGGTCTATTCAGGTCTATTATTTGGGGGGGTACACTGCACTTCTTGGGTCTGTAGTTTTATGTCTTCCATAAAAGATGGGAAATTTTCAATGATTATTTCTTCCATTATTCTTTCTGCCCTTTTTCCCTTCCCTTCTCCTTCTGGGATACTCCTGACACATATATTCATGTGCTTCATGTCGTCATTGATTCCCCAAGACCCTGCTCATATTTTTCCATTTTTTTCTTATCGGTTCTCCTTGTGTATGCAATCTCAGATGTTGTATCCTCTAGTTCACTAATCATTTCTTCTGCTTCTTCAAATCTGCTGTTGTTAGTCTCCATTGTTTTTCATCTCTTATATTGTGCCTTTCATTTCCATGAATTCTGCCATTTGTTTTAACAAACTTTCAATTTATTTCTTATGTTTGCCCAATGTCTTCTTTATATCTTCCCTCAACTCATTGATTTGATTTCTGAATTGATTTAGCATGTTTATGTGAACATCTTTAATTAGTTTGCTCAACTCCAGTATCTTGTTTGAGGTGTAAGTTTTTTCCTTTGACTGGGCCATGTCTTCCTTTTTCCTAGTGTAACATAATTTTTTGTTAGTATCTAGGCATCTAGTTTCCTTGATTATTTCATTCTAGAGATCATTTTTCCTCTTTTACATAGAGTTTCTTGTTGGTTGGCTTTGTTCTGTATCTGTTTTTGGCATTAAGTGCAACTTATACTAGACCTCTACAATAGCTTCTATTTAACTGATCAGAATTTTTTAGCTCTTGTTATTCTGACTCTTGCCCAGCCTTTATGAAAACTTTTTTTGAAGAGGTGTCTACCCAGATATGATTGACCACAATCAGATTTTCCCATTCTAGACAGGCCCAGTTCTCAGGAGGGGGGTGTAATCAGCAACCTGAGGGTGTAACCTGAGGATGAGAGCCAGCAGGTTTTCAGGCTTTTTATGAAGCTTCTAGACTGCATTTCCTCTCCTGCCCAGCAGGTGACACTTGTCAGCCTGCAGCTCCCCACAGGCATAAGGAAGTGTGGTGCCTTCAATTCTCACAAGAATATGTCTCTGTAAGTGGAGGCAGAAAACAAGCTTAAAATTACTTTTTTTCCTGCCTCTGGGTCCTGAATTCTCTGAAGGAGGTTTCCCATTTGAGCTGCCCCCCCCTTTCCTTGGGGAGATACATCCTTAGGGAATTATCTCCTTCACTTGACTTCTTACTTTGTCTCTGAGATCTATCTTAACTCCACCCTTGCCTGGGTCACTGCTGACAATTGAAAATGCCTGAGGATTTCTCCAATGAGCTACTTAGAATATTTGGGGGAACAAAAGCAAAAAAAAAGAAAAAAAAATCCCTTTCAGAAGCAGTTCCAAGTCCCCAAGATTTGCCAGTCAAGAGCTAGAATTTGTACATGTCTCTATGTGCCCCTTTTCTTGGGGCACAGCCCCTTTACAGTATTCTGAGCTCAGCCAACTCCAAAAGCCTCTGTTTTTATTTCTTATTTTGTTTCATTTTATATTTTTTTCCACTAGCCCTGCCTCCTATCTGCCAGGAGAGAATTCATGGTTCCTTTCTTGCTTGCTCCAGGTTTACCTGTGCTCATGATTTGCATTCAGTAGTCCAAACGTGTTAATTAAAACTTTGTTGAAGCTTGGTTGAGCTACTTTCCCTTGCTTGTACTAGGGAGCACTTCTGTTTCCCACAGGGAAGTATTCCAACTCAGCCTGCCATGCCAGTAGGGGAAAGGTACCAGGCTCCACAGTTTGGGAACTTGACTTGCAGTTCTATGCTGCAATCTCAGCCCTTCCACCCATTCCAGACTGGTTTACAATCTGTATCTGGTCAAACATGTCCCCCAAACAGTTGTTCCAGACAGACTCTGGCAATTTCCTAGTTTCTGTACAGGACAAACTAAATACCACACCTTACCATGCCACAATCTTGCCCTACCCTCTAGGGGTATCTCCACATTTGTTTTTAAATATATCTTCTATGGCTGCATTCATGCTTCAAGAACAGATTTGAATATTTATAACAGAGGCCATAAGGCCAACAAAGCCTAAAAATATTTAGTATTTTGACCTTTAGAGAGAGTTTGCTAGTGATCTATTCTTTGAGAATAGGGAAGACATCACAGGTTCATATCAATTTGAATCCCTTCCCAGGTGTGTTTGTGAAACAATAAAAACACTTACAACTGGCATGGATAGATTGTTTTGAATTATTTTACTACAGAAATGAAAATAAAAACAATTTTACCCACAAATGGACTACTGACCTCATTCTGAAGTAATCTGGCCTCCCACAAGTTTCTTCAGAGCTCCTTTAACACCTTTGTTTCTCAGAGTGTAGATTGTGGGGTTCAGCACGGGGGTGAATACATTGCCAAAGATCTGCACCGGGGTGACCAAGACCTTGCTCAATGATGGCTGGGTGTAGATCAGGGCACAGGGTCCAAAGAACAGTGTGACCACTGTGAGGTGGGAGACACAGGTAGAGTCTGCCTTGTGCCTCCCCTCAGCAGAGTTCATCTTGAGGATTGCAACGACAATGCGCACATAGGATGCAAGGATAAAGAGGAAGCAGGTCATGGGCAGAATGCCAATGTTGGTGAAGCTCACAGTCTCAATGATAAAGGTGTCATCACAGGCCAATTTGACCACAGGGAAAATGTCACAGAAGAAACAGTCCACCACATTTGATCCACAATATGGCAGCTGGAATGTCAATACAGTGAAACTTGTGGCATGAAAGGAGCCAGTAAACCAGGTGCCAGCAGCCAAGAAGGCACACACCCTGTGGTTAATGATGATGGTGTAATGCGGTGGGTGGCAGATGGCAGCAAAGTGGTCATAGGCCATCACTGTATAGAGCAGGCACTCAGTGCTGCCCAGGAAATGGTAAAAGAAAACCTGGGACAGGAAACCACCCAGTGAGATAATGTGGTTCCTCACCAGTAGAATGGCTAACAACTTTGGGGTGCTCAGAGAAGAGAAACCAATGTCCAGCACTGAAAGTTTACAAAGAAAGGAATACATAGGGGTATAAAGGTGGGAATTGGACATTACAGCTAAAAGGATGAGCAGATTTCCCAGTAGAGTGCAGAGGTAAAAGATCAAGAAAACTGCAAAGAGCATAGTTTCTTGCCCCTGTGTTTTTGGGATGCCCAACAGGATGAACTCTGTTATCAAAGTGTGGTTCTGTATTGCCATAGAAGTCAGATTTTATCCTGAATAAAGGAGAATAATCACAATAAGGTGAATCAGTTTCCATTGCTTACTACCCTTCCCATTGTTCATGCAAGATTGGAAGAATAGGTGTAATCATTAGATTCATAAAGAGAAGGGCAATTGTAGCCACTATTAGTGAAAGACCAGCAAATATTCCCCAGAAGGAAATCTGGTATGGGAGTGAGGACTGAATGCAGCCAACTAGATAGGTAAATTAGTGCCATCAGGAAAAGAAAAACAAATGACCAAGAGAGTCAAAGCATGGAGGATTAAGATAGGAATGGAAAGACAAAGAAAGGAAAGGAAAAGGAAATGGAGAAAAGAGGGAAAAGATGACACATCAATATTTTGCATAGAATTTTCTAATTATGCCTCAGTGTAATCCTGTAAGATAAGTATTATTTCCATTTCATAAATGCTAAAAAAAATAATTCAGGTAAGTTAAATAACCTGTCCAAATTCACATATACAGCAGGTAGGAGGTCCTGAATTCAAACAAAAGGATGCTAAATTCATTTTATTATAATTAGGAAAGATGAAAATAACTATGGAAATGCAAATAAAAGGAAAATTAATATATTTTCTGAACTGAAAGGATTTTAAGGATGATTTAGTTTAGTCATTTTTTTTTTTAATTTGGACTTCTTCAACCACAACCCTAAGAAGTAGCTATACACAAATTCTTGAAATAGTGGAAAAGTTAATTTTTTCCAGGTCTTATCATTCTATCTTTACAAAATCCTGGCTTTCCTGTTCTTTTTTTGTTGTTTTAAGGTAAATTTTAATTTTCACTGTAAATCTTACTCATTGGGCTTAGACTTACTTTTGGGGGACATAATAAACAAGACTTGTAGAAAAATCCTCAGAAATCTGGAGGAAAATAACACTCCTCTGTGCTTTGGTTTAAACATGCCCTATGTCCTTCAAATGCTATTTTAAAGAGTTGGCATTGAGTTTCTCCCTGATATTCCTTGTATTCCCCGCATCATTTTGTCTGCTGTTGTTGATCATTCTTGGATGAATTACACAATGAAAAATGCTACAATTGCCTTCCTTACTGTATTTCTTTTAGTGCACCCTAAGATTTCATCAGCCATCAAATCAGCTATGATAACACCTGAAACTGAATTTTCTCATACATGAAATTGTAGGGAGGCTTTCACACTAGTTTCTATATTCAGTGCCAGAACCATCTTTTTTGATATCTTTTGCTTTGATTTGTTTTGTTTCTATAAAGTTATTGTTTATAGTCTTCCCATTTCATCCTTTTGGTATTCAACCATCACTCAAGCCTATCAAAGCATACTCATGGTTTTTGCCTGTTATCTAATATAGACTCTATTCTTTGCAGCATGTGTGCATGGTACAGTTATGAAATTGCTAGTGTTTCTCATCAAAGTTTTGAGGGAAGTCTTCACAGAGGAGGAAATATTCAGGGTCTATACTGTGAAAGACCCTAGATGAAGGGATAAAAGTCTTTAGTAAAATATTGAACCTCATATTTTAGATAAATGGCTTTGGTTACAATGTACAGGGTATTTTTACAGAGTGAATAGCCTGGAGCTAGGGAGACAAGCTAGGAAGCTAGGGCAACTTCCAGACCAGGGGGAATAAACATTGAATTCATATACACTTATAAAGTAGAGTCTATAAGTCTTAGTAAATAATTAGGTGTGAGGGCAGGAGGAGAGAGTAAAGAAAGAGAGATGATAATCTAACCTGAAAGACAAGTTGGATAACATAGTGCTATTAAATGAGATAATATAATATAGGTAGAATTCAATGAGTTATAAAATGAAAATCTGTTTTTTCAAGGTAAATGATAGGATTACTTTTGTACCTTTTGTCTTTGAATCTGTGAACCCACTGATTAATGATGTCTAAAAGCTAGTTGAATGCATGACTCTGAAACTAAACAGAGGACTCAGAACTAGATACATAATTAAAAATATGGAAGTAAATCAGATTAGCACAACCCTAGCAATCTATGAGAAATTAGAAGAGTCCAGAAGGGAGACCATGAGAGAAGAGCTGGGAGAACTTGAGAAGTCTGGGGAGTTGTGTCTCCCTCCTTCACTTCAGCCCCTTACCATTCCCCAGATGAGTCTGTGGCTCAGACACACTGTTAAAATCAGTGAATGTAAATAAACAAAGATAAATAATATTTATTTAGCACTCACTCTGCACTAGCAAGAATATTCTAAGTACATTATGAATAATAACTTATTTAATCCTCCTAACAACCTTCTGTAGCATTTACTATGATTATTCCCAACTTAGAGAAGCATTATGGCAAGACAGGTTACCAGACAGCAATCAATGGAACCAAAAGAAAACAGAGATACTGGTGAGGTCTGGCAATAAGGAAGAGTCACATGATTGCAGTTGGTTCTTTTTAAGTTATGATTATTTCTGTGAGTTTTAGAGCCTCATCCTAGTTGCCAACTGTCCCTGTATGGGGGAGAAAAAGAAGCTTCATATAGTTGTATGGGTGACATTTCATAAGGTGAGTCAAATCCTTGGCTGGATATAGAGGAGTTTGAGTATTTATTTATGAGTATTTATGAGTATTTATTTGATGTTTTAAGGTATTGGCATTAATTCCTGAAAATGATTCATTGAGTAACGCAAGACATTTGAAATCTGAGAGAATGGCCATCCAGGGACAATACTCTGTGAGTGTGTTTGGATGGTGATTTCATATTTCTTACCTTCAGCATGTTCTAAGATTGCATGAGAACAATTATTCCAGGGGACATTTACAGACAAGGAGACCAATTTTAATATTCTAATGGGTAATTCTATGGGTAGTTCCTTTACTGTAGGCATGCATGTATAATCACCAGATCAAAAAGAGCCATAGAGCTAATATATTGGTGTAGTTATAGAATTGATCTTTGGTGATTAAACCTACAAGAATCAAAGCAACAATCTCAATTTTTCTTTCAAATATTAGATGAATGGCTAGAGACCACTAGAGAAGAAATTTAACCTAATCTCATAAATACAAGATCAAAAATTAGGTCTAATATATGATTATATGTTATAGAAGAAAATCCATTATAATGATTCTGTATCCATTCCACCAGATGCCTTGAAATTATAATAAACACTTTATGGATATATGCACACACAAATTGTGTGTGTATGTGGGGGTGGGGTGGGGTCCCAATAGTATTCAATTTATTAAAAGAGTGCTCCACACCCAAAAGGCTAAGAACCACTATTCAACATGCTAAACTACACAAAATAATGCATGTCCTCTAAGATGGAGTGGTTAAAGCTAAACATAAAATATAAAATAAAATTGCATTCATTTTCCATAAAGGAACAGTGAAAAATTTGTAACTACTCTAGTGAATGCAAATACTAAAACAGAAATAGTAAAATACAGAGAAGAGTGAGAGGGATGGAAAATACAAAGGGAAAGAGAGAGAAAAAAAGCAAAGAATGTAATAAAAATGCATGCTCACACCCTTCATGTATACAATGTTCTGGTCCAAGTCAAATGAAAGCTTATTCTCTTCTTTTCTTCTGGCATCACTTATGGATGATCTTCTGGATCACCTTATTAGAAAGGACTCTACAGACTGGCTTGATCCTGGAACATTTAGGCTTGTGGTGTTTCTGTCTCTATCCTGAAGCCAGTCATGGTCTGTGCAAATAAACCCCTAAGCCAGACCCATTTATCTGCTGATCCTTTCTGCAGGCTCTAAAGCCTCCCATTAAGAGTGAGTATCAGAGGCTTAAAGACAGCTGTCCTGTTCCCAGGGAAAATTTCCCCTGAAGTCTGCCTTGAGTGCCTACAGCTCAGAGGTTGCATCATGTTCTCACTAGTTTGTAGAGATGAAAGATTAATAAAATAATGGAACATAACCAATTAGTCCTTGTACACAAGGTGATGAACTTTTGTTTAAAACTATTCAGGAGGGGCAACCACATACCATGAAGAATATTATGTTGATTTTCTCAACTGAAAATAGGCAGTGCTACTTAGAAAATTTTTCATTACTGATATCAAAACTCACAATGATTAATTCCTCCCAAAAACAATCAGAGGGTTCAGGATTGCCACAGGAGCATGAGAGTGTAAGTAGTTTTTAATATTAATTTTATTTACACATGCTCCTTATCCACCAAATATACCCTCCCTCTGATCCCTTCTCTGTATCTCCAGGTAAATTCTGTTCACTGTCCCTGCAGATTTTCTAATTATAGACATCTTTTATAAGTGACATCATGCAATATTTGTCCTTGCATGTATTGCTTATTTCACTGAGAATAATTTGTTCAAGTTTTTCCATGTTACAGCATGTCTCATAACATCATTTTTTTTACAAGTAAATAATATTCCATTGTGTGTCTGTACCACATTTTGGTTATCCATTCATTTAGTGACAGAATTTTGGGTTGTTTCTGACATTCAGCTTTTATGAATAATGCTGCTATAAACATTAGTGCACATATATCTGTAAGATCCTGTTTTTGTTTTCTTTGAGGCCATACCTAGAGCAGGATTGCTGGATCATATAGTGTTAATACATTTGTTTTCAGGTTCTACCATATTTCTTTACACAATGACTGCACCAATTTATATTCCCACTGACAATGCTTTAGAGTTCCAATTGCTTCTTTTCCTCTCCATCACTTGTTTTCAGTTTTTTAAAATAATAACCACTATTGTGAGTGTGAAGTGATATCTCATTATGGTTTTGATTTGCACTTCCTTAATCACAAATGATGTTGAACATCTTTTCATATGCTAATTGGCCATCTGTACATATTTTTTGGAAAAATGTCTACTCAAATCCTTTGCCAAGTTTTTAAATTATGTTGTTTATCTTTTGGTTGTTGCATTGTAAAAACTTTTTATATATTCTGGATATTAAGCCTTTTCCCAATATGTGGCTTGCAACTGTTTTCTCCCATTCCATTGGTTGCCTTTTAACTATCTTGATAATGTCCTTTGATGAATGAAAGTTTTAAATTTTGATGAAATCAAATTTATCTATTTCATTTACTTTTGCTTTTGGTGTCATATATAAGTAAACCATCACCAGTGGATAGATTTTGAATCATACAATCTGGGTTCAAATCTTGACCATGTAATTACTGACATATGAAAGTGGGAAGGTTCCTTAAACTGTCTGAGAACCATTAAAATTTCCTTATCTATAAATTTGAGGTGATAAATTTCACATAATGTTTTATGAATTTCAAATGAGATACTGTGCATGTAATCAAATTTTTTGAAATATAAATCTCAAAATATGAAGAATTAGTATTATTTTAATACTTTTAATTAATAGTAATTATTAACTTAAAAATGGCTGGTAGACTTTCTCAAGGAGACCTAGAGAATTGGAATTTTATAAAACCAGCTCTATTGTGCTGTAATTCATATACCATAAAACACACCATTGTAAATTGTACAATTCTATGATCTTTAGTAAATTTTCTGATTTGTGCACATAACTCTATAGAACCACAACTTGATTTTAGAATATTTCTGCAACTTAAAACCAATCCCTCAACCCATTTGCAGTCACTGGTGTTCCCACCCAAGCCCTAGGCATCCACAAATCTACTTTCTGTCCTTTCTAGACAATTCATATAAACAGAATCATATAAAATGTGACTTTTTGGGTCTGATGTCTTTAGCATGATGTTTTCAAGGTTCTTACATGGCATGTATCCATAGGTCAAATAATATTCTGCTGTATGGATAGACTATATTCTGTTTATTCATCCATCAGCTGATGGATGTTTGGGTTGTTTCCACTTTGGGGTTGTTATGAATAAGTTAATATGAACAGTTTTGCAAGTTGTTGTGGGAGCATATGTCCTTATTTCCTTGAGTTTTATACCTTGGAGTGTAGTTGCCAGATCTTGACTGTTGGTACTTCAAATTGAGTTACATACAAAACTATCTTAAAGGAAAAATATTTATGTCAATATACATTTTTCCTATATGTTACTTTATTTTAAAACATAAGGCTACATGTAAACTCTTGTTCAACTTTTCTATTTTATTTGCCATATAGTAATAAAAACAAAATTATTTGTTTTATAATAATAAAAACAAAAATGGACTAAATGCAAAAAAACATAGAAAAAATAAAATTCTAATAATCATTAATTTGATCTCTTGAAATATACAGTTTTTCTGAAACCAAATAACTGATACTGAGATTAATCAGGGAAAT
Source organism: Choloepus didactylus (assembly GCF_015220235.1). Classification (NCBI taxonomy): domain Eukaryota; kingdom Metazoa; phylum Chordata; class Mammalia; order Pilosa; family Megalonychidae; genus Choloepus; species Choloepus didactylus. The sequence goes on from NC_051332.1 coordinate 8,534,617, forward strand.
ATATGTATATATGTGAGTATTGTGTTTTACTTGTAAACATGATTTGTTAGTTTGAATTGTATTCAACCATGGTTTGTCATCCTTATCACTGTTTTTCATCTTATTTCTTTTAAAAATGATGTTTTAAAGTTGCTAATACATTATTATACTAGCAAATTAATTAAATTATGCAGAAATTACAACAATAACAAGAGATATAAATTATTTTTTGATATTTAATATTTACTATACTAAAACTAATGACCTTTGGATGTTGCTGTGTATCAGATGTGCATATCATGTAATTATGCATATTTACGGAACATTCTAGCATGGATTCTTTCAAATTTCACAAGCTTGCATTAGAAGCCACATGACAACTCAATTTTTCTACCAATTTTCTCTATTTGAATACTTAGAAAACACTCTACATATCATGCTCTAACAAACATTTGTCATTTCCTAGTTTGATCAGATATAGGTATTAAATTTAAGAAGCTATTTCAATTAGAAAATAACCATCTACATAATTTATGTTATAATTATGTTATTCTTTAGTTTATTATCAAAATGAAATTTCAAGGTTCTCAAAGTAAATGTGGACCCCAATTTTAAAAACACTGACTATAGTTAGAGTCTATTAGCATTTTGTTTCTTTGACCAAGTGCATAGCCTTTCATGAGCTTCAGTATCTCTTAATTTAAAAAATGGATTTACAAATACAGTTGACCAGTATGTTGTAAATTTTTTAAAACTATATTATGTTGCATTGCAAATTAATCAGGATGGACTGTTATATGTTGTGATAACAAACAATTCCAAAATTGTAGTGCCTTAACCCACACAGATATTTTTCCCCACTCATCCCTCATGTTCAGTGCTGGTGATTGGGGTGAGGATTGGGGTCACTTAGATCCCTGGGTTGACTGGGTCCCCATCTCAAGCTGTGTTGCCATGGTCACCATGGAAGAGGGATGGGATATTGGGAGATGGTAAATTGTGCATTGGCTCTTTAGGGATTCTGCCCAGAAATAACATATAATTTCTGATCGGCTCCAATTCCATTCCAATTCCTATTCCGCAGGCACATGAACTTACCTAACTTTAAAGAGTAGAGAGCTGAAAGTTAATGAACAAACTGAATGAATTTGAAAAAATAGTGATAAAAAAGAAAAAGAAAACATCTGGAGTATTTGGAAGAAAAAAAACAACCAAAAAGAAAAAACTTATAGGACAGTATATATATATAACACTGTAAATAATACTTTCTTTATGTTCAAGTGTTATTATCTAAATTATATATTTAGTCTTCCATACTAAGAATTGTGAAAATGTATATTGTTTAAAGCTGTTCACATTCTCTGAAAGAAAATACAGAAGGATCATAAATTCACTCTCACTTTTATTTATATGCAAGAAGAAAATGGAAGATAAGATATTTATTTTTATATATAACCACACTGAACTTTCCCAAGGACTTCCATATGCTAAATAACCACAAAATAAACGGACTTGAAAAATTCTATTTGGACCCCCAAAATAGACAGAAGGTTAGTGAGGCTTTCAGGCAGAATTCCCAGGGTTTCGTTACTTGGACAGATGTGGGAAAGCAGCAGAAATGCTTGTGGATGCTTAAATATTTGGAGACCATGGCAAAAATGGGTTGACCCCATGAGATGTGGGCATAGATCTAAATAACCAAGTGGCAAGATGGGACATTGTGCATACCATAGGAGGGCAAAGAAAGGTTTATCACAGTGGAAAAGTGGGCATTCCCCCACCAATACTGTATTATTTAAGTTCCAGAGCTTAGAGTCAATTCTAGGGAGATGGAGGGTGAGGGAAGAAAGCTCAAAATTCACTGGGTTTATTTAATGAGTGTGATTATGTTAGTGTTTCCTACCATTTGGCAGAAATGGAAGCTCATGGCAAGGGTGAAAGAAGTTCTGAATTGGAAAATAAAGGAAATTACATTTTGCACATCTGAGCTCGTAGCTTATGAAAAATAGACTATCATTATGTATCCTCTTATGTTTGAAATCATCTTAAATTATGGTTTCCCAGAAGTATAACATGGACATCAATTATGTACACATACCTGGGTATGAATCAAGACCTGAGAGTAAAAGGGTAGGAGTGGAATTGTGGGTGAAAATTAATAGGAATAATTACATTTAATGGAGTTCAAAAATTATTTGACCTTGTGTTATTTCCCTTTCAACATTGTTCCTGGCCATGAAGCTTACACCTCATTTCATGTGGCTCTATAACCAGACTTTGTCTGTTGCTGATTCACAGGGTCCTCTCTAGAAATGCTCCCAGGGAAACCAGATGCAGAGAGAAAGAAGAGGACTGAGAAATAGCCTAAAAATTAATTTTAAGCCTGTTTTTTCCTTTTCTTCATAATAGAGCCAAAGCTTTTAGGGTAGTTTATACCAATAAAATATAAATCTATGTATAATACAGTATATATTACTGAATTATTAAAGAAAGCTAAAGAATAAAAAAGAAATTACACCTAATGGTATTTTTTTTTCATTTCTTGCCATTTATATACATTAGCCTCTCCTAGATCTTTCCCCTAATACCCACATTCCCAAACTTTCAAATCCTATTAGCCAATAAGACTCAGTACATATGCCATTTCTTCCATTAAACCCACCCTGATATTCCCAGAGGTAGATCAAATTATCTTCACTCATATGAACCCCTTCAGATTTTAACAGTATCATTCTTACAACAGGAATATGTAACTTACTTTATAATTGCATAAACATCTGTAAGTTGTCTTTTCATTCTCCAGAGCAGCTGGCTAAGTGGCTTATTAGATTCTCAGTGAATGGTTTCTATGTTAATATGTCAGTTGATTAGAATAAGAGGAAGCCTACTAAGCTTCAGGTACCTTGATGGAGAAGAGAATTCCTAAGTTCACACATTCATTTCTGTGCCCTCATTGAGCTATGGAGGCCTCTCCTCATTTTGTAGGGCAGGTTTGTATATGAGTGATCTCTGAGGTCACTGATAGAAGCATTTATCACTTTATTTTAACAGAAGTGGTTTGTTAATTGCTGATCTGAAGGATTTTTTCTTATTTAATTAAAAACAACAGAGTTCATTCTTTTGGCATAATATTAAAATATCCTTCTTCCTGTGGATTTTCTGTGTGTGCACCTGTGTGTGTGTGTTTACATATTTCTACATCTGTATATAAGGTAATTTAAAATTTCTTAATTCTCTGCAAATAACTAAGAAAGTATTTATTGCTTCTACATTTTGGGTTTCAGAGGGAAGGATGATGTGAGTTATAAGGCTTCACAACATGCACTGATGGAAAGAATCAGCAGGTATCTGGTTAATTTAAACCAAGAGGACTTCCAGGGTTGATAATTGAGCCCTCAGTATTCCCTCTTGAAATCCAGTGAGTCTCTAATTGCTTATGCTGGCCCTGATACTCTAACTGCCTGGTTTTAATCCTACTCTTCATCATGTTGGGGCAATGCCAGCTATGAGCACTGAAATGTGACTGACAGATTCCACTGATGTGCCTTCAACAATGAGAAATGTCCACACTCAGAATATGGAGTCATTTGAAACCCTGACTTGAAGCTCTCCCTGTTGTCCCTATTCTCTCCTGTTAATTCCAGTCAAAGCTATTTAATTGCCCTGTAGCTGGTGAGTGGCATTTTTATCACTAACTCTCTCTAAAGAGATAATGTTATAGGATCTGCTTTTGTTTTGATGCAGTGATATAGGAAGAATCAGCCTTATCTTGGAAACAATGGGAAAACTGATCTGAATGAAAATGTGCCTAAAACACCTGTAGGGAGGTGAACGTATGTTTGCTTGTGTGTGAGTTACAGCCATGCTTATTCTTGCATTGTAATAGCAATTGCAGAGAAAACACAGGACCATAAACATCTTAACAAGGCTTCTTGCATTGCCCAACCCAATTCCCAGTCTTATTAGTTTACTTTGCCCCATGACACAGCTCAAAATTGGCAATGAAAAATCAGTGGGGAAAAAAGCCAAAGTCATAATGAGCAGGAAAGACATCATATAGGAACGAGTACCTTTGAGATTAATTAGCTACAAAGCTCTGTTCTCAGTGATTCCCTTAGGGACCTCTTACAGATTGATATAAGTGGTAAGAAAAGTTTCTGTAAATGGTGTCTTTTATCTGGATATTTCCATTACCTAATTAAAGAAACAAGGACCATCAGTTTCAACAAATAGTGTTAATAGGGATGAACCTAGAAAACACATCTGTTATCAATAGACACATCATATGTGGTTCATGAGAGACAGCATACCAGAAATGGGTCTTGGGAGTAAGACAAAAAATGCTGACTACTAACTGGACCACGCATTACAAGTGTGATTTTGAACAAATTGCCTATACTCTCAATCTCAGTTTTCTAACCCATAAGGTAGAGATAATAACAATAAACACCTCATCACATTATTATGGTAATTAGTTGAAATAAGATCCCAAAGGACTTACCACAGTGCTTAACATATGGCAAGTACTTTATACATTTTAGATATTCACAGCAAAATTTTACATTATTTTCATCTCAAACATTTGCTGATGGTAGCTTTATTTATTCCTATTCTAGACACAGTTATAATTTCATTGTCTATCACTTTGATCCTCTAATTTCTATTCAATCTAATATAAACTTTAATTTTGTATTTTTTATTCTTTCAGTTGCTTTGACAAATTCTCAATAACTGGTAGTAATTACAAGCATCAGCATCATGATTTCTGATATTTCCTGAGAATTTTGTGTCTTGTTTAATTCATTTGGGCAAATTGGTCACAAGGTCTTTTGTTCTGCTTATCCTCCTTACTAAATCTTTAGTTGTATCTGCCTCTAATTTGTTAATTATAGCTAAAACCAATAGATGTTGCTTTGATATATACAGTGTAATTCCAACCAAATTTGAATATCTTTCACTTTTTTGGGTCCATGAAGGGTTTATCATTTCAGTAAGTTTAGGTAAGTCGTTAACACTTGAAGGAAAATAGTAAGAACTTATGTCTCAAAGTTGTGCCCAATTTTGCTTTAATCTAACATGTTATAAAAGTATACATAATTTATAAAATGAATATATTAAGATGCTTTATTATCTACAATATTTGGTAACAGTTATTAACTCAAAACCTGTGCTAAGCTTTTTACATAGTGACATTTAATCTAAACAGTGAAATGAAGTATTAGCTACCATTTTCCTCTCCATAATACCTGTGAAGAAACTATGCTTAGAATTTGCCCAAGACCACATAGATGACAAGTGGCAAAATGGGAACTCAAACCCAGATCTTTCTGACTATAAAATTCAGCACATTCTTGAATGTTGCTTTCTCCCAACAGTGTTCCTGAATAATTGTTTCCAAGGGAAAATTCTGTATGTTGAACACTATTTTTGTAACGTATTTCTTTTTCTTTTACTTACTAAGAAAAAGAAAAGAGGGGAAGGTAACATATTTATCAAATTAGTATAATGCTCAAGACACAAAATAAATACTTTAAAGGAAAGGAGTCAACCTTCACAAAAACAAACAAACAAACAAACAAACAAACAAACCATGAAGCAGATTTAGACATCTCTATACTAGTTAAAATACAATAATTTAAATTAGCTAAGTAACTTACTAAAAGTCATAAAACTCATATGTTAAGATCAAATTCAGACCCTATATTTGTGATTTCTTACTTCTCTCAGCATAAGCTAGTGTGCTTCTTCTCAATAGAGTATAAGTCTATTCCTGGGAGGTGCTTAATAGCATCTAACAAGTGTGTAGATGGATGTTCTGGCCATCAACAAAAAAGTTATCTGGAACACATACTTTTATTCATTCAAGAAATGAAAGGTGTAAGTACCCATGTGTCCCTTTTACTTTACCTCCTTACACAGTTATCTTTTTGGAGTTCATTACCAAACTTGTTTGGACATAATGAAATGATGCTTTATGACATAGTATATCATTGAAACAGAGAGAAGTAAGAATTTAACTGAGACTGAGATAGAGAAATTTCACCAAGAAAACAATTTTAAATTTGGATCTTGAAGAATGAGTAGAAGTTTGTCCACCAGAGGAATCAGGGAAGGGTATCCCAGGAGGAGAGAATAAAATTTAGAAAGTCACAGAATTGTAAATGATTCTAATTTAAAGTGTTTTAAAACTTTTTCCAATGCCTATATAGGATTATTCATTTCTGCCTTCATTTTATTACTCTATATTTTATTAAATATTCTTTACATCATGTGGTCATTGAGAGCTAGGTGTACACCAGAGGAACATGTTCTTGAACTGTTGATGTGAACCCATTGTAAGAAGGACCATTTGATGAGGTTATTTCAGTTAAGATGTGCTCACCTCAATCAGGAGGGGTCTCAGTCCTATTACTGGAGTCCTTTATAATAGAATTAACTTCAGACAGAAAGAGAGAAAGCTGGAGGGAGAAGCTCAAAGCTGACCATCAGCAGAAGAGAAGGGAGAAACCAAGAGATGCCGGCAGCCAGCCCGGAAGGACACTATCTTCAGGGAGAAAGCATCGCCTTGGTGATGACTTCATTTGGACTTCTATCTTAGCCTCAAAATCATTAGTTAAGAAATTCCCATTTTTTTAGCTAACTCTTTACGTGGTATTTGCTTGAGCAGCCAAGGAAACAAACATCTTGCATTTTAATCATTTCTATATCTGCCTCCAATATTTAATGACTTCTTAAGAAAAATACTTATAGATCTTTATAACTTCAGTGCTAAGCATAGTACCTTACACATAGTAGACACTCAATAAATCATTTTTTGTTGTAGAAAAGTCAATGGCTGGATATAACCTCCAAATTGGTATCTTTAAGCAACAAAAAAGAAGGTCAGTGTACCTAGATCATAAAGTATGTGTGAGAAAGTGTGCCAGTTTGGATATATTGTCACCCAAAAAGCCATATTCTTTAATGCAATCTTGTGGGGGGCAGATTTATTAGTTTTTTGGTTAAGATGGAAACTTTTGATTGCTTGTTTCCATGGAGATGTGACTCACCCAACTGTGGGTGATGCTTTTTATTAGATTATTTCTATGGAGGCATGGCCCCACTCATTCAGGGTTAGTCTTGATTAGTTCATTGGAGTATTTAAGAGAGAAGCTAAGAGCTGACCAAGATGCTTGCTGACACTTAAAGATGCTTGGATTTGTGAACACAAGGATGTTTGGAGAAAGCTGTTTTGAAACACAACCCAGCAGCAAAGAACCAGCATGTGCCTTCCTCCCTGATAGAGATGTTCCAGATGCCATCGACTATTATTCAGTGTAAGTATCCTATTGTTGGCACTTTAGTTTGGGTGCTTTTATGGTCTTAAGTCTGTAAATTTGTAACCAAATAAACCCCCTTTATAGAAGGCAATCTATTTCTGGTATTTTGCATAATGGCAGCTTTAGCAAACCGGAATAGAGAGATGTGGGTGGGGCTGGGTGAGCACATGGCTTTGCAGAGAGTAAAACAGTAGATTGAGTTGAATTAACAATTTCACAGATACTCAGCTAAGTTACTAAGTTATTTTAATTCAAACTATGAACAACATTTTTGAAGTCTCTAAAGAAAGAGAGTAATATTATGTGGTTTACATGTTGGAAAGCTACCAGCTTAGGAAGTGAATGGATTGTGACCATAATATTTCTCAGGACACCTGTTCACATCCCCTCAGCCAACTCCAGTGCCCACCTATACAATGTGCTTATACACTGAAGGTTCCCCATGGCCTCTGGCTGAGTGCAGTCTCTGGCCAAGCAAGGTGGCTCAGGCTGCACAAATGGGGCTGGCTGAAAAACCTAGTAATTTATGCCCTCAAGAAAATCTACCAAACAATGAGGGACAGGAATTAGTAGAAAAGTACCCCAGCTCCCTTTGCACCCTAATTGGACATTTTGGAGGTTGTTATACATTGCCTCTCAGAGGATCCCCAACTGGAGCAAGACCCAGTTTTCTGGTGGTAATCAGTTCTTTGACACCTGCTTAATTAGCTGTCCATTATTGTTTCAATTCCCCACTCCTTTACCATGTTTCCTGGGATCATCCCCAAATACAAACTCTTGAGCAAATCCAAACTAAAATAAAATTCTTTCTTTTCTCATTTCCACGGCAGAAGAAAGTCTTGAGGGTAAGCTGGCAATAATATCTTTGGGTGATATCTGTACATATTGATAGCTATAACTAACCCACTGTTTTGGTTTGCCAAAGCTGCCAGAATGCAATTTACCAGAAATGGGTTGGCTCTTTCAATTGGGATTTATTAGGTTGCAAATTTACCATTCTAAAGTCATGAAAATGTCCAAATTAAGGCAACAAGAAGTAGACACCTTCTCTAAGGAAAGGCAGCTGACAACCAGGGTTCCTCTGTCATATGGGAAGGCACATGGCCACACCTGTTGGCCCTTCTTCTCCTGGGTTCTGGTTTCAAAATGGCTTTTTCCAAAATGTCTCTCTTAACTTCTCTGAGGTTGCTGAGTTTCATCTGTCTTTTATCCTCTCATAAAGGACTCCAGCAAGGGGATTAAGACCCACCTTAAATGGGTGGGTGTCACATCTCCATATGAATAACCTAATCAAAAAGTCCCACCCTGAATACGTCTCCCCCACAGGATTGGATTAAAATAGAATAGGCTTTTCTGGGGTACAAAATAGATTCAAACCGGCATACCCACCAAAACATCATGGCTGTTTAAAAAATAAAACAGACATTTTACATTTTGGAAATTCATACTTACGTATTTCTAAAGAAAACCAACAATAGCAAATAAATGTTGATATCTTCACACAGTGAGATACTTCTACACTTTGATGACAGTGAATTGATTTCAGATACATGTGGTACATAACTATCAGAGAAATAATATTTAAATGAAAAAAGCAAACTGCAATATAATTACACTAACATTAACTTCAAAAACTTGCAGCCTGCTTTTTAAGGACACTGACATATTAAATAAAATTCAGGGTAATGGTAACTTTCAGAGGAGTAAAGGGAATAGGATCAATTCCCTACAGGGAACTTCCAAGGCAAAAACACTACTCTTTTTCATAAACTGGTAGTGATATGCAGGTTTTAGGGTAATATAGTTCTTTATACATTATATTTTATTCAAAAATATTATTTTCTAACTGTTTAATGATTCACAAAACAATTTTTTAAAAAAAAAACTCCAACAGGAGCAATGGATGGATTTTTGATGTCAACATTATTGTAAGACATTAATGGAACAAGCATTAAAATAATATTTTTAAACAATGGAATGTAAAATGAGGGGGTGATAAATAATAGGCTAGATTATTTCTCACCAATTTAGCATTCTAATAATCACAGGCATCACCCCTCTTGCTCAAAGTGAACTAGCACAACATATAATAATGCCATTATTCATTTAGTTTGGACAATTATCTTGTAAAGTCAGTACTTCTGAAAAGAAAATGCAAAACAAGTGACAAAAGACATGATCTCTTCAATATTCATTCATTTCAATTAGTTTGAATAGGGTTCCAGGGAAAGCAGGGAATAAGAAGTATAGGCCTCTATACCTATGGACACTCCTTTAAAACCTTTCTCCATGCTTCCCCCAAGACAAGTCAGTATTTATCATCTTCAGCTCCATCCCTATTTTCCTAGTCCTAGCTGGCTGTTTTGGATGCCCACATCATAGTTTCTCTCTCTAGGAGCTGTAGGGAAAACAAAATGCATAGGTGAAATTCAAAACAGTCATTGGTTAAGTGACAAAATTATGGAAGAATAAAAAGGAACAGTGATTGAAGACTACAATGATATTTATCAGAAAGTGTGGGGGTGAATGGAGAAGACTTTTAAAAAATTAGAGTCCACCTGGGGTCAGGGCAAGGGTGCCCCTTCTCAGTCATGCTTGAGGCCAGTGTCTCAGGCAATGGTGCTGCTGCAGCTCAGTCCACTCAAAACAAGTTATAAACCTCCGCTTTAATGTCTTGTGCTTGTCTGGCCTCCCTGCTCTTTGACCTTAATTCTCTGTTTTAACCCTGTTCCTATTCCAATTGATGGCTTACCTGGTTTGGTGTTTCTCCCATAGACACTATCTCTCAAATCTTACACTGCCCCTTAAATTACAGAACACAGAAAAGTCTTATTCCACCATGAAGTCCAATGTGGCCTTCCACAGCCTAGGCTAGACTAGACATTTTGGCCTCCTGTGTAGGTGGAAAGAGAGCTCAGACCACCTAGAAATACAGGAACTTCTGGCACCTTTCAGAACTGCTGCTACAAGTAGACAGATCGGATTTTTCAAAAAGATAGAGAGTCCTTTTGGACATGGCATTCCTCTATTCCAGGAACAATGGAATGAGCTGGAGGAAGAAACCTAGATAACAGAAGGTAAGGGAATTTTGTTTTTCCTACAAAGACAATCACTCCTGGATGGCAGAGTTGAGTGATAACAACATAAGGAATTTTCTCTCACCCCCAAACAAAAGATTGAGGAACATGTTCCTTCTTCCTGGAAAACACTTCTTATCTCTTCTTCATCTGGAAAAAAATCTTCAACCTTCAACACCCCCTCTTTAAGGTCCCTCCCCTACCCCACCAAAATGTACTTCATAACTTCTGCCTAATTTCGTACCTTGATGATAGTATTTATCATGGGTATTATAGTTAGTTATATATCTTTTTATTTCCTCCAGTAGACTCTAAATTCCTTTCAGGCGGTGTCATGTCTTCTCCATCTTTGCATTCCCAATACCTACAAACATATTCATCACATGACATTGAATGAATGAAATGGAAGAGATTAAGATGCCATCTCTTACAATTATTCTATTTTGACCATCTGTTCTTGTTTCAAAATGGCTTTCTCCCAGGACATTTCTCTCTACGAGTCTGGGGATATTGTCTTAGTTTCTCCCAGGCAAACTCTGGGCTAGCAGAAGTCTACCTTCAATGGCCATCTCCAAAATGTCTCTCTCAGCTGCTTTCCAAAATATCACTGTCAGCTAACTGCTCTCCAAAATGTCACTCTCATCTGCTCTGAGCTCCTTCTGTCTGTGAACTCTTTTATTGGGCTCCAGTGATTTAATTAAGACCTACATTGACTGGGCAGGACCACATCTCCATGAAAATAATCTAATCAAAGATATTATCCACAGTTGGGTGGGTCACAACTCCATGGAAACAATGTAATCCAAAGATTCCAACCTAATTAGTAATGCATCTGCTCCCACAAGATTGCATTAAAAAATATGGCTTTTGGTAGAACATAATATATCCAAACTAGCACACCATCTGAGGAGCTACAACCAAGAAATTGACATTCAGCCTGCATAGGAGATGGCTTCACTGTTCCCTGAGAGTTAGAACAGCATCTTGGTAGAGCTCATGGGAAAAAACATTCAAACATAGATAGCTTGCCTAGGAAGAAGTACATGGGAGTGTGAAACCAAGTGGAGGAGACAATTGCCAGGAGAATGAATAAGTTTCCCCATGAGGGTAAAGATGTAGAAAGTCAAGAACAGGAAAAATAGCAAGGTCTCCAGATCTGTGTGTGGGATGCCCAGCAGGGTGAATTCAGTCACCACTGAGATATTCCTCATTTTGTGAGAAAGACCTTGAAAAGGGACCCAAGCCAACAAAGAGGACACTTACATTAAATTGGATACCTTTATCAAATTATCAAGCTTCTTGCTGATGAGTGTATTGGCTATGTGTTTAACAAGCAAAAAACAGGCTTCTTATGCAGAGCCAGATCTAGATAATACTTAAGATAATCTGAAATGATTATTTCAGAGCCACAAATTCTGGAAGGAATGTGTTGTAGAAGTAGATTGTTCTCCTCTATGACAACATCAGATGTAAGAGACATTCACAGCATTTCTTAAGTTAGATATCTTTACATCATTGTTTAATTCATGGATTTGTGATGTTTGTGCATGTTTATATTTTGAACTCTCACCATCTCCTCAAATAACAACTGTCTCTATTAATTACCCTCTGCAAAATAATATAAAATAATTGTATTAGAAATTTTTAAAAAATCTCCTGATTTGAATCCTAGCCTTGCCACTTATTAGCTATAGGGTTTAAAATAATTGACCCAACATCTTTCAGAGACATAGTTTCATCATTTACAAAATGGACTCATAATATTTATAATATCAACAATAGCAACAACAAAAATATCCTCTAATTATTATGTTAAAATTTATGAAACATCTGTAAAAGAAGTGTCTGGCAAAACTACAAATCATCATAAAAGGTGTTCTTCAATGTATATATTTTAAACTTAGTCCTTTGAGTGCCTTATTTTAATGTTGGGATTCTATAATTATTTGCAAATTATTGAGTAGATTCTGACAATGTCCTCTTCAGATCACATCCTTCTGGACTGGGGAGTTTTAATATTCCCAATTCTATCAGTAGGTGCTGCTCCAGTCCTTCTAGTTCTTTTAATATTTCCTAAGTGGACTTGAGGTTACTCTGAAATAGTAAGCAAAAGAAATTGCAAGGAAAACATTAAATTCCTGTTATTGTGCTACAGTAAAGAATTCAGTGACCCATATAGAAGAAAGGCAAAGAACAGGACTAATAAGGTAGGTTGTACAATTCAAGAACAGTATATGACAACAGCAAGATCTGTGGAAATCTCCCTCTCATTAGTCATGCAATAACAACAGCAATAACACATGCCACTTAATGACTTTAAGGGAACAGCAAACAACAGAAATCATTCAAGGTCAGTTCACATCATTGTTTTGTAATAAGGTGATGTGATGATTAGATATATGTGTGAACTTAGCCAGATAATGGTGCACAGTTATCTCATCAAGCAAGCAGTGGCCTAACCATTACTGTGAGGACAATTTGTGGACTTAAATCATCAGTAAGTTGATTGCATATATGACTGTTTACATCTGCAATCAACTAAGGAAAGTGTCTTCAGCAATGAGAGGCATTTAATACAATCAGTTGAAGGAGGCTTTAAAAGAAGAAGTGATGACTTCAGCAGTCAGAAGCAAGGATTTTCATCTTGACTTCAGCCAGGCAGCTTCTCCTGGGGAATTCATCAGAAACCTTCATCAGAGCTGCCAGCTTGCAACCTACCTTATGCAATTTGGACTCATGCACCCCACATTTAGTTGTTTCCCTAGAGAACACTAAATAAAACAGGTGGGAAATGTCTTCATGTCTTCCTTCCTTCTGGTCATTCCTAGTCTTGAATTTAGCACTGCACCTACTTAATATCTCAGTTAGTGTTAGAGAGCATGTAACCAGCTTTTCCATCCCTTTGATGATAGACCTCAGTGTCATCTCAAACAGGAGCTTTCAAGTCATAGAGTCACATGCCACAGGTAAAGTCCAATCATAGTCTATGGCAAGAGTCATTGAAAAACATCTCTAAAGAGAATGACAAAGCCAGAATGTACCACCCACATACTGCCCTAGAACTGTGTAAAGATGATGATAACAAAGAGAAAAACAGCATCATTCTGGCCAGGAGAATGCTGCTAACAGCTTGCTTGTTATGACTAGTTCCAACCACACCTTCAGAGTCATTCTGAGCTACTCAGGTTTCTTTGAGCTCTGGATGCCCTGCCTCTGTCAACAAAGGCTCTCAGAGGTATCAGCTCCTTGCCAATATTGGACATCATGATATTCTGTGATTATGCAATCATGTATGATTTTTAAGTCCATTTCAGGATAATGATTCCCAACCAGGAAGTCATTAGTGTGGAAAGGGCAGAGGCTAACAGTGAGACATGGGCAAAAGTTCAAATATTCACACAGTCCTCTGGGAGCAATGTCAGCTTTTCCAAGGCATTATAACAAGACCTCATGTTTACTGTTTCCAGCAGAGCACAGCAAGCTCCAGCCAAAAGATCTTTGATTCTCCTCCTACTTATAAAGAATTGAATCTCATAGAATTTGAAAATCTAGAACTGTACATGCTCTCTCTCCCTGATTGCTTCCTTGGAACTGTTTTTCCAAACACTGAAGTCCTGCTTGGGACTCAGTGATAGATCTGAGGGGGGAGCAAATAGTTTGTCAACCTTTTTCATCATCCAGAATGAATACTAATGAGATCATTGGAAAGCAGTGCCTTGAAATGGGAAATGACTGCATTCCCCCAAAACCAAGACCTAATTCATGCATGATAGATTAGCTCCAATTCTTACCCTAATGTTACCCACTATGTTGTCCCAATGTTTGGTTGCTTTTCAAACAAAATTCAGGCCCTTGTTTGTGATATCATTTGCCTCATCACTTCTTTCAAATTACCCATATATTCCTGTGATGTATAGTTACCACTAATAAATTCCACCATTTAACACAGAAACCTAATCAGTTGGTGTGACAGTTTGAAGTACTGCAGAAAAGAGCATGTTCATAAAGCTAATCCATTTCTGATGGTGTGGACTCATTGTAAGTAGGATCTTTGGGTGAGTATGATTCTTAACTTAAATTGAGATTTATCTTACCTCATTCATGGTGGGTCTTAATCCACTTACTGGAGTCCTTTATAAGAGGATAAAAGATGAAAAGAAGACACAGAGAAAAGCCCCAGTGAAGCTCAGAGAGAAAAGCCAGAAGACAGAGAGGAAGACACTGAAACCAGAAATTGGAAGCAGTGAAACTGGGGCAAGAAGGGAGAGCCCAGCAGATGTTGCCATGTGCCTGACCATGTGAAAAGGAGCTGAGGATTTCAGGTAGCCAAACTTTGGGAAGAAAACATCACCTGTTGATGCCTTGATTTGGACAGTTTCACAGCCTCTGAACTGTAAGTCATATGTAATAAATCCTTGTTATAAAAACCAGTCAATTTCTGATATATTGAATTTGATCAGCTTTAGCAAACCAAAACAGTTGGTAAATATTTATTATGTATCTACTATCATTATGTGTTCTTCAGATCAGTATTCCTAAAGAGAAACATTGATATACTGGGTACATTTAATTGGAAAGTGTCCAGTATAAATAAAGGAACTGAAAACTACCTCAAAAGAAAAGTGAATGACTAAAGTAATAGCTAATATAATGGTGGAAAATTCAATGAAAATAACCTATGCTAAGAGTTATGATAAATTATCAAATTAATTATTACATTTAATCCCAAAATAACCTTTATAAGTTAGTTGGTATTATTTGACAAGCAAAGAAACTGAAACAGCAAAAATAACTTGAAGAAGATCACACAACTAGAAAGAGACTGAGCTGGTACTCTTTAATTTCAGAGTCAATGCTTATTATCTGCTATGATATGGCTTTCAGCATCTTCCACCAAAGAAGAGAAACAGAGACATACTGTTGTCTTCATCTGCTTGCAATGCTGGTAGGTGGACTTGTTCAAGAAGCAGACCCAGGAGTCATAACAGATGTAATATGTACCACCCAATTCAAGATAGGTATTAATCTTTTAATGGAGTCTTTTATGAGGAAAAAATACAGAAAAATCCAGAGAACTCAGAAAGAAACACCAAGAGATGTTTGGAGAGAGCTGAGAGAGAAAAGTCCAAGAGATGCTAATGTAGGTCCACAGAAGCTCAGAGACAAAACTCAGAGAGAAAATCCCTGGAGATGCCAAAAGGGGATCCACAGAATCTCATAGAGGAGGCCACAGGAACCAGGCAGGAGCTGAAAACAAAAATTCTCAGGAAGGTAGGACCAGCAGATGCTGACCATGTGCCTTACTATCTGACAGAGGAACCCCCAATGCCAGCAGTCTTTCTTCAGAGAAGGTGAAATGCTGATGGTGCATTAATTGGGACATTTTCATGGTCTTAGAACTGTAAATTTGTAAACTAATATATCACCATTTTAAAAGCCAACCCATTTCTGGTGCATTGCATTCCAGCAGCTTGAGGAAATCAAAACAACTGGTTTATGTGATACCTGGTCAGAAAGTCAAGGCATAAATTCCTTTATTTCTACTTACAATGTAATTCATACTTCTGAGATTATAATAGCTTTCTATAAATACCCCTTTACACAGGTCTTCATCTTGTCCTAAATTAGTTTCAAAATGGATTATGTATTGTGTCTTTTTTCAGAAAAAGTAACATTGCAGTAAATAAGTATATCAATTTTGAGATGAATTCTATGATAGAAATATGGAGATATGGAATATTTATGGATCAGAGAATTGACTTAGAATCATGATTAAAATTTTATGGAGGAATCACAAATATTAAATGATGTCACACAAGACACAAATAACTGAAAGTTTAAGTGGAAAGTCAAAATGTCATGAGAAACAGATTAATGAAGGAGATCAAAATGACTTCTTATGTTTTAAAGTCAAAGAAAAGTGTAATTAATTATGGATCCTTTGAAAATGCCTATATACAGACATAGAACATATCATTAATGTCTTGTTTGACAGCCTGTACTATGAAATGTGTTCTTCATCATGTTGGCACCGCCTTGCTTTCCTGGAGAATGCTCATTATATATTCACATGCATTATATGTGACAAAACTACTGGGAATCCTGCAGGCTTATATATAACCAGCATGAAGTTACCCCTCTCCACAGCCTCCATTTTTTTCTCCACAACATTTCCTTTACTAATATGATTGAGGTGAATATAAATTGTAATAGTACATCCAATCCATTGAAAAGAGATCTGGTTATCCAAAAAAAAATTGCTTTCCACATATGTTGAAACAGAACATGTTATTTGTTTGTTATGACTTCTTGGAAGAGTCTGAACTTGTCATGTTGTAAAATCAGTTTATTTTTCATTTTCTTTCAAGCATTGCTTTTAATTTTGTAATGTCTAATCTGATTTTATTATCTCTTCATATTATATCAGAGTCAAATTACTAATATCAAAACTGAAATTGAGGGTATCATACCTCATGCAAAATTGAAAGGATTATAAAACAATGTTATATAAAACTCTATATGCATAATTTTATTACTTTGATGTAAAGAACTAATTTCTTCCTTAAATATATGAATGAATAAATAAACTTGTACAATCATACAGTTTTTCATACAATTATAAAAAGAAATGCACTATCAAGCATCTAAAAGACATTGAGGATTGTTTCTCAGTCTATTGGATAAGATCAAATGTAAAAATATATAGAGGAACCTTAAATGTATATGCTAAGGGTAAAAAAGTCTGAAAAAGCTGCATCATTTATGAATCAAACACTATGACATACTAAAGGGACAAAACTATAGAGAGGGTATGAAGAACAGTGATAGCATGGGCTTTTCAGGTATGATGGGGAGGGCTGATGATTAAGTGGAGTACAGCTTATTTTTTAAAGCAGTGAAAGTATTCTGTATACTTTAGTGGTGGGCATTTGACATTAAGTATTTTTCAAAATACATAGAATTGTAAAACACAAAGAGAGAGCCCTCATATAGTTTAAGGACTTAATGTACTAATAATGTGTCAATATTCATTCAATTTAAAATATGTGCCACATTAGTGCAAGATATTAATAATAGGAGATTCTGTATAAAATATAGGAGGGTATTTAGGTCTTTTAAGTGGAAATTTAAGTGGAAAATTTAAGTGGTATTTTAAGTGGAAAGTCAAAATGTCATGAAAGATAGATTAATGAAGGAGATCAAAATGACTTATGTTTTAAACTCAAAGAAAAGAAAAGTGTAATTAATCATGCATACTTAATTGCATAAAGTATAAGAGGTCTCTGTACTTTATGCAAAAATATTTCTGTAAATCTAAAATTGCTCTAAAGGATTAAGTCCATTATAAAAATTTACCCATTTAGCAGAAGGGGCAAGATGGAAGCATAAAGAGGGGTAGAATTTAGTCAGTCCACTGGAACAACTAAAAAGAACCAAGAACTGCTAGTAAATAATCTGGAATAACTGCTGGGGGACAACCATGACTGCCACACATTGTACACCAACCTGAATTGGGAAGAATGCCTGAGATTGCTGCATAGAATATGTAAGTAAAATCTGCTGAAACATGCCAGGAGCGCCCCCCCCCCATGGCAGGCTTTGATGCAAATCCTTGCTGTACTAGAAAGTAACAGCAATCTCCAAGTGGAGCAAGCAAATACAGCTCAGCTGAACTCCAACTGGGGTTTAATTTAACAAATGTAGACTGCTGAGTATGAGCTACAAACCCCCAACAAGCAGAGAGAGTCTTTTAGTAATGACCAATATTAGAGAACCAAAATACTCCTCTGTACTGTGAGGGGTCCCAGATGACCAGGTGCTACCTATGGCCAATGAGTGAAACTAGGGGGCCATCTACTGGCTCCCAAAATGTGGCTCTCTGTCCATCTTTCTCTCTCTCAATCTGAGGGGCTCAGAGAAGATGGCCTCAGTCACTTTCAGTTCCCAGTACTCTGACCCAGGCAGGAGTGGAGATAACAGAGATAAAGGGACTATTCAAATGCAGATGATAAAACCCTAATGTGTGTATCTTCCCAAAGAGTAAGGAGGTGGACCTCAGCTTTCCCTTCAGAACAAGATCCCAGAATCTGAGGGAAAACAGCCAAAACAGAAACTGAAAACACCACATCCCCTTGCACCAGTCTGACAAAACAGGCTAAGAGACACCAACTTCTGGGCAGGCTAGGAAAAGCACAGAAACTGGACACCTCAGAGGGTGTGTTAATCTTTTAAGGCACACTCTCAGGGAAAATGTTATGAAACCTGAGCCCCTTCTGGTCTGGGAAAACTTGATTGGGATAACCAAGGAAATCAGACTCCTAGACAACAGAAAACTACAACCTACACTAAAAAAAATGAAGATATGGCCCAGTCAAAAGAAAAAACTTACACCTCAATCAAGATAAAGATGAGATATTGTTGCAATTTAATGAAACAATCTATTAAAGGTTTTGAAGAAATGCACTAAACCAAATCAGTGAGCTCAGGAAAGGTATAACAAAAGGGAAGAAGGATATAAAGAAAGCACTGAGTGAACATAAGGCAGAAATCAAAAGTTTGAAAAAACAACTGGCAGAATATTTGTAACATGAAAGCTATAATACAAGAGATGAAAAACACAATGGAGACATACAACAGATGTCAAGCGGCAGAAGAAAATATTCCGGAACTGGAGAACAAGACACCTGGAATCCTACACACAAGAGAACAGATAGGGAAAAGGATTGAAAAATATGAGCAATGTGTTAGGGAACTGAATGACAACATGAACCACTCAAATATATGTCATGGGTGTCCCAGAAGAAAAGAAGGGAAAAGAGGAGGAAGCAATAAGAGAAGAAATAATCAATGAAAATTTCTTATCTCTTATGAAAGACATAAAATTACAGATCCAAGAAGTGCAGCATACTCCAAACAGAATATATCTGAATAGACCTATGTCAAGACTTTATTACTCAGATTATCAAACATCAAAGACAAAGAGAGAATCCTGAAAGCAGCAAGAGAAAAGAGATCCATCACATACAAGAAAGCTTGATAAGACTGTTTGCTGATTTCTCAGTAGAAAACCATGGAGGTAAGAAGGAAGTTTTGTGACATATTTAAAATACTGAAAAAGAAAAACCACAAACCAAGAATCATATATCCAGCAAAACTGTCCTTTGAATATGAGGGAGAGTTAAAAATATTTTATGACAAACAGACAATGAAAGAATTTGTGAAAAAGATACCTGTACTACAGGTAATACTAAAGGGAGTCCTAAAGACAGTAACAGACAGGAGTGAATGATTTGGGACACAATTTGGGTTGACGGTGGCACAGCAATGTAAGTAAACTGAAAAAATATGGCTGTGAGTATGGTTGAAAGAGGAAGGTTAGGAGCATGTATGACACCAGAAGGAAAGAGGAAAGATAAATACTGGGACTGTATAATTCAGTGAAACCTAGAGTGCTCAACAATTCTGATAAATGTACAAATGTTTTTACATGAGGGAGAACAAATGAATGTCAACCTTCCATGGTGTTACAACTAAGGTGGGATTGGATAAATTACAATCAATGCAAACTAGGGGCTATAGTTCACAGAAACTTTGTATTATGCTTCCTTTAATATAACAAAGGCAATATATCAGTTAAATTCCTTTAAGAGGGTAAAATAAGGAAGGGTTATGGGATTCTTGGCATTGATGATGTCTGACTTCTATTATGCTTTAGTTTAATTCTATCTTTCCTTTTGTTGCTTTTTCGCTGTCATGTTTTTTCTTTCATTCTTTTTCTTTTTCCTTTTTTCTCTCTACTTTCTTTGACTCTTCCTCTTTCTTTGTGGAAGAAATGGAGATGTCCTAATATATATAGTAGCAATGGTGGTGAATACATAAATAGGTAACCATACAGGGAACCATCAGATGTTTATTTAGGATGGAAACTAAAGTATGGTGGGTGAACAGAACCATCCTTAAAAAAAAACAGGTTGATCAAGAAACCATGAGGGCACTACATTGAGTGAAATAAGTCAAGCTCATAAGGACAAATATTGCATGATCTTACTGATAGGAACTAATTATAATTTGTAAACACATAGACATGAAATATAAGTTAACAGGGTATAGAATGAATCTAAATGAAGAGCAGTTGCTTAGTATGTGCAGAATGTTCAACTAGTTGAACGTAAGTGTTTGGAAATGGACAGAGGTGACAGTAGCATATTATTGTGAGAATAACTAATAGTGCTGAATGGTGTATGAATGTGGTAGAAAGGGGAAGCTTAGAGTCATGTATGTCACTGGAAGGAAAGTTAGAGTTTAATAGAAGGGAATGAATAAAACAGTGAATCTTGTGGTGGACAGTGTTGTGATTGTGTAAATATTAGAAATATCTCATGAACTAGAAGAAATGTATGACACTATAACTAGAAGCTAATATTAGAAGGGTATACAGGGAAAAATATACCTATTGCAAGCTACGTACTACAGTTAAGAGCATTTCAACATTCTTTCATTATCAGCAACAAATGGACTATACCAATACTATGAGTCAATAATGGAGGGTGGGTGGTTAGGTGTAGGGGTGGGACTCTTTTCTTTTTTGTCTTTATTTCTTTTCTGCAGTAATGAAAATGTTATAAGAATTGGAAAAAATTAATTATTTTGGTGGATACACAGCTGTATGATAGTACTGTGGGCAATTGACTGTGCTCTTTGGATAGTTGTATGGTATGTAAACAATCTCAATAAAATTTAAAAAATTTACCCATTAAGAAAATTGATTTCTAAAGTTGGTGACTCTTACAAGCAACCAATTGAGTGTAACAAAACTACAGCTTCATTTAAATACTTATTTAATAAGAAGATATATGTTTGTGTAAATTTTGCAAGACAAAGGAGATTTATGATTGTATCACCATTTTGTAGATGTTGGAATATTTCCATTTTTGAGAAATTATAGCTACTCCTAATTTTGTATATGTACAGTGATCTTGATTTGGAATACATTTAAGAATGGAATTGCTTATTTAGAAGTTATAAAAATCTTCAAATTAAGTAGCTAATTCTAAACTGTTTTCCAAAGTTGTGCATAGTTTCACCATTACCAGTCATCTATGATATTTCTTCTCAGTCCACAGTCACACCACCACCTACTACATGCCAGTCTGTATAATTTCAGCCATTCTGGTGTACTCACAGCATCCTTTCATTGCATTTTTTAATTTGTATTTCCCAAATGATTAATATAATTGAACATTTAAAATGTTCATCATTTCAATTAGCTCTTTTTAGCATTGCTTGTTATAGTCTTGTATAAGATTATTCTTCAGCTATGTGAGTTTCAAGCATCTTTGTTCACTTTTTGCCATATGTTTTTACACATAGTGGTGCAAGGTACATAGGCAAGTACAGAATGAATTGATACATTGGAAGATGTTTTCATTGCTTTTGCATTCTTTTTGCACTGAAGTGTCTTGGGAAACATGGGACTCATGGTTTGGTGGGTTGAGCAGAAGAGTCACCCCCATCCTACCAGTCTGGTTAGAGTTAGCTTCCTGTGGCTGGGGGACCTATGCTGAGCTGTCTACATCCTTTGGGGGATGGGTGGCAATTTTAATTTGATGACCACCTGTTGAATGCCAGGGAGCTCACTATGTGGTTTCATGCTGAGATCAATGAGGTTACAGCTTCCACTGTCTGGCTTATGGCTTCTTTAATCTGTTCTCATTCTATAACCAGGCACATACACATTCAGGCCACTAAGACTGAGTTAATGTTAGTGGGAGACTGGTTACTATTCAGGACACTATTAGAACTAAAGATTGTGATTCTGAAGTGAAAAACAAAATCATGAGCTTTTATTGATAACTGGATATATGATATGAAAAATGGCTATGAATAGAAGCTTGGGGAGGAATTCCTGTCATTGTTGTCCTAACTTTAGAATGAGGACACTGCTAACACCCTGCAAAGCTATGCTAAATGGAGAAGTCCTTTATGCCTTGGGCCCAACCTTGTCCTCCAGCAAACCCATACTTAATTGGAGTTAAGGGTGGAGAAGGCAAGGGATGGAGTGGTAGGGGAGGAACAGCTGTTGATGCAGTGCCTACAATTCTATGGTCACTGTCCTTTTTGCCTGGAGTGTTTGGAGAGTTGGATGATACATCTAACAGTGAGTCACCTCTCTCAAATTCCAACTAAGACCTGGAATAATGAGAAGATAACCATGCTCATGCTGTGTCCACAGGGTGTTGATGTATAGATATCCCACCCCCACTGAATGCTTAGCATTTAATAATAAATGTTAAATAAATTATTCAGTAGGAATGTAAATGAAACTAGACAGTAACTTGAAGCCACATGAAGGAATAAAGATCCATGTTAATGGGAACTGAATGGATAAAAAGTATGATACAACTACATGTTATCTGTAAGAGACCCAACTTAGATCCACAGGCACAAATAGGTTGAAAGCAAAGAATGGAAAATAGGTTCTCTACAAAAAGTAACAGAAAGAGAGCTGCAGTGCATATATTAATAATATCAGATAAATTATATTTTAATTCTAAAACTGTTATAAGGAACAAATAAAAACACCATACAATGATTCAAAAGCAATTCAAAAGGAAGGTATAACAACTATTATATATATGCATCTAACAAAAGAACCCCAATTACATGAATGAAACTGACAGAAATGAAGGTAGAAATACGAAGCTATAAAATAGATGGAGAATGAAATAATTTCAATATATTCAAGAATGAATAAAACTTCTAGAAAGAATATATTTAGGGAAACACAAGACTTAAACTATAAAATGAGTAGACCTAAGATATATATATAGAGAGAAAGAGAGCAGTACACCAAACAACTGTAGAACACATATTCTAATCAAGTGCACATGGAAAATTCTCCAGAATAAACTAAATTGTAGATCTTAAAATTCATGAATAAATTTAAAAAGATTGACCTCATAGAAAGCATCTACTCTAACCACAAACAAATGATGCTAGACATTAATAATAGTAAGATAACTGGACTATTCACAAATATGTGGGAATTAAACAATGCACTCAAACAACTATGTGTCAATGAAGAAATCTCAAGGCAAACAGAAAATTCCTAGAGATTAATGAAAATGAAAATACAAAAAACAAAAATATAAAGTAGATAGGAGAGGCAAAGCTGGTAAGGAAATGGTAAACACCTATATAAATTCATTCCAAAAACATGTTTTCTTAAAATTTTTTGATAAAGTTAATTAAAAAACTAGAAGTAAACTCAAATTAATAAACTAACTTCATATCCTGTAGAACTACCAAAAGAAGAGCAAATTAA
Source organism: Choloepus didactylus (assembly GCF_015220235.1). Taxonomy (NCBI): domain Eukaryota; kingdom Metazoa; phylum Chordata; class Mammalia; order Pilosa; family Megalonychidae; genus Choloepus; species Choloepus didactylus. The sequence goes on from NC_051332.1 coordinate 8,558,316, forward strand.
CCTAAAATTAGCATACAGACAAAAATAATGAAGATTAGAGCAGAGTTAAATGAAGAAGAGAATAGAACAAATGAGTATAGAATCAACAAAAACAAAAGTTGGTTCTTTGAATAGATAAAGTTGACAAGTCTTTATCAAGAAAAACAAAGAGAATAAGGGAGAAGATGCAAATAAGAAAAATCAGAAAGGTATGTTGTGACATTATTACTGACAATAGAGAAATTTAAAAGGATTATAAAAAAGGATTATTTGAAATATTGCATGCACACAAAGAGGATAATCTAGACAAAATGCAGAGTACCAGAAACACAGAAAATACAAACACTAACAAAAAATAAATGTTCTCACTGGAAGCATAACAAGTAAAGACATTGAGTCAGTGATCAAATTTTCCCAACAAAGAAAAGTCCAGGACAAGATTTTTTCATTGTGAATTATATCAATTATTCAAATATGATTTAAAAATGATTCTCAAACTCTTCTAAAAAGTTCAGTAGAGAAAACAACCCAATTCATTCTATTCACCAACTTGAGCCTGATACAAAAGCAGATAAAAACTCAAGAAAAGAATATTATAAACTAATTTCCCTTGTTAATATCATGCAAAAGTCTAAAACAAAGTACTACCAAATTGAATGCATCAGCAAAATAAAGGCATTATACACCATGAATCAATTTGTTTTATCCCAGGAAAGTAAGGGTGGTTCACCATAACAAAGTCAATTGGTGCAATGTACCACATTAGTAGAATAAAGTAAAAAATACACGGACATCTCAATTTGTGCAGAGAAGGCATATGACAAATCCAACACCATTTCAAGATTAAAACACCTAGATAAACAGAAATAGAATTGAAATCTTCACATAAGGGAAATTTATGGAATCTCCACAGATAACATTATACTCAATGGTGAGAGACTGAAAATTTCTCCTGCAAAATTTGTACATGACAAATTTCCCCACATTCACCTCTGTTATTCAACATTGTATTGGCAATCACTGACAGAGAAATTAGGCAAGAAAAAATAAAAAAAAAAATCAAAATTATAAAGGAAGAAATAAAACTATCTCTATTCACAGAGGACATGATACTTGGAAAGTAAATTCCCAGAGCCATCAGGAAAAATACTAAACATAATAAATGAATTTACAAAGTTGTATGGTACAAGATTCACTGAAAAATACATGTATTTCTATACAACAACAATGAAGAAATTTGCAAAGAATTGGAGAAAATACCATTAACAATGGCATCTATATTTTTGAATGTGATTAAAGAGGGAAATTTTAACTTGCATATATATTACCAAAATAAAAAGTACAAAATCACAGTATTATCAAATACAAACAGCAAACTCTAATATAAACAATACTTTATAGTTAATAATATATGAAAATATTATTTCATCAATTATAACAAATGCACAAAATTAATGCAAGGTTTTAATGATGGGAAGGTAGATGAGAACTCTATTTTCAGTATGATTTTTCTGCAAACCTACACTTTTTCTAATAAAAAAGTAATAAAATTAAGATTGAAAGAAAAGGTAATCAAAAATAGAAATTATAAAAAACAGTTTTCAGATAAAGAAGCAATCAATATTTGTCAATCAAATATGGGGAAAATATATTATGCAATGAAAATATTATCACATAAGATAGACACCCTATTAGTATTCTAATAGTAGTATCAATAGTATTACTACACTGTTAAAATAATATTTAACACTTCAAAATAAAGAATCTAAAAGAATATATTATATGGGTATACATTTAGCCAAGAGGATGGAAGACTTGTACACTGAAAACAACAAAACACTGCTATAAGAAATTAAATAATACCTAAATAAATGGCAAGGCAGTCTGTGTTCATGGATCAAAAGACTTACTATTGTTAAGATGTAACATATTACTGAAAGTGAGCTACAGAGTCAATGTAATATTTTCCAAAATTCCTCCAGAAATTTTTGCACAAATGGAAAAGCCTTCCCAATGGAATTACAGGGTGTCCTGAACAGTGAATTAAATATTGGGAGAAAACAAAGAACCAAATTGGATGTCCCACACATCTTGATTTCAAGACTTATTGTAAAGTCACAGCAACCCAAACAGTGTGGTAGTACCATAAGGATAGACATATAGATCAGTGGAATAGAATTTAGATTCCAGAAATCCAGCCACACATGGATGCCTAAATGATTTTTGAAAAAGTTGCCAGATACATTAAATGTGGAAAGCACCAGTCTTTTCAGCAAATGATACTGGTAAAACAGAACCTGCATGTATGAAAGCATGTCATCAGGGAGATGCAAATCAAAACCATAATGAGATAATAACACCTATAACTCATCTATTATTAAAAAACACAAATGTGAAGTGTTTATGATGCAGGAAAATTGGAACCCTTGGCTATTTTCAGTGAGAATGTAAAATTGCACAGCTGCTGTGGGGGAAAAGTTTCACAGTTCCTCAAAAAGTTAAACGTTGACATACCATAGGTTCCAGCAACTTTGATCCTAGTTATATACCACCTGAAAGCAGGAACTTTTAATTTTTATTGCCATGTCCTTTGGGAAGTATATATTTAGTGTTTTATTTAAGATCACTTTCCTCAAAGTAGTTGTAACATTTTAAATTCCCACTCATAAATCCTTGACAACATTTATTTTAACTTATCAAATTTTCTTTTAACTTCTCTAAGAGTTGTGTAGTAATATCTCATCCTATTAGCAATATGCACTTCCTAATTAATAGTGATGTTGAACATCTTTTAATGTGTTTGCCACAAATATATCTTCTTTTGTCAATATACTTTCATGTCTTTTGCCTAACTATGATTTAGATTTTTGCTTTATTACTGTTAGGATCTAAGTGTCCTTTATATGTTCTGGATATATGTTCTTTTTCAGTTATGTGGTTCACAAATATTTTCTCCCAACCTGTATCTCATCATTTCATAAAATTATAGATATTTTTTATTTGCATTGAGCCTCAGGTCTTAGTTTTCTCCTATATATTCATGTGAAGGTTTTATAGTCTTATATTTTACCATATACATATGATTAACAAAGAATTTTATGTTGTGATGTTTAAGTTCAGCTATCTCCCATGGACGTCTAATTGTTTCAGCACTAATATCCATTGAATATTTCATTGTTCCTCATTGTACTAGTTTTGCACTTTGTGAAAAATCAGTTGCAATTTTTCCTTGAGTTCTCTATTCTGTTCCATTTTTCTATGTTTCTGTCCCTTCATGTGTAGCTTACTATCTTGATTACTGTAGCAACATAGCTGGGAAAAATTTATCTTCCATGGATTTCTCAGTGATTCTGTAATAGCCTTAGCATCCTGAGACATGGAAATGTATAAACTATAAAATTATATAGAATTGTATGGGGACAATAGTGTAAAGACAGATGGTGGAGAGATTGTGGTAAAAGCTGAAAAACCAGAGGGAGAAACCTGCAATCTTATTACTCCAAACATATGAAGAGTAGATGTGTGATGGCTGGCAATGCACCAAGTATTGTTTGTGTCTACAAAATATGGACATGGCTGGGTCTATTTAGGTGGTCACCTGCTTACTGGATTCAGATTTCTCAAGAAAAAATAAAGATGGCTTATGTTCATCTTTCAGTTATCTTTGTTTATGCTTTCCTAGTTTCCTGAGGGTATTTTTAATGTGAATAGGTGTTGGGTTTTTTCAAATTCTTTATCATAAAATGATACAGTATCATTTTATCATACATACAGTATCATAAAATGATGTATCCTCTTTGGCCTCTGAAGAAGGTGGATTACATTGTTTGATGTTTGAATATTAAATCTCTCTTGGATACATCCCACTTGGTAAAGGTGTAAAATTATCTCTATATGCTGCTGAATTTTATTTACTTATTTGTGGGTATGGATTTTTATTACTAAATTCTTGAGAAATGTTGGTGTGTAGTTTTCCCTTTTGTATTATGTTAGTCTATTCTTTGTATCAGAGTAATACTGACCTCATAAAGTAAGGTGGGAAGTACTCCCTACTCTTACTGCAAGACAGTGTGTTGAAATAGCATTAATTTTCTTTGAATAAATAGCAAGCTGGCCCTGGAGATTTCTTTTTCTGGAGTGTTCTAACTACTAATTAAATTTCTGTAATTGTTATAGGGCTATACTGATCATTTAATTTTGTTTGACTGTCGGTAGTTTGAAGTTTCAAGGAATTTGTATCTTCTAAGTTCTTGATTTTATGAATGTAAAGCTGTTTCTATTATTCTTTTATTGTCTTTTCATTTCTGCAGGATCTGTAGCCATAGCCTTGTTTCATTTCTAATATTGGTGATTTGTATCTTTTCTCTTTTTATTTTTGTCGGTCTTTTAAGAAGTTTACAAATTTTATTGATGTGGAAGGTCAGCTGTTTTTATTGATATTCTGCACTGTTTTCCTCCTTAAATGTCATTTAATTCTGTTTTGATTTCTTAATGTCTCTTTCTTTTACCTGGCTCTTTATTTTGCTCTTCTATTTTCTAGTGTCCTGAGATTTAAAAATTAGATTATTAATTTGTTATATCTCCTCTTTTTATAATATAAGCACTTAGTGCTATAAATTCATCTCCCAATGCTGCTTTACCTGCTTCCCCTTAATGTTGACATGTATTTTCATTTTTACTCAGGTCTATGAATTTATTTATTGCCTTTGATATTTCATCTTTGAACCATGGATTGAGTAAAAAGCTGTTTACTTTTCAAGATTTTGGAGATTTTTCCATTGACTTTCTGTTATTTATATCTTATTTGATTCCATTATATTCAGAGAACAGTCTCTGTGTGATTTAACTTAAAAAAAAATTGTTGACATTTGCTCTATGGCCCAAGATATTGTCTACTTTTGAGAATGGGCATTTGAAAAGAATGAATGTTATTCTACTTTGGAACAGAGTATTTGATAAATATCAATCACATCCTGATGATTGAGGGTGTTTCTGCTAGTTTTCTTTCTTGTTCTATTAATTCCTGAGAGTTGAAGTCTCCAACTATAATAATCCACTTATCTATATCTCCTTTCAAATGTATCAGCTTTGCTTCATTTAAAACTTTAATTTGGTGCACACATATATAATAATGTTGATATTTCTTGTTAGGGCTGTTCTTTTATCATAATTCAATGTCTCTTCTTGTCAAGAGTAATTTTCTTTGCTCTGAAGTCTACTTATCTGATGTTAATATAACCAATCCTGATTTTTTTAATTGCTGTTTTTATGGTATGCCTTTTATCCATCATTTTACTTTCAACCTACGTTATTATGTTTGAAGAGGGAGACTTGTATATAGCATATGGTTCTGTTTGGTACTTTTTGATTTTGTTTTTGTTTTTTTCTTTATCCACCTCACCAATCTCTGTCATTAATTGGCATACTTATAACATTTACATTTTAAAAAATGATATGATTTTAGCTGCAATTTCTTTGGTTGTTTTCTGCCTGCTCCATTTCTTGTCCCTTGTTTTTCCCTTTCTTGCCTTCCTGTGTGTTATCTAGATGTATTTATAGAATTATATTTTTATTTATTTATGCTGTATCCTTGTTTTTCCTTTTCTTGCCTTCCTGTGTGTTATCTACATGTATTTATACAATTATATTTTAATTTATTTGTACTGTATTGAATATATCACTTTGTATAATGTTCTTTGTGGTTTCTCTAGTTATTGCACTATGAATATATAACTTACCAGGCTCCTGGTGTCAGGTTTTTACAACTTGGAGTGTCACATAGTAATTTGGTTTCCATTTAAGTTACCATAACTCTCTCAACTTGTAATGAAGTTGCCAGGTATTCCTCCACATTCATTGGCTACCAAATTGAGCCATGACTTAGCTGTTACGAATTTTGCTTTTATAATCAAATATGATTAAATTTTGTACTAAGTTCTCCAGAACATCATGACACCATGTTCCTCAACATAATCCACTCCTGTGAGAATGAATCCATTCTGAGAATACCTTTGAATAAAGTTACTGAAGTTAAAATGTTGCTCAGGTAAATCAAGGTGAGTGTTATTCCTGGGAACAGTCAGAAGCTGAAAGTCAGTGAAACTCAGAAGAGAATTGAGAAGATAGGAGAGGAACCCAGGTACACTGCATGTGACAGAAAGGTGAAGAAAAAAAGATTGCCAGTAGCCAGCCCCAGAACAATAGTCTGATGAGGAATAGCATTGCCTTGATGTTGTCTTAATTTGGGGCTACTAAATTCCCATTTTGTAGGCTAATCCATTTCATGGTACTTGTTGTGGCATCCAGGAAACTAAAACAGTATTGCTTGCTTGGGTGTGTTACTCTGGCCTGTTTTCTGAGTGACCTGCAAAGTGGCTAGCTTTCAGGTGGGATCAGAATTACAAAAGGCTTAGCTGTATGTCCATACTGCTATGCATGCTTATTTGGCACTTGGGCCATAATATCCAGCACAACCAATTGTGCTTGAAGTGTCAGTAGTGAACAGAGACCCTGTTTGGAGCATGTAGCAGACCCTTATAAGTGAAGCACAGCACAGAAACTTCATATTTTTGAGAAAATTCTTCAATACCATTCATATTTATAGAGCTTCCAGAAGATGGTGTCTAGGAGAGACAGAGCAAAAAGCATCTCCATGAAAAATACTAGATAAAAGACAGAAAGTGACTCAGAACACCAGTTCCAGTGATGCACAATCTGGACAAGGTCTGCTAAAACCAGAGAGACTGTGCACTTGGTGAAACTGGGAGTCTGAATTCTGAAATGAGTGAGTGGCCTGCTGAATAACAAGCAGCCACACTGTTGTTGGGGGAAACTGTGGGTTGGCATTTGGTGCTGACTAGCTTTAAAAAAACAAAAGTAGCTGTGGATATGGCAGCAAGAACAGCACAGTGAAGAGCAGTGGGAACTGCTTCCCACAACCTGTGGGCATGCCTCAAAATCTGGCATGGATGATACCCTTTCATGCAACTACTGCTAATTTTCTTAGAGCTAAGAAAGCAAATGTTAGCCAAGAGGAGAATATAACAACACCCCATACAGCCATTTTCCCAGCAGACTGGGAACACTCCTGCATGGTGCTGGCACCAAACAACCCAGTGTGACAGGAAGTGTTTCTAGTAACACACATACATGCTCCAATATCTGGCATGGATGAGAGGCTTTCATGCACCCACAGCTAATTGTCCCAGAGCTAGGAAGGTGGAGGTGTGCATAAAAGGGTAAATTAAGCTGCCCCATACAGCCATCGCTCCAGCAGGCTGGAAGCAAATCTACATGGCCCTGTGGCCAAGAACTTCCCTTGGGGGGATGGTGCTCACATGTGACATAGGAGACTTCCTTCAGCAGAGGCCATAGGAAGGCACAGCTTGGAAGAGGGACCCACCCAAGAGTCCCAGGGATCATAAGCCAATACCAAGGACTTGTGGGTCAGCAGCAAAGACAAACTGTGGTGAGACTGAACAGAGGTTTAGACTATTGCAACAGCATTAAATCTCCAGAAACTCCTGGGATGTTGGATTATTAAAGACACCCCCCTCCCTCACTGCTCAGACACATGCCCCACAATCAGGGTTGGCAGCACCAACAACACATGCAAACATGGTGCACCAAATGGATACCCACAAGATTCAGACACCCACTCACCACAAAGACAAATTTGGGGAGAAATAGCCTGAAAAGAATAGGTGGTTCATGATTACCACATACTGTTTAGTTAAAGTGTATGCCACCAAGCTGTAGATCAGAGAAATTAGCGATAAGTGTTTGAATAAGTTTACATATCCTAAATGAAATCTCTGAAGTAAAGCAAATGCCAAGTGGCCAAAAGCAATGGAAAAGTTTACAACATGTGAAGAAACCAGAAGATATGGACAACCCAAACCCAAACACCCAAATTAAAAGATCAGAGGAGACAGTATCAAAGCAATTAATTAAATAACTAAAGATAAAAAACAAGAGCATGGCACAGGATATAAAGGATATTAAAAAGACCCTAGAAGAGCATAAAGAAGAAATTTCAAGAATAAATAAAAAAAAAAATAGATGATCTTATGGAAATAAAAGAAACTGTCAACCAAATTAAAAAGATTCTGGATACTCATGGTACAAGACTAGAGGAAGCTGAACAGCAAATCAGCAGCCTCCAAGACAACAAAATGGAAAATGAAAGAACAAAAGAAAGAATGAGGAAAAAATAAAAAAAAAATCAAAAAGGACCTCAGGAATATGATAGATGATACAAAATGCCCAAGTATAAGAGTCATTGGTGCCAGGAACTGCATGGACTGGACACCACAGAGCAATTTGACTTTGGGCATACTTCATACAACACTCATGGAAGCATGGAACTGCTGAGATCAGCAAAATCTGTGGGTTTTTGCAGCCAGGGGACCCGCGCCCCTCCCTGCCGGGCTCAGTCCTGTGGGAGGAGGGGCTGTTAGCTCCGGGAAGGAGAAGGGAGAACTGCAGTGGCACCCCTTATTGGAAACTCATTCTACTGATCCAAACTCCAACCATAGATAGACTGAGACCAGACACCAGAGAATCTGAGAGCAGCCAGCCCAGCAGAGAGGAGACAGGCATAGAGAAAAAAAACAACACGAAAAACTCCAAAATAAAAGTGGAGGATTTTTGGAGTTCTGGTGAACATAGAAAGGGGAAGGGCAGAGCTCAGGCCTGAGCTCAGGCCCTGAGGCGCATATGCAAATCCCAAAGAAAAGCTGATATCTCTGCCCTGTGGACCTTTCCTTAATGGCCCTGGTTGCTTTGTCTCTTAGCATTTCAATAACCCATTAGATCTGTGAGGAGGGCCCTTTTTTTTTTTTTTTAATCCTTTTTTCTTTTTCTAAAACAATTACTCTAAGAAGCCCAATACAGAAAGCTTCAAAGACTTGCAATTTGGGCAGGTCAAGTCAAGAGCAGAACTAAGAGAGCTCTGAGACAAAACGCAATAATCCAGTGGCTGAGAAAATTCACTAAACACCACAACTTCCCAAGGAAAGCGGGGTGTCCGCTCACAGCCATCATCCTAGTGGACAGGAAACACTCCTGCCCATCGCCAGCCCCATAACCCAGAGCTGCCCCAGACAACTCAGTGTGATGGAAGTGCTTCAAATAACAGGCACACACCACAAAACTGGGCATGGACATTAGCCTTCCCTGCAACCTCAGCTGATTGTCCCAGAGTTGGGAAGGTAGAGCAGTGTGAATTAACAAAGCCCCATTCAGCCATCATTTCAGCAGACTGGGAGCCTCCCTACACAGCCCAGCAGCCCAGAACTGCCCTGGGGGGATGGCACTCACCTGTGACATAGCACAGTCATCCCTCAACAGAGGACCCGGGGTGCACGGCCTGGAAGAGGGGCCCACTTGCAAGTCTCAGGAGCCATACGCCAATACCAAGGACTTGTGGGTCAGTGGCAGAGACAAACTGTGGCAGGACTGAACTGAAGGATTAGACTATTGCAGCAGCTTTAAAACTCTAAGATCACCAGGGAGATTTGATTGTTAGAGCCACCCCCCATTCCTGACTGCCCAGAAACACGCCCAATATACAGGGCAGGCAACACCAACTACACACGCAAGCTTGGTACACCAATTGGATCCCACAAGACTCACTCCCCCACTCACCAAAAAGGCTAAACAGGGGAGAACTGGCTTGTGGAGAACAGGTGGCTCGTGGACGCCACCTGCTGGTTAGTTAGAGAAAGTGTTCTCCACGAAGCTGTAGATCTGATAAATCAGAGATAAGGACTTCAATTGGTCTACACATCCTAAAAGAACCCTATCAAGTTCAGCAAATGCCACGAGGCCGAAAACAACAGAAAATTATAAAGCATATGAAAAAAACAGACGATATGGATAACCCAAGCCCAAGCACCCAAATCAAAAGATCCGAAGAGACACAGCACCTAGAGCAGCTACTCAAAGAACTAAAGACGAACAATGAGACCCTAGTACGGGATACAAAGGAAATCAAGAAGACCCTAGAAGAGCATAAAGAAGACATTGCAAGACTAAATAAAAAAATGGATGATCTTATGGAAATTAAAGAAACTGCTGACCAAATTAAAAAGATTCTGGGCACTCATAGTACAAGACTAGAGGAAGTTGAACAACGAATCAGTGACCTGGAAGATAACAGAATGGAAAATGAAAGCATAAAAGAAAGAATGGGGAAAAAAATTGAAAAAATCAAAATGAACCTCAGGGATATGATAGATAATATGAAAAGTCCGAATATAAGACTCATTGGTGTCCCAGAAGGGGAAGAAAAGGGTAAAGGTCTAGGAAGAGTATTCAAAGAAATTGTTGGGGAAAACTTCCCAAATCTTCTAAACAACATAAATACACAAATCATAAATGCTCAGCGAACTCCAAATAGAATAAATCCAAATAAACCCACTCCGAGACATATACTGATCACACTGTCAAACACAGAAGAGAAGGAGCAAGTTCTGAAAGCAGCAAGAGAAAAGCAATTCACCACATACAAAGGAAACAGCATTAGACTAAGTAGTGACTACTCAGCAGCCACCATGGAGGCAAGAAGGCAGTGGCACGATATATTTAAAATTCTGAGTGAGAAAAATTTCCAGCCAAGAATACTTTATCCAGCAAAGCTCTCCTTCAAATTTGAGGGAGAGCTTAAATTTTTCACAGACAAACAAATGCTGAGAGAATTTGCTAACAAGAGACCTGCCCTACTGGAGGTACTAAAGGGAGCCCTACAGACAGAGAAACAAAGAAAAGACAGAGAGACTTGGAGAAAGGTTCAGTACTAAAGAGATTCGGTATGGGTACAATAAAGGATATTAATAGACAGAGGGGAAAAATATGACAAACATAAACCAAAGGATAAGATGGCTGATTCAAGAAATGCCTTCACGGTTATAACGTTGAATGTAAATGGATTAAACTCCCCAATTAAAAGATATAGATTCGCAGAATGGATCAAAAAAAATGAACCATCAATATGTTGCATACAAGAGACTCATCTTAGACACAGGGACAAAAAGAAACTCAAAGTGAAAGGATGGAAAAAAATATTTCATGCAAGCTACAGCCAAAAGAAAGCAGGTGTAGCAATATTAATCTCAGATAAAATAGACTTCAAATGCAGGGATGTTTTGAGAGACAAAGAAGGCCACTACATACTAATAAAAGGGGCAATTCAGCAAGAAGAAATAACAATCGTAAATGTCTATGCACCCAATCAAGGTGCCACAAAATACATGAGAGAAACACTGGCAAAACTAAAGGAAGCAATTGATGTTTCCACAATAATTGTGGGAGACTTCAACACATCACTCTCTCCTATAGATAGATCAACCAGACAGAAGACCAATAAGGAAATTGAAAACCTAAACAATCTGATAAATGAATTAGATTTAACAGACATCTACAGGACATTACATCCCAAATCACCAGGATACACATACTTTTCTAGTGCTCACGGAACTTTCTCCAGAATAGATCATATGCTGGGACATAAAACAAGCCTCAATAAATTTAAAAAGATTGAAATTATTCAAAGCACATTCTCTGACCACAATGGAATACAATTAGAAGTCAATAACCATCAGAGACTTAGAAAATTCACAAATACCTGGAGGTTAAACAACACACTCCTAAACAATCAGTGGGTTAAAGAAGAAATAGCAAGAGAAATTGCTAAATATATAGAGACGAATGAAAATGAGAACACAACATACCAAAACCTATGGGATGCAGCAAAAGCAGTGCTAAGGGGGAAATTTATAGCACTAAATGCATATATTAAAAAGGAAGAAAGAGCCAAAATCAAAGAACTAATGGATCAACTGAAGAAGCTAGAAAATGAACAGCAAACCAATCCTAAACCAAGTACAAGAAAAGAAATAACAAGGATTAAAGCAGAAATAAATGACATAGAGAACAAAAAAAACAATAGAAAGGATAAATATCACCAAAAGTTGGTTCTTTGAGAAGATCAACAAGATTGACAAGCCCCTAGCTAGACTGACAAAATCAAAAAGAGAGAAGACCCATATAAACAAAATAATGAATGAAAAAGGTGACATAACTGCAGATCCTGAAGAAATTAAAAAAATTATAAGAGGATACTATGAACAACTGTATGGCAACAAACTGGATAATGTAGAGGAAATGGACAATTTCCTGGAAACATATGAACAACCTAGACTGACCAGAGAAGAAAGAGAAGACCTCAACCAACCCGTCACAAGCAAAGAGATCCAATCAGTCATCAAAAATCTTCCCACAAATAAATGCCCAGGGCAAGATGGCTTCACAGGGGAATTCTACCAAACTTTCCAGAAAGAACTGACACCAATCTTACTCAAACTCTTTCAAAACATTGAAGAAAATGGAACACTACCTAACTCATTTTATGAAGCTAACATCAATCTAATAACAAAACCAGGCAAAGATGCTACAAAAAAGGAAAACTACCGGCCAATCTCCCTAATGAATATAGATACAAAAATCCTCAACAAAATACTTGCAAATCGAATCCAAAGACACATTAAAAAAATCATACACCATGACCAAGTGGGGTTCATTCCAGGCATGCAAGGATGGTTCAACATAAGAAAATCAATCAATGTATTACAACACATTAACAAGTCAAAAGGGAAAAATCAATTGATCATCTCAATAGATGCTGAAAAAGCATTTGACAAAATCCAACATCCCTTTTTGATAAAAACACTTCAAAAGGTAGGAATTGAAGGAAACTTCCTCAACATGATAAAGAGCATATATGAAAAACCCACAGCCAGCATAGTACTCAATGGTGAGAGACTGAAAGCCTTCCCTCTAAGATCAGGAACAAGACAAGGATGCCCGCTGTCACCACTGTTATTCAACATTGTGCTGGAAGTGCTAGCCAGGGCAATCCAGCAAGACAAAGAAATAAAAGGCATCCAAATTGGAAAAGAAGAAGTAAAACTGTCATTGTTTGCAGATGATATGATCTTATATCTAGAAAACCCTGAGAAATCGATGATACAGCTACTAGAGCTAATAAACAAATTTAGCAAAGTAGCAGGATACAAGATTAATGCACATAAGTCACTAATGTTTCTATATGCTAGAAATGCACAAACTGAAGAGACACTCAAGAAAAAGATACCATTTTCAATAGCAACTAAAAAAATCAAGTACCTAGGAATAAACTTAACCAAAGATGTAAAAGACCTATACAAAGAAAACTACATAACTCTACTAAAAGAAATAGAAGGGGACCTTAAAAGATGGAAAAATATTCCATGTTCATGGATAGGAAGGCTAAATGTCATTAAGATGTCAATTCCACCCAAACTCATCTACAGATTGAATGCAATCCCAATCAAAATTCCAACAACCTACTTTGCAGACTTGGAAAAGCTAGTTATCAAATTTATTTGGAAAGGGAAGATGCCTCGAATTGCTAAAGACACTCTAAAAAAGCAAAACAAAGTGGGAGGACTTACACTCCCTGACTTTGAAGCTTATTATAAAGCCACAGTTGCCAAAACAGCATGGTACTGGCACAAAGATAGACATATAGATCAATGGAATCGAATTGAGAATTCAGAGATAGACCCTCAGATCTATGGCCAACTGATCTTTGATAAGGCCCCCAAAGTCACTGAACTGAGTCATAATGGTCTTTTCAACAAATTGGACTGGGAGAGTTGGATATCCATATCCAAAAGAATGAAAGAGGACCCCTACCTCACCCCCTACACAAAAATTAACTGAAAATGGACCAAAGATCTCAATTTAAAAGAAAGTACCATAAAACTCCTAGAAGATAATGTAGGAAAACATCTTCAAGACCTTGTATTAGGCGGCCACTTCCTAGACTTTACACCCAAAGCACAAGCAACAAAAGAGAAAATAGATAAATGGGAACTCCTCAAGCTTAGAAGTTTCTGCACCTCAAAGGAATTTCTCAAAAAGGTAAAGAGGCAGCCAACTCAATGGGAAAAAATTTTTGGAAACCATGTATCTGACAAAAGACTGATATCTTGCATATATAAAGAAATCCTACAACTCAATGACAATAGTACAGACGGCCCAATTATAAAATGGGCAAAAGATATGAAAAGACAGTTCTCTGAAGAGGAAATACAAATGGCCAAGAAACACATGAAAAAATGTTCAGCTTCACTAGCTATTAGAGAGATGCAAATTAAGACCACAATGAGATACCATCTAACACCGGTTAGAATGGCTGCCATTAAACAAACAGGAAACTACAAATGCTGGAGGGGATGTGGAGAAATTGGAACTCTTATTCATTGTTGGTGGGACTGTATAATGGTTCAGCCACTGTGGAAGTCAGTCTGGCAGTTCCTTAGAAAACTAGATATAGAGTTACCATTCGATCCAGCAATTGCACTTCTCGGTATATACCCGGAAGATCGGAGAGCAGTCACACGAACAGATATCTGCACGCCAATGTTCATAGCAGCATTATTCACAATTGCCAAGAGATGGAAACAACCCAAATGCCCTTCAACAGATGAGTGGATAAATAAAATGTGGTATATACACATGATGGAATACTACGCGGCAGTAAGAAGGAACGATCTGGTGAAACATATGACAACATGGATGAACCTTGAAGACATAATGCTGAGCGAAATAAGCCAGGCACAAAAAGAGAAATATTATATGCTACCACTAATGTGAACTTTGAAAAATGTAAAACAAATGGTTTATAATGTAGAATGTAGGGGAACTAGCAATAGAGAGCAATTAAGGAAGGGGGAACAATAATCCAAGGAGAACAGATAAGCTATTTATCATTCTGGGGATTCCCAGGAATGACTATAGTCTGTTAATTTCTGATGGATATAGTAGGAGCAAGTTCACAGAAATGTTGCTATATTAGGTAACTTTCTTGGGGTAAAGTAGGAACATGTTGGAAGTTAAGCAGTTATCTTAGGTTAGTTGTCTTTTTCTTACTCCCTTGTTATGGTCTCTTTGAAATGTTCTTTTATTGTATGTTTGTTTTCTTTTTAACTTTTTTTTCATACAGTTGATTTAAAAAAGAAGGGAAAGTTAAAAAAAAAAAAAAGAAAAACAAGGGAAAAAAAAAGATGTAGTGCCCCCTTGAGGAGCCTGTGGAGAATGCAGGGGTATTCGCCTACCCCACCTCCATGGTTGCTAACATGACCGCAGACATAGGGGACTGGAGGTTTGATGGGTTGAGCCCTCTACCACAGGTTTTACCCTTGGGAAGACGGTTGCTGCAAAGGAGAGGCTAGGCCTCCCTATGGTTGTGCCTAAGAGCCTCTTCCCGAATGCCTCTTTGTTGCTCAGATGTGGCCCTCTCTCTCTGGCTAAGCCAACTTGAAAGGTGAAATCACTGCCCTCCCCCCTATGTGGGATCAGACACCCAGGGGAGTGAATCTCCTTGGCAACGTGGAATATGACTCCCGGGGAGGAATGTAGACCCGGCATCGTGGGACGGAAAACATCTTCTTGACCAAAAGGGGGATGTGAAAGGAAATGAAATAAGCTTCAATGGCAGAGAGATTCCAAAAGGAGCCAAGAGGTCACTCTGGTGGGCACTCTTATGCACATTTTAGACAACCCTTTTTAGGTTCTAAAGAATTGGGGTAGCTGGTGGTGGATACCTGAAACTATCAAACTACAACCCAGAACCCATGAATCTCGAAGACAGTTGTATAAAAATGTAGCTTATGAGGGGTGACAATGGGATTGGGAAAGCCATAAGGACCACACTCCACTTTGTCTAGTTTATGGATGGATGAGTAGAAAAATAGGGGAAGGAAACAAACAGACAAAGGTACCCAGTGTTCTTTTTTACTTCAATTGCTCTTTTTCACTCTAATTGTTATTCTTGTTATTTTTGTGTGTGTGCTAATGAAGGTGTCAGGGATTGATTTGGGTGATGAATGTACCACTATGTAATGGTACTGTAAACAATTGAAAGTACGATTTGTTTTGTATGACTGCGTGGTATGTGAATATATCTCAATAAAATGAAGATTAAAAAATAAATAAATAAAAAAATAAAAAAATAATTAAAAAAAAAAAGCAATGTATCTACTATTTATGTAAGGCAATAGTACAATGAGATCTGACCCTTGCAGTCATGGAGAAGACACTCAATGTTATCACTAAAAAAAAATGCAAACAATATTTCCTCCAATAAAAAGCTTTAACTTCTCTGCTGATTGTCCTTGTTTTATGGCAATCAGTATAGTGATTACTAAAATAATTTTGTAGTAGTCAAAGAAAGATAAATTCCTTATTGTATAATACACATTTTAACCTCTACAACAGAGATAACTATGTCATAATTGGAAAAACTAAAGTCAATGGAGATTTATATGTGGGAGGAGTTACAAAGTATTTGTGTGACTTGAAGGACAATTTTATTTATTGGAGGTGACAACTAGATGCAGTTAGAGAATGACTAGGGATGCATTTATTGAGACTGTTATGTGCAATAAAAACTTTGACCATGTTACTTTGATGTGTATTCTATTTCTGTTTTGCTTTCATTGGGCAATTATAAAAATGTTTAAACAATTGTGAAAAAAAAAAAAAGAGTCATTGGTATTCCAGAAGGGGAAGAGAAGGGTAAAGGTCTACAAAGAGTATTCAAAGAAATTCTTGGGGAAAACTTCCCAAGCCTTCTAAACAACATAAATACACAAATAATAAATGCCCAGTGAACTCCAAATGGAATAAATCCAAATAAAACCACTCTGAGATATATTCTGATCAGATTGTCAAATACGGATGAGAAACAGTAAGTTCTGAAAGCAACAAGAGTAAAGAAATTCACCACTTACAAAAGAAACAGGATAAGGCTAAATAGTGTCTACTCAGTGACCACCATGGAGATGACAGGTCAGTGGCATGACATATTTAAAATTCTGAGAGAGAAGAATTGCCAACCAATAATTCTTTATCCAGGAAAGCTCTCCTTCAAATTTCATGGAGAGCTTAAATTTTTCACTGACAAACAAATGCTGAGAGAATTTGCTAAAAAGAGACCTGCCTTACTTGAGATACTAAAGTGAGACCTAGAAAGAAAGGAAAGTGAGTTATGGAGAAATGTTCAGTACTAAAGAGATTCGCTATGGGTACTTTAAAGGACATTAAGAGAGAGAGGGAAAAATGAATCTGACAAATATAAACCAAATGAAATGATGACTGATTCAAGAAATGCCTTCATAGTAATACCATAGAATGTAAATGGATTAAACTCCTTAATTAAAAGATACAGATAGGCAGAATGGATAAAAAAAAATATGAACCATCAATATGTTGCATACAAGAGACTCATCTTAGATACAGGGACACAAAGAAATTGAAAGGGAAAGGATGGAAAAAATATTTCATGCAAGCTAAAGCCAAACGAAAGCAGGAGTAACAATACTAATCTCAGATAAACTAGACTTTAAATGCAAGGGTATTATGAGAGACAAAGAAGACCACTACATACCAATAAAAGGGGCAATTCAACAAGAAGAAATAACAATCATAAATGATTATTCACTCAATCAAGATAACACAAAATACATGAGACAAAAACTGGCAAAACTAAAGGAGGCTGTTGATGTTTACACAATAATTGTGGGGGACTTCAACATATCAACCTCTCCTATAGATAGATCAACCAGACAGAAGACCAATAAAGAAATTGAAAGCCTAAACAATCTGATAATTGGATTTGATTTAACAGACATACATAGCACATCACATCCAAAATCACCAGGATACCCATTCTTCTCTAGTGCTCACAGAACTTTCTCAAGAATAGATCATAAGCTGGGACATAAAACAAGCCTCAATAAATATAAAAAATGCAATAATTCAAAGCACACTCTCTGACTACAATGGAATATAATTAGAAGCCAACAACCAACAGATACTTAGAAAATTCACAAATATGTGGAAGTTAAACAACACACCCCTAAACAATTAATAGGTTATAGGAGAAATAGCAAGAGAAATTGCTAAATATATAGAGATGAAAGAAAATCAGAACACAATATATCAAAACCTATGGGATGCAACAAAAGTGGTAGTGAGGAGGAAATTTATAGCACTAAATGCATACATCAAAAAGGAAGAAAGAGCTAAAATCAAAGAACTAATGGAGCAACTGAAGAAGCTAGAAAATGAACAGCAAATTAATCCTAAACCAAGTGGAAGAAAATAAATAAGTATTAAAGCAGAAATACATGATGTAGAGAACCAAAAAAAACAATAGAGAGAATAAATAACAACAAATTTTCTTCTTTGAGAAGATCAACAAGATTGATAAGCCCCTTGCTTGACTAAAAATAATCAAAAAGAGAGAAGACCCATATAAACAAAATGATGAATGAGAAAGGTGACAATGCTTCAGATCCTGAAGAAATTAAAAAAAATATATATAAGAGGATACTATGACAAATGCATTCCAATAAACTGGTAATATAGGGGATATGGACCATTTTCTGGAAACATGAACAACCTAAACTGATGAAAGAACAAATAGAAGAACTCAACCAACAAATCACAAGCAAAGAGATCCAATCAGTCATCAAAATCTTCCCACAACTAAATGCCCAGGGTCAAACGACTTCACAGGGGAATTCTACCAAACTTTCCAAAAACAACTGACACCAATCTTACTTAAACTCTTTCAAAACATTGTAGAATATGGAACACTTCCTAACACATTTTTGAAGCTTACAACAATGTAACCCAAAACCAAGCAAAGATGCCACAAAAAAGGAAAACTACAGGCCAGATTTCCTAATGAATATAGATGAAAAATTCTCAACAACATACTTGTAAATTGAATCCAAAGACAGATTGGAATTTTCATACACCATGACCAAGTGGGGTTCATTCCAGGTATGCAAGGATGTTTCAACATAAGAAAATCAAGAAATGTATTACAACATATTAACAAATCAAAAGAGAAAAATCAAATGATCATATCAATAGATGCTGAAAAGGCATTTGACAAAATCCAACATCACTTTTTGATAAAAAAAAAAAACTCTCCAGAGATAGGAACTGAAGGAAACTTCCTCAATATGATAAATAACATATATAAAAAACCACAGCCAGCATAGAATTCAATGGTAACAGATGGAAAGCCTTCTCTCTAGGATCAGGAATGAGAAAAGGATGCCTGCTGTCACCACTGGTATTCAACAATGTGCTGGAAGTGCTAGCCAGGGCAATGTGGCAAGACAAAGAAATGAAAGTCATCCAAATTGGAAAGGAAGAAATAAAACTGTCATTATTTGCAGATGATATGATTATGTATCTGGAAAACCCTGAGAAATCAATGATACAGCAATTAGAGCTAATAAACCAAATTAGCAAAGTAGTGGGATACAAGATTAATGCACATAAGCCAGTAGTTTACTATATGCTAGAAATGAACAACTTGGAGAGACACTCAAGAAAAAGATACTGTTTTCAACAGCAACTAACAAATCAAGTGCCTCAGAATAAACTTAACCAAAGATGTAAAAGACCTATACAAAGAAAACTACATAACTCTACTAAAAGAAACAGAAAGGGACCTTAAAAGATGGAAAAATATTCCATGTTCATGGATAGGAAGGCTAAATATCATTAAGATGTCAATTCTACCCAAACTCATCTACAGATTTAATGCAATCCCAATCAAAATTCCAAAAACCTACTTTGCAGACTTCGGGAATCTAGTTATCAAATTTATTTGAAAAGGAAAAATGTCTCAAATTGCTAAAAACCCTCTAAAAAAGAAAAACGAAGTGGTAGGACTTACAATCACTGACCTTGAAGCTTTTTATAAAACCAAAGTAGTCAAAACAGCATGGTACTGGCAGAAAGATAGACATATTGATCAATGGAATCAAATTGAGAATTCAGAGATAGACCCCCAGATCTATGGCTGACTAATCTTTGATAAGGCCCCCAAAGCCACTGAACTGGGTCATAATGGTCTTTTCAAGAAATGGGGCTGGGAGAGATGGATATCCATATCCAAAAGAATGAAAGAGAACCCCTACCTCACACCCTACACAAAAATTAACTCAAAGTGGATCAAAGACCTCGATATAAAGACAGTACCATAAAATTCCTATAAGATAATCTAGGGAAACCTCTTCAAAACCTTGTAATAGGCTGTCACTCCCTAGACCTTAAACCCAAAGTACAAGCAACAAAAGAAGAAATAGATAAATGGGAACTCCTCAAACTTAGAAGTTTCTGTACCTAAAAGGAATTTGTCAAAATGGTGAAGATGAAGCCAACTCAATGGGAAAAAGATTTGGAAACCATGTATCTGACAGAAGACTGATATCTTGCATATATAAGAAATTCTACAACTCAAGGACAATAGTACAGACAGCCCAATTATAAAATGGGCAAAAGCTATGAAAAGACAGTTCTCTGAAGAGGAAATAAAAATGGCCAAGATACACATGAAAACGGGTTCAGCTCAGTCAAGAGACACAAATTAAGACCACAATGAGATACCATCTCACTCCGAGTAGAATGGCTGCCATTAAACAAACAGGAAACTACAAATGTTGGAGAGGATGTGGAGAAGTTGAAACTCTTCTTCATTGTTGGTGGGACCGTATAATGGTACAGCCATTCTGGAAGACAGTCTGGCTCTTCCTTAGAAAACTATATATAGAGTTACCCTTCGATCCAACAATTGCACTTCTTGGTGTATACCCAGAAGATTGAAAGCAGTGACATGAACAGATGATCTTCATGCCAGTGTTCATAGCAGCATTATTCAGAATTACCAAGAGATGGAAACAACCCAAATGTCCTTCAACAGATGAGTGGTTAAATAAAATGTGGTATATACACACAATGGAATACTACATGGCACTAAGAATAATGTCATGGATCATATGACAACATGGCTGAACCTTGAAGACATAACGCTGAGCAAAATAAGCCAGGCACAAAAAGAGAAATATTATATGCTCCCACTAATGTGAACATTGAAAAATGTAAAATAAATGGTTTATTATGTAGAATGTAGGAAAAATACTGATAGAGAGCAACTAGTGAAGGGGAGCAATAACCTAATAAGATCTGATAAGGTATTGTGAGTAAATTTAATGTTCTGGGAATGCCCAGGAATGACTATGGTTTGTTAAATTCTGTTGGGTATGGTAGGAACAAGTTCACAGAAATGTTGCTATATTAGGTTACTTTCTTGGGGTAGAAGAGGAACATGTTGGAAGTAAAGTTGTTATTTTAGGTTAGCTGTCTTTTTCTTATTCCCTTGTTTTTGTTTGTTTGAAATGTTTTTTATTGTATGTTTTGTTTTTCTTCTCTTTAGTTTTTTTATATTGTTAATTGTTAACTTAAAAAATGATAATATATGCAGAAACCCCATGAAGAGCTGGGGGAGAATGCAGGGGTGTTGGGCTTTCCCCTCCCAACGATTGCTGATGTGCTCACAGGCATTGGGGACTGGCAGTTTAATGGGCTGAGCCCTCTATCATGGGACTTGCCCTTGGGAAGACTGTTACTGCAAAGGAGAGGCTACGTCATCTTATAATTGTGTAAATCTCCCTGGCAACCTGGAATATGACCCCTGGGGAGAAATCTAGACCCAGCATCATGAGATGGAGAACATCTTCTTGACCAAAAGGGGGATGTGAAATGAAATGCAATAAGTTTCAGTGACTGAGATTCCAAAAGAATCTGAGTCACTCTAGTGGGCACTCTTATGCCCAGTATAGATAATGCTTTTTAGATTCTAATGAATTGCAATTCAGTTAATACCTGAAACTACGAAACTACAATGCAGAACCATTGAATCTTTTTTTTTTAAGAAATTTTATTTTGAAATAAATCAAACTTATAGGAACAGTTGCAAAAACAGATCAAACCCCATACATAGAACCCCAGAAAACCCCAACCCCCCTCCCAATACCCAAATCCACCACCTTTAACATCCTGTCAAACCACCATTTCTTTCCCTCCATCTACCCCTCCCTCCCTCCCTCCCTATCTATCATCCATCATCTATTGCTCTGTCCTCTGACATATGAGAGCAATCTGCACACATCTTTGAACAAACACTATAATTCACATATACCTTTCCAATGGACAAGAACATTCTTTTATGCAATGTCATTAAGTGCAGCTAAGAAGTTTAAGAAATTCAAAACTGATACAAAGCTTACATTCTATATTTCCTTTTTCATGTCCCATCGGTGTCCCTTTCAGCCTCCTCTCCTCCATTCTCAGATCCCATCCAGGAACATCATTGGCATTTAATTGTCATCTATTTAGATTATCTTTTTTTTCAATTGTGGAAACATATACACAGCCTAAATCTTCCCATTCCACCCCCTCCCTTGCATTCCATTAGTGGGATTAATCACATTTAGAATGTTGCAGTGCTATCATGTTCCCACCATCCATTTCTAGAAGTTTCCCTTTACCCCAAACAGAAACCCTTCTCTCATTTCTTAACTCCCCATTGCCCCTTCCCCCACTTCTCAGAACCCCTACTCTACTTTTCATCTCTATGGTCATATTCTCTGGTACTTTCTTTGTGTTTATCATGGAGCTTAAATTTGACATCTTAAATCTATAACAATTTTGTTTTTCTTTGATTCAACTTAACTTAAATATGGCACATAACTATGTTCCCTCATTCCTGCACCTTTATGTAGTTCTTCTCTAAAATTACATATTTTACATTGAGTCCAAAACCACTGATTTATAATTACATTATGTATTTTAGATCCTGTAGGAAGTGAATAGTGGAGTTACAAATCAAAAATACAGTAGTATTGGTATTTATATTTACCATGTGATCTTCACTGGTAATCTTTATTTCTTCATGTAGTTTCAGTCAATTGTTTAGTGCCCCTTCCTTTCAGCCTGCTCAACTCCCTTTAGCTTTTCTTATAGGACTGGTCTACTGGTGAAGTCCCTCACCTTTTGATTATCTGGGAATGTTTTCATCTCCCCCTCATTTTTACCCTCCAGGTGTTTGTGATTTCTCCAAGTCTCTGATGGTTATCAACTTCTATTTGTATTCCATTCTGGTCAGAGAATGTGCTTTGAAAAAATTATTTCCTTTCTTTAATTTATTGAGGCTTGTTTTTATGTCCCAGCATATGGTCCATTCTGGAGAAAGATCTGTGATCACTAGAGAAGAATGTGTGTCCAAGTGACCTGGGATGTAATGTTCTACACATGTCTGTTAAAATTCTTTATATCTCTTTCTCCTTTGTTTCTTTGTCAGTAGGGCTCCTTTAGTATCTGAAGTAAGGCAGGTCTTTTATTAGCAAAATCTCTCAGCATTTGTTTGTTAAAAATGTAAACTCTCCCTCAAATTTTAAGGAGAGTTTTGCTGGAGAAAGTATTCTTGGTTGGAAATTTTTCTCTCTCAGAATTTTAAATATGTCATGCCACTGCCTTCTCACCTCCATGGTGGCCACTGAGCAGTCAACTACTTAGTCTTATGTTGTTTCCTTTGGATGTGGTGAATTGCTTTTCTATTGCTGCTTTCAGAACTTGCTCCTTTTCTTCGGTATTTCACAGTCTGATCACAATATATCTTGGAGTGGCTTTATTTGGATTTATTCCATTTGGAGTTCACTGGGCATTTATGTTTTGCATATTTATATTGTGCTGAAGGTTTGGGAAGTTTTCCCCAACAATTTCTTTGAATACTCTTTCTAGACCATTACCATTCTCTTCCCCTTCTGGGACCCCAGAGTCTTAAATTTGGACATTTTATTTTATCTATCACATCCCTGAGATCCATTTTGATCTTTTTGATTTTTTCCCCATTCTTTCTTCTGTTCTTTCATTTTCTGTTCTGTGGTCCTCGAGGAGGCTGAGTTGCTGTTCAACTTCCTCTAATCTTGTATTATGAGTATCCAGAATCATTTTAATTTGGCCTACATTTTCTTTTATTTCCATAAGATCTTCTATTTTTTTTATTTACTCTTGCAATTTCTTCTTTGTGCTCTTCTAGGGTCTTCTTTATGTCCTTTATATCTTGTGCCATGCTCTTCTTCATGTCCTTTATATCCTGTGCCATGCTGTCCTTCCCTGTCTGTAGTTCTTTGATTAATTGTGACAAATACTGTGTGTCTTCTGATCTTTTGACTTGGGTGTTTGGATTTGGGTTCTCCATATCATCTGACTTTATCATATGCTTTAAGATTTTCTGTTGTTTCTGGCCTCTTGTCATTCACTTTACTTGATCCCTAATTTATCAGAACTGCAGATTCTTGGCATGCACTTTCTCTAACCATCAGATGGCATCCTTGAGTCACCTATTCCCCTCAAGTCAGTTCTCCCCAACCTTTGTCTTGTGGTATGTTGGGGTCTGATTCTTGTGGGGTTCAATTGGTGCACCAAGTTTGAGTGTCTTGTTGGTGCTGCCCACCCTGAATGTGGGCCATGTGGCTGGGTGGTTAGGGAGACAGGGCAGATTTAATAATGAAACCTCCCAGGTGTCCCTGGAGATTTAAAGCTGTTGCAGGAGGCTAAGCCTTCATTTCAGTCTTTCCACAGATTGTCTCTGCCCTAACCCACAAGTCTTTGGTATTCATGTAGTGTCCCTGGGGTTTCTGAGTGAGACCCCTTCCCAGCTGTGCTCTTCCAGGACCTCTGCTGAGGGAGGGCTGTGCCACATCACAAGTGTGTTCCAGCCTCCCAGGAAGCCCTGGGTCACTGGGCCATGCAGGGATATCCCCAGCTGACTTCAAAGATGGTTGAATGGGATGGGTTAACTCCCCCCTTATTGCACAGCTCCACTCTCCCAGCTCTGGGACAATCAGCTGTGGGTGCACTAAAGGCCACTGGACATGGGTGATATTGTGGCATGTGTGCAGTGCTGCAGGAAAAACTTCCCATCATACTGGGTTTCTTGGCACACCTCTGGGTCAAGCCCAGGCAGGAGTGTCCCTTGTCTGCTGGGGGGATGGCTGCAAGAAATGCAGTTTTTTTCTCCTTTTGGCTCCCTTCTGCTCCCCTGGTCTCAAGAAAAACAGCAGTGGGTGTGGGAAGGGTTATCCTCCATGCCAGACACTGAGGCATTAGCCCAGCCTGCTCCTGCCATGCTTCAATGCATGGCTCACCCTGTCATATCTGCAGCTGCTCCCAGGCTTTTTTTCTTAAAGAATTAGTCTGTATCCAAATGCCAGCCTACCATTTCCCCAAACCACAGTGTGGCCACCAGACTTTCAGCCAGCTTACTCACTTGTTTCAGAATGGAGATTCCTAGTTTCACCAAATGCACATTCCCTGTGGATTTAGCAGAACTTGTCTGGCTTGTGCTATGCTGGAAGCAGTGTTTTGGGTCACTTTGTGTTTTTTATCTAGTATTTTTCACAGAAGTGATTTTTTTGCCCTGTCTCACCTAGCCACCATCTTAGGTTCCTCTCAGAACCATTGAATCTTAAAGACAATTGTATAACAATGTAGCTTATGAGAGGTGACAATATGATTTGGAAAGCCATGTGGATCACACTTCCCTTTGTCCAGTGTATGGATGGATGAGTAGAAAAACAGTGGCAAAAAAAAAAAAAAAACCTAAAGGAAGAATGCAGGGGACAGTTTGGGTGTTCTAACACTTTTTTTTTTTTTAATTCTTGCTCTCACTTCTAGTACAAGGAAAATTTTAAATAATTATGGGGCAATGAATGAACAACTATGATAATAATTTGATCAATGGATTATACACTTTGGATGATTGCATGCTATGTGAATAAATCTTATTAAAAAGGCAATTGGAAAAAATAAATAACCCTATTAAAAATTAAATAGTTACATATATTTCCCAGCTATTAAGACAGATTTTGTCTTTGCAATGATAACTTGTAAATAAAGCTGAAATTTCAGAGAAAAAAGATCATGCATATAATCATTTTTCTTTTAAGAAACAGTTTTGGCTTCTTACTGGGCCTTAGCTAACACTAAACACTTAAACATGGCCCATTCAGATACTCTGCAGCCACTGCTGTCCATAATGAACAGGGTATTCCTGATGTACCAACCATAAAGTTGCATGTGCACAGTAGCACTCCGTCATCAAATGGAAGAGATATGTATGAGATTAGACTTGAGCAGACACTGAAGGCACAAATTAGTTACATGAAGAAGTGGTCCACATATCTGTGTTCCCCGTGCATTCCATATTAACTTCTCTTTCCCAGCACTAACTATGGCCTCTTTGGTAATTCCCTATGATCAGTTGTTGATGATGATAAAGCTGGTTTACAGACAGTTCTGCACAATATTTACCCACCAACCAAAAGTAGACAGCTGTAGCACTGCAGACCCTTTCTGGGATATCATTGAAGTACAATAGTGATGAGAAATACTCCCAATGAGCACAACTTTGGGCATTTCACCTGGTTACTCCTTTGTTTAGAAGGAGAAATGACCAAATGTACAATTCTATACTTATCCATGGACTGTGGCCATCAACTGGGCTAGATGGTCAGGGCCTGGAAAGGAAAATGACTACAAAATTGTGACAAAGAGGTCTTCAGTAAGGTATGTGGATAGATATTTGTGAACTGGCAAGAATTTGAAATTATTTATATAACTTTTTAATGCAATTTTATTGAGATAAATTCATATAATCTACAATCACTCAAAGTGTGCAATCAGTTGTTCACAGTATCATCATATAATTGTGCATTCATTACCACAGTCTTTGAATATTTTCCCCAAAACATAAAAATTAAAATAAAAAGAGTTTCCAAAACATCCCCTTTCTCTCCTCCCCAGATTTTTTATTTACCTTTTAATACAGTTTTATTGAGATATATTCACCCACCCTAAGTCATCTACATTGTAAATCATTCATACACTGCACCATCATATATTTGTGTGATCACCACAATCAATTTTTGAACCTTTTCCTTACTCCAAGATGAAAATAGTAGCAAAAAATAACACCTAGGTCTTTCCATCCCCTCCATCCCTCCCATTCTTCATCTAATTTTTGTGCACATTTTTCCACTCATCTGTTCATAAACTGAATAAAGGGAGTGTGAGCCACAAGGTTTTTGCAATCACACCATCACACTGTGCAAGCTACAAAGTTATGTAATCAAGAACCAAAGTCACTGGATTACACTTTGACAGCATTGGTTGTTTCCCTCTAGCCATTCCAACACAGTAAAAACAAAAAGGTGATAATTTATATAGCATATATGAATACCCTCCATAGTGGCCTTTCAACTGCATTTGAAATCTTTCAGCCACTTCCTTACTTTGTTTCATTTCTCTTCACCCTTTTGGTCAAGAAGATACTCTCAATACCACAGTGAGGGTTGCAGACTCATCCCCAGGAGTCATTTCCTGTGTTGCCAGGGGGATTTACATCCCTTGGTGTCATGTCCCATGTAGAGGGGAAGGTAGTGAGTTCAACTAAGAGGTTGGCTTAGAGAGAAGAAGCCACATCTGAGCAACATGGAAACTCTCTGGGGGGGATTCTTAGACACAATTATGGATAAGCTTAGCTTCTTCCTTGAAGCAAATGGCCTCACAAGGTAGAGCCCTCAGATTGAGGGCTTGACACAATAAATTGGCAGTCCTCAATATTTGTGGTAAAATCCACAATAACCCAGGAGGTGGAGTTCAGCATTTTCACATTTCTTCCCAGTTCCTCAGGGGACCCTGCAAATACACTTTTACTCTCTGCCCATATCACCCTGGGTTGTATTATGATTTCACCACAGCCTGTAGAAACTCAAGTCCCACTTCCCTTTCACAGTTCTGTGCACCTATGGTGTTCAAACAAACTGATCATACAGTTTAAATTATCTAGTGTACTACAGAAAATATAGATCCTGCACCAAATAAATATCTACTTCTTTTCTCTTGCACAAAGTTTGTAGTTTCAAAGCTTGGTCAGTATCATCCTTTACCCTTGGGCCTGATTTGCCTTAATCCTAACCATATTCACTTAGATAATATCTCTAATTGAAGTCTGAACTCTTTTTCACCTCTCTCAACAGTTGCCTTTTTGGGGAATGTTGACATTCATAGCTGCCAAGCTCTAGTTCCAAGTCTTGGATGTCATGCAGATACCCAAAGTTCCAGATATTTCAGAGATTGACCAGGTTATGCCCAAGGAGTTCAGCATCTCAGGATTTAGAGATAACCATTACAACTCATTAATAGATGTGACTGCTGTAAGAGGTTACAATCTAAGGACCATTACAATAAGCTTTCCCCTGATAAGGTCTAACCTAAGATTCAGTTCTCAGTGTTGACACATTGTCTTTAGTCCATATTAGTCCTCTCATTTCTGCCATGCTTCACTCAAAATGCTGTACTCAAGATCCATTCACACAGTTACATGTCTCACAGGTTCATTCCTTCTTGTAAATACTCAGTATTCTATTGTATGCATACATCACAGTTCACCATTCTGTTCATCAGTGTACCCCAAGAACTCTGTCCATTGCAAATCATGAATATTGCCACCAGAAACAACAGTCTACATTTCCATTTGTGTCCCTGCTTTCAGATCTTCCAAGTATATACCCCATGGTGGGGTTGCAGGAACTTGTGACACCCCCATACCTAGCTTCTTGTGGAACTAGCACACTGTCCTCCAGATAGTATACACAATTCTACTTCCCCACCAACAGTGAATAGATACATCTCTCTCTCCAATTTCTCTCCAGCCCTTGTGCCTCTCTGTTTATTTTTCCCTGCAATTTTATAAGGATATATTCAAATACCATACAATCATCCAAAGTGTAAAATGAATTGTTTACAGTGTCATCATATAGTTGTGCATTCATCACCACAATTAGCACTTACATTTATTCATTACTCAGAAAAAGAATTGAAACAAATGAATAAAAAAGTATAAAAGTAAAACTAAGATAAACTACAACCACAAAGAAAGAATATGTGGAAAAAGTAAAAAGACAAAAGAAACAGAAAAAGAAAAAAGGCAATTAAAAAGCTACAAAAGAAATGGTTAAAATAAAATAAAATACCATCAGAAAGTCAGACAACAACACTAATGCCAAGAATCTCATACCCCACCCTTATATTCCCCTCCTTTAGGTAGTCTTGGTGTATTGCACTTGTTACAATTAAAGAGAGTATATTGGAATATTACTATTAACTACAGACCCTATTCTGCATTGATTGTTTTTTCTCCAAATACCACTCCATTTTTAACACCTTGCAAAGTTGATACTCATTTTTACTCCCTCATGAAAAAACACACTTGTATGTTTTATTGCAATCGTTGACCACTCTAGGTTTCACTAAGCCACACAGTCCCAATCTTTATCTTCTATCTTTCCTTCTGCTGTCATACATACCCCTAGGCTTTCTCTTTCAACTGTATTCACAATCATCTTTGTTCAATGTACTTAAATTATTGTGCTACCATCTCCCAATATTGTGCTCCAATCCTCTCTGTCCTGTCTTTTCCTGTCTGTCTGGTGTGCTCCCTTTAGTGTTTCCTATAGATCAGGTATCTTGTTCACAAACACTCATTTACTGAGAATATTTTAAACTATACCTCATATTTAAAGGACAGTATTGTGGCATATAGAATTCTTGGTGGTTTTTCTCTTTCAGTATCTTATCTCTAATTGAAGTCCAAACTCTTTTTCAGCTCTCTCAGCAGTGCCATCTCACCTCCATGGTTTCTACTGAGAAATCTGCACATAGTCTTATTGATCTTTCTTTGTATGTGATGGATTGATTTTCTCGCTGCTTCCAGAATTCTCTCTTTGTCTTTGACATGTGATGATCTGATTACTAAGTGTCTTGGTGTAACTCTATTTGGACCTATTCCATTTGGAGTTCACTGCATTTCTTGGGTCTATAATTTTATGTGTTTCATAAGGGATGGGAAATTTTCAGTGGCTATTTCTCCATTATTTCCTTTGCCTCTTTTCCCTTCTTTTTTCCATCTGGGACACCCATGGCATGTACATTCATGCAGTTTGTGTTGTCACTCAATTCTCTGAGCTAGTGCTCATATGTCTCCATTCTTTTCCCAATCTATTCTTTTGTGTGTAGGGTTTCAGATGTGCTGTTCTCCAGTTCATGAATCATATATTCTGCCTCTTGATATCTGCTACTGATGTCACCATTGTGTCCTTCATCTCTTGTGTTTTGTTTTACATCCCATAAGATCTGCCAAATCTTTTTTCAAACTTTCAATGTCTTCCTTGTGTTGGCCCAATATCTTATTTATATCCTTCATCTCTTTTGCCATATCTTCCCTCCACTCATTGAATTGATTTTAATTGATTTTTAATTGATTTAGGATATTTGTTTGCTTAATAATTAGTTGTTTCAATTCCTGTATCTCAGTTGAAATGTAAGTTTGCTCCTTTGACTGGGCTGTATCTTCATTTTTCCTAGGGTGAATTTTTTCCTAGGCATCTGATTTGCTTGAATTCCCAATCAGATTTTCCCAGATCATAAGGGCTCAGGTCTCAGGAAGAGGCTGTGTATTCAGTATTAGGCTTCCCTGAGGGTGGCTTCTAGAAGACTGACAGAATTTCCCTTGAGGCCTCTAGATTATGTGCTTTCTCCATCCAGCCCAGCAGGTGGCACTTGTCAGCCCAGAGCTCCCCACCACTGTAAAGTTCAGGCACTTTAATTCACAGTGGACCATGATCTGGTGAGGGGCTGAAAGTGTCAGAGGCCATGTTTAAATTGCTTCTTGTTTGTTCACCCCCAGGCCCTGGGTTCTGAGTTCCCTGAGGGAGGGCAGCCAGTTGAGCTTGTCTCACCCCCCTTTTCTTAGGGAAGATACACCCCAAAGGGAGTTATCTTTTCCATTTGAATTTCTCCTTTGTCTTTCTGACTTTTTTAACTCCACCTTTGTCTGGATCATCAGGGAACTGAAGATGTCTAAGGCTTTCTCAATGGTCTGCTTAGAAAGAAAGAAAAAATACAGGAAAAGAGCAAAAGACCCTTTTTAGAGTCAGTCCCCAGTCCTTCAGTTTTCTTGGGACACAGCCATCTTCCAGTATTCTGGATAGTCTTTGTTTTTATTTATTTAAGTATTTTCCCATCAGCCCTGCCTTCTCCCAGCTGGAAGGAATATGCTTCCCTTCCTGCTCCATACTTGTAGCTTGTATTCAGTAGTCCAAATATGTTAATTGAAACCACAATTGGAGCTTGGTTGTTACTTTTTCTGTAACCTGTTTCTTTTTTCACACAGCAATGTTTCAGCTCAGCTGCCAGATGTGGAGGAGCTTCAGCTCTGGGTTTGTAGAACTTTACTTATGATCTTGTGCTACAATTTCAGCTGCTCCACCCCATCCAGGCTGGTGTATGAGGTGTGTCCTTTTATGATGTCTCCCAAAAGTTGTTTCAGGTTATTTACTAGTTTTTCCTGGTTATTTACTAGGTGATCTAGGGGACTATCTAAATTCCACATCTCTCTATGCTGTCATGTTGCCCTGACCCCTGTATAATTTTTTAATTTTCAAAAAATGGTGAAATCATCAGAGGGAGAGTTCAATAATGATATGGCTAGTTTGACATGTACTATGGATAACTGTTAGCATTTTTCATAGCCACTTATCATTGCCCAATGGGTTTATGATCAAATGGGATGGTGTAAGGTACGGAGGTTATTCATGGGCTCAGTAACATGGATGTCAAACATAAAAGCTGGGCTTTCCATAGTGTTTTATGCTAAATCAGCCAGAAACAGAGAACAACAGTGATTCACCAATATGACACCATTCTCTGAGGTGATCAGCCAGCTGCCTCATGGCAGGTAATTACATTAGACTTCTTCCATAAAGGCAGGGGCAACATTTTTTCCATTATAAGATAGGCATTTATCTAGATATGGATTTGCCTTAAGTGTATATAATTCTGTGATTTCCACCATCCATTAACTTGCACAACTTATCTATCTTCATGGAATTTCCCAGAAAATTTATTCTGATAAAATATCACTTCAAACAATTGAAGGGTAGTAATAGGCCCAAATTCATAGAATTCATTTGCATTATCAGGTTCCCCATCATCCCAAAATGCCTGTATTGAGAGAATTGTGGAATGTCCTTTGGAATACTCAATTATTGCACCAGTTATATGGCAATAATGTATAGCAGGGATGATGTTTTTCAGGCAGATTTATATGCTCTAAATTGGTGTCCATATATGGTGCTGTTTTTCCCATAGCTAGGATTTATGGATACTGGAATCAAGTGATGGAAATGGGAATGACACCACTCACTAATATGTCTAGTGATCAATGAGCAAGAATTTTCCCCCTGGTTCTTTGAATTTATGCTTTGTTGATCTAGAGATCTTATTTACAAAGGGAGGAATGTTTCTCAAGGACACACAATTATTCTATTGAACTAAAACTCAAGACTGTATTCAGTCACATTGGATTCCTCATGAACCTGAAAGAAAAGGCAGAGAAGGGATTTACTCTACTGGCTGGAGTGATTAATACTGATTACTAAAGGGAAATTTGGTTGCTGCCACACAATACAAATAAGGGAGAGTATGCCTGGAATAAGTTGACCCTTAAGATGTATTTTAGTTCTACTATGTCCTATGCTTAAAGTAAATAGAAAAGTACAATGACCTAATTCAGCTAAACATAGTAATGATCGAGACTCTTCATGAAAAAGTTCTGGGTCAACCCATTAGGCAAAGAAGCACTACCAGCTGAGATGCTTGATGAGGACAAACGAAGTATGCAATGGGTTGAGGAAGAAGTTAGTTAAAATACCAGCTACAACCATGTGACCTGTTGCTGAAATGAGGACTGCAGTTTTCATGAGTGTATTCATCCTTATTTTTGATGAATATCCTTGTTATCATCCCTCTCTTATCCCTCTATTATATAGCATGTTTATTAAATTTAAGTTGAAAAATATCAAAAAGAAGAGTGAATATTACCCAAAGTCTTGCATCCTCCTCTAAGAAAGAATTAATATACTTTCTGTTGTATTCAGGATAGTTGTATCATGTTAGGTAGAATTATGTCTTTGTTATATTCTTTATTAGGAAAGTAAACATTGTTTCAGGAAATATGTATGTTGGCCTTGTAAAAATGGTTAGATTGTGATGGTTAATTTTCTGTTTCAACTTGACCAAGCTATGATGTCCTGTTACTAGGTCAAATATTGGTCATGCTGTTACTGTGGAGGTGTTTTGCAGATGGAATTAGCACCTACTATACTTTGACATTACGGAAAGTAAATTGCACTCCAAAATATGGTGTATGCGGTTTGTTTGTTTTTTTTTTTTTTAATCATCATTTTATTGAGATATATTCACATACCATGCAGGCATACAAAACAAATCGTACTTTCGATTGTTTACAGTACCATTACATAGTTGTACATTCATCACCTAAATCAATCCCTGATACCTTCATTAGCACACACACAAAAATAACAAGAATAATAATTAGAGTGAAAAAGAGCAATTGAAGTAAAAAAGAACACTGGGTACCTTTGTCTGTTTGTTTCCTTCCCCTACTTTTCTACACATCCATCCATAAACTAGACAAAGTGGAGTTTGGTCCTTATGGCTTTCCCAATCCCATTGTCACCCCTCATAAGCTACATTTTTATACAACTGTCTTCGAGATTCATGGGTTCTGGGTTGTAGTTTGATAGTTCCAGGTATCCACCACCAGCTACCCCAATTCTTTAGAACCTAAAAAGGGTTGTCTAAAGTGTGCGTAAGAGTGCCCACCAGAGTGATCTCTCGGCTCATTTTGGAATCTCTGTGCCACTGAAGCTTATTTCATTTCCTTTCACATCCCCCTTTTGGTCAAGAAGATGTTCTCCGTCCCACGATGCCGGGTCTACATTCCTCCCCGGGAGTCATATTCCACGTTGCCAGGGAGATTCACTCCCCTGGGTGTCTGATCCCACGTAGGGGGGAAGGCAGTGATTTCACCTTTCAAGTTGGCTTAGTCAGAGAGAGAGGGCCACATCTGAGCAACAAAGAGGCATTCAGGAGGAGACTCTCAGGCACAAATATAGGGAGGCCTAGCCTCTCCTTTGCAGCAACCGTCTTCCCAAGGGTAAAACTTATGGTAGAGGGCTCAACCCATCAAAACACCAGTCCCCTATGTCTGTGGTGATGTTAGCAACCATGGAGGTGGGGTAGGCGAATACCCCTGCATTCTCCACAGGCTCCTCAAGGGGGCACTACATATTTTTTTTTTTTTCCTTGTTTTTCTTTTTTTTTTTTTTAACTTTCCCTTCTTTTTTAAATCAACTGTATGAAAAAAAAAGTTAAAAAGAAAACAAACATACAATAAAAGAACATTTCAAAGAGACCATAACAAGGGAGTAAGAAAAAGACAACTAACCTAAGATAACTGCTTAACTTCCAACATGTTCCTACTTTACCCCAAGAAAGTTACATAATATAGCAACATATCTGTGAACTTGTTCCTACTATATCCATCAGAAATTAACAGACCATAGTCATTTCTGGGCATCCCCAGAACGTTAAATAGCTTATCTGTTCTTCTTGGATTATTGTTCCCCCTTCCTTAATTGCTCTCTACTGCTAGTTCCCCTACATTCTACATTATAAACCATTTGTTTTACATTTTTCAAAGTTCACATTAGTGGTAGCATATAATATTTCTCTTTTTGTGCCTGGCTTATTTCGCTCAGCATTATGTCTTCAAGGTTCATCCATGTTGTCATATGTTTCACCGAGATCGTTCCTTCTTACTGCCGCGTAGTATTCCATCGTGTGTATATACCACATTTTATTTATCCACTCATCTGTTGAAGGACATTTGGGTTGTTTCCATCTCTTGGCAATTGTGAATAATGCTGCTATGAACATTGGCGTGCAGATATCTGTTCGTGTCACTGCTTTCCGATCTTCCGGGTATATACCGAGAAGTGCAATCGCTGGATCGAATGGTAGCTGTATATCTAGTTTTCTAAGGAACTGCCAGACTGACTTCCAGAGTGGCTGAACCATTATACAGTCCCACCAACAATGAATAAGAGTTCCAATTTCTCCACATCCCCTCCAGCATTTGTAGTTTCCTGTTTGTTTAATGGCAGCCATTCTAACCGGTGTTAGATGGTATCTCATTGTGGTCTTAATTTGCATCTCTCTAATAGCTAGTGAAGCTGAACATTTTTTCATGTGTTTCTTGGCCATTTGTATTTCCTCTTCAGAGAACTGTCTTTTCATTTCTTTTGCCCATTTTATAATTGGGCTGTCTGTACTATTGTCATTGAGTTGTAGGATTTCTTTATATATGCAAGATATCAGTCTTTTGTCAGATACATGGTTTCCAAAAATTTTTTCCCATTGAGTTGGCTGCCTCTTTACCTTTTTGAGAAATTCCTTTGAGGTGCAGAAACTTCTAAGCTTGAGGAGTTCCCATTTATCTATTTTCTCTTTTGTTGCTTGTGCTTTGGGTGTAAAGTCTAGGAAGTGGCCGCCTAATACAAGGTCTTGAAGATGTTTTCCTACATTATCTTCTAGGAGTTTTATGGTACTTTCTTTTATATTGAGATCTTTGGTCCATTTTGAGTTAATTTTTGTGTAGGGGGTGAGGTAGGGGTCCTCTTTCATTCTTTTGGATATGGATATCCAACTCTCCCAGCCCCATTTGTTGAAAAGAACTTTATGGCTCAGTTCAGTGACTTTGGGGGCCTTATCAAAGATCAGTTGGCCATAGATCTGAGGGTCTATCTCTGAATTCTCAATTCGATTCCATTGATCTATATGTCTATCTTTGTGCCAGTACCATGCTGTTTTGGCAACTGTGGCTTTATAATAAGCTTCAAAGTCAGGGAGTGTAAGTCCTCCCACTTCGTTTTTCTTTTTTAGAGTGTCTTTAGCAATTCGAGGCATCTTCCCTTTCCAAATAAATTTGATAACTAGCTTTTCCAAGTCTGCAAAGTAGGTTGTTGGAATTTTGATTGGGATTGCATTCAATCTGTAGATGAGTTTGGGTGGAATTGACATCTTAATGACATTTAGCCTTCCTATCCATGAACATGGAATATTTTTCCATCTTTTAAGGTCCCCTTCTATTTCTTTTAGTAGAGTTATGTAGTTTTCTTTGTATAGGTCTTTTACATCTTTGGTTAAGTTTATTCCTAGGTACTTGATTTTTTGAGTTGCTATTGAAAATGGTATCTTTTTCTTGAGTGTCTCTTCAGTTTGTTCATTTCTAGCATATAGAAACATTACTGACTTATGTGCATTAATCTTGTATCCTGCTACTTTGCTAAATTTGTTTATTAGCTCTAGTAGGTGTATCGTTGATTTCTCAGGGTTTTCTAGATATAAGATCGTATCATCTGCAAACAATGACAGTTTTACTTCTTCTTTTCCAATTTGGATGCCTTTTATTTCTTTGTCTTGCCGGATTGCCCTGGCTAGCACTTCCAGCACAATGTTGAATAACAGTGGTGACAGTGGGCATCCTTGTCTTGTTCCTGATCTTAGAGGGAAGGCTTTCAGTCTCTCACCATTGAGTACTATGCTGGCTGTGGGTTTTTCATATATGCTCTTTATCATGTTGAGGAAGTTTCCTTCAATTCCTACCTTTTGAAGTGTTTTTATCAAAAGGGATGTTGGATTTTGTCAAATGCTTTTTCAGCATCTATTGAGATGATCAATTGATTTTTCCCTTTTGACTTGTTAATGTGTTGTAATACATTGATTGATTTTCTTATGTTGAACCATCCTTGCATGCCTGGAATGAACCCCACTTGGTCATGGTGTATGATTTTTTTAATGTGTCTTTGGATTCGATTTGCAAGTATTTTGTTGAGGATTTTTGCATCTATATTCATTAGGGAGATTGGCCGTTAGTTTTCCTTTTTTGTAGCATCTTTGCCTGGTTTTGGTATTAGATTGATGTTAGCTTCATAAAATGAGTTAGGTAGTGTTCCATTTTCTTCAATGTTTTGAAAGAGTTTGAGTTGTATGTGGTTTTAAAGACAAGATCTTCAGGTTCCAGTGGTCAGAAAAATTTCTGCCTCAAGACTCCCATATCAACTTGTACTGGAAATTTTAGTTTGCAAACTTCCCCTATATAATTTGGCCTGGTAACCTCACCATCATTTTATGAGTGTTACCAGCTTGTGACCTGCCCTACAAATTTTAGAATTTTCAGTCTCCACAATAGCCTTAGTAAACAGCTTATAATAATTATTTAAAAATATGTATGTATGTGTATGTATATATATACATACACACATGCACATGTACACATATGCACACCCATCATAAATATATAGATTTATTCTACTAGAGAATAAAATAAAACCATGTATCATTTGGGAGATTTGGTGTCATTCACATGTAGTTGTTTGTATTCTCCAAATTGTAACTTCTTTTTTAACAAGAAGATTATATTTGGATTATTAATTTATTGTGCCATCCAGTGTTAAATTGTCTTACATTGACAAGTTGATTTGGCTGATAAATTAAAACATTCTAATTTGATAATTCAGAATAATTTTCATGCTGTTGGAGAGATACCTAAGCAAATATATGAGTGAAAATGTGTCCATGCAACATTATGATTTCTAATAACATTTTCATACTCTATTCCATAAACATTGAATTGCTACAATTTAAAATTTATTTAGAAGTATAAAGATAAGCTGCAAACAACTATCTTCAGAAACAGACTATAGTATAGAAGAGCTTATACTTATAGTATCACTATACTTATAGTATCCACTTATAGTGGATACTATGCAATAAGGATTCACTATACTTATATGTATGTAAGTATATATATATACATACATATATATATATATATATATATGTATATAAGGATATAAGAATATAAGGATACATAGTATCCTTACATACAGTTATATATGTGTAAGGATCCACTATACTTAAACATATATAAAATATGTTTACAATATACTGTAAGTATAGTTTTCTATTTATAGTATCCACCACTCTGGGAGTTCCCACCATTCTGCAAAGTTCTAGAGGATCCTGGATTAGTCATATGATTGTTATCTATTCTGCATTTCTTTCTTGGGTGATTATCAAAGTGGAAGGTATTTTCCAGGACTGTAGTATGGTGGTGCACATGTGCTTAGTGACATGGGGGGGAAAGTGTTGATCCTGCTTTGAAGTATATTTGCAACCCTCAGAGAGAGGAGCCTTCTTGACAACTCACAATCTAAAATCAGCATTTCAGAATTTTAAAATGCCTTTTTGGGCAGCAGTTAACAAAAAAATAATTAGTTATTTTAAGCTGCATACATTTTATTGAGAACCTGCTATATTCAAGATATTTGTTAAACAAGGACTCATATAACATGTCTAAAATGCTGCCAATGTGGGGCAACACTCTGAGAAGAAATCTGACACCACTTCTTAGTTTGTGCTGAGTCCTTGGGTGTCAAATAAATTGTTGGATGAATTGCTTCTAAATTATTTTTCTGAAATCTTTTTGCTTTGTTTTAACAGAATTTCTAATAGATATGAACAAAAAAGAGTGTAATTTTTCATCATTTTGATAAAATATGTTTCCAATATTTAATGCAAAGAACATTTGTGTCAAATATGTTACATGGAATATCCTAACACAAAAACATTTAAGGAAACACAATTTCATTTCTCTAAAATATAGCACAGAAGTGATGGAATGTCAACCACATAATAATATCTATATATAAACAAATTGATTTCAGTGTATATAATCATGAAATTTAATGCAGATATTTTAATATACATGATTGTCTATCTTTGTAAAATTTTGAAATCGTATAAAATTTAACATATGAAAACAATGTCTAAAAATGAAACGTAAATAGAAATAGTCCAGCTTTTGGCAAGATATAAAATCCTCAATTTCCTACAATAAATTCTGCTATGGTGAATAAGATATGACAATTATACTAAGGAAAATTCTATGATATAGCTAGATAGAGCTTATTGCAACTAAGGAGAAATCTATTCCCCCTTCCAAATATTAGATTAAAACATCAAACCAGAGGTATTAAATTACATACCTAATGTCACATAATCATGATTCATAATGAGAAAGAAATATTGACTATTTTACCATTGCATTTCTATGTCTACTGCTTCTTATTGCCACCAAGTTTTCACAGGAGCTTTTTCAGAGCTGCCTTAATTTCCTTGTTTCTTAGGCTATAAATAATGGGATTTAGAGTGGGAGGCACCACTGAATACAACACAGACAGCAGCAAGTCCCTTGCTCATGATGGTGTCATAGTGCAGTGGGTGGAAAATGGCCACATAATGATCATAGGACATGGCTGTGAGGATGAACACCTCAGATCCAGCAAAGTGAATCACCAAAAAGACCTGCAAGACACAACCCAGGAAAGAAATTGTGTTCTTGTTGGAAAGAGAGTTGAGAATGGATTGGGGGACTATGATGGAAATGAGACAAAGATCAAAGACAGACAAGTTCTTCAGGAAAAAGTACATGGGTGTGTGAAGATACTGGTCCAGGGCGATGAGGTAAATAATGAGAAGATTTCCCATGAGAGTAGCCAAGTAGGTCAACAAAAACAAAGAGGCATGAAGGAACTGGAGCACCCTGGTGTCAGAGAATCCCATGAGGATGAATTCAGTCACTACTGTGTGGTTGGTCATGTCCTTGTCTCTAGTAGGTTTCCTGTGGGATAAAGGGATTTAGTAGCATTAACAGGTTTCCTGAAGCTTTACTATTTGCAGAATGCACATTTATTTATTTGAAAACTCTTCCCATAACATGCTTTTCAGAAAACGCAAATTGTCAGTTTGCAGTGCCTGAGGACTGACTTTTTACACAAGAAAATAATGTAAATATGTTCTCTTTGTTGGAGAAAAGGTAGTGATAATACCTCATTTCTTTGGTCATCATATTGTCAAGTAAAAGCACATCTTAACTTGTTAAGGGAGACTTTAAAATATCAGCAAGCATCTCAAGAGTTGGACAAATTTTTTGTTTGTTTTTTATAGTGAGGAACAAAAAAGACTAGAAATGACCTGATTTGGAGAAATGTGATGAATGGTCACATTGATCAGATAGAACAGAGAATATTTTATGCTGAAGTCAGCTTATTATTCAAGAGAAGTCCTCAAGGAGGTGCTGGGTTCTGGTGCTGGCTATGGTTGGGCCAAAGTTCAGGAAACTTATCCAGTTTGGTTAACAAGCATTTTGTTCTGTTTTTTCAGTGAGTACAGGCAATTCAGTCATTCATTTATGAGGTGAAGAATGGGAATTTGGAGGGTCTTGTCATAGATTTAAAAAAAGGAGAGCATCCAAGAGACTTATTTAAATTATATAAGTAAAGGTGGTTATTTACAGTAAGCCACTTTCTTGAATATAAAAAGGTGAATGGGAAGAGGATTTCTTAACTATTACTGTTTTTCATGACCTCAGGGCTCAGGTAAACTTCAACATTGTCAATATATAAAATGATAAAGCCTAATTTCATAGCAAAATTTTATAACTATGACATTGATTCATACTATGTAATACTAAATGGCCATTCTCATTTTTTTTATTTCTAAGTAAATTGAATTAAAAGTACTATTGCCTGCCAGTCATATAACGTAGAACATTTCTTTTCAAGGGAAATATTTTAAATGTGAATATTTAGGGTTTTAATTTAAACAAAGTGAAAATTGTGAAAGTAGTACTAATGAATGGAGAATGACTCATTATTAACTAGTGCAAAGTTTAATTCAATCAAAACAATCAGTGGAAAATGATTCATTAACTGAGAGTAAAATAATCACTCTTCCATACCATGTTACAGAGAAAAATACAAACAAATGAAAAAGAGAAAAAGGCATAAATTGGAATGTTTAGAAATGTAATTGTAATGGAAAATGATAAATAAAAGGAAAAGCAATAATAGAAGAAAGAAGGCCTCATTCTTTTTACAATCAAGATGGCATAGCCCATACCAACCCACTCTTTACACCATCTCATTCCACTCACCCTATCTCCTATCTCTTTGAAGTCACTGGAGGTAGTCTTAAAAGAAGTCTCCACTATAAAAAAGAAAGAGGTTATAATTTCAGGGTAAATTTATGGTGACAAGTTGCTATTTCAGAGAAAACAATGATTTCCTTCTGTGAGAAAAGTCAGAAGAAAGAATATATTCTATTAAAGGAAATTAGAAATTTGTGAAACAAAGAGGAACAAATAGGATAATATCTGTCACATTTTTCTTTGTTAAGGCAACTTCTGAGAGAATCTCAGGTAGATTTGTTTTGTTGTTAACAAATAGGAAAGTATGGGGCAATTATTTCTGCAGGAACTATCAGCTTCTCAAAATTCTTGGACAGAAAACCAAATAGATTGTCTAGCATCTTTTTTAATCCTAAAGAGCTCAAATAATGATTTTGACATGAAGCTGCTTGCTTTTCTGATTGGCAAAAGCTAGAATAAAACTGTAAAAGTCCTTCCTTCAGTGAGTAGTGAAAACTGATACTCATTTTCACCCCTTGCTTTGTGATTGGTTTCTCATGAATTTAGGTATTAAGCCTCAGATTCATTAAGCCTCAGATTCATCTCTAAAGTGGAAACAACCACACATCTGAAATGGATTAGGTTATGACTTTACTGTATACACAAATATATCCAGTATTCTCTAGATATAAATCTGGGAGTGGGTACCATGTGAGATAAACAGCCAAATATCTCTTTTTGATGATATTACTCAGTGTGTTTATAAAATGAAAGACATTTAGATCACATTGAAACATCAAAAGATTGGCTCTAAAATGTACTCATTTTTTTATTATCTCACCAAGTAGATGTCTTCAATTGGCATCAATGGTACATACTCAAGTTTAAGGCAGAAGAACCTCTAGCAAAAATTATAGGAGGAGCCTGGCTTCAGCAAATTGAGTTCACCAGAATACCACGAGTCATTTAAAGATAAGCTGCTGCAAGAAATAATGTGACTAATTTAATCAGTGGATCTATAAGAAGATAGAGCAGAC
Source organism: Choloepus didactylus (assembly GCF_015220235.1). Taxonomy (NCBI): domain Eukaryota; kingdom Metazoa; phylum Chordata; class Mammalia; order Pilosa; family Megalonychidae; genus Choloepus; species Choloepus didactylus. The sequence continues at coordinate 8,600,262 of NC_051332.1, forward strand.
AAAACAAAAAAAAAATTTCAGCATCAGCAAGGGCTTCCAGAATCCTCTCTTTCCTCCTGTACACGTACTCAGGATTGGGTTATGGGTAGCTGGAGTGAACCCAGACCAATTATTTTTTCCAGAGTATATCTCCTTAAAGATACACAATACTGGTGGCTTTTCCAAAGAGTCCAAAGATTTTGGCTAAGCACACAGATTTTAACTAAATGTTAGTGAGCTAAAGTAAAAGACACATTTGTGTCAGGATTGTGTTATGGAGTAGTAGAGGAGAAAATTTGCCAAGAGTAATTTTTTTCACTCTTTCTCAGCCTTTGGCATCCAAAAATCTGCTTTAATTATTTTTACCCTGTAAATTCAATTCAAATGAGGAATATGGATCTGATTATTTTAATGGATTTTCCATCTACATGTCATAGCTCTATGGTTTTAAATATTTATTTTAAAATACTACTATTTAACACTTATTAAAATGTCCAGTGTATGCCATAGTCTCTTTTAGATTCTCTTTATACTTCAGATTTTGTGAGCATTCTAAAAAATATATACTAGACTCTTTTAACTTTTTAACATATGGAAAAGGGGTCTTAAAAGACTTAAAGGCTTAATAAACTTAAGGAACATCATGAAGCAGTAAGTGTTATAGATAGAACTCAAGCATGATTTCTTGATATCTGTAAATTTCAGTGCAGGACATTTGACCTTTCAAAAATAAGTCTAAGTTAACCATGGTCTATAGTTAATAGTGCAGTTATAATAATGTGCTTTCATCAATTGTAACAAATATAGCACCTCAAGACAATGTGTTAATAATAAGGTTGTATATGGGAAGCCTGTATTTTTAAACATGATTTTTTGTAAACCCATAACTTCTCCAATGAAACTAATGAATGATTGAATGAATGAATACATACATATATGCATACATACATATATACATAAATTGGTTTTACTGAACCAGAATTTAATCATCAGTTTGTTGAAATTTTCTCAACATTTGTACCAGTGTGGATATGCATATGCTATTAGTTTTGAATAAGGATTGTATGAGCATAAGATATATATTTCTGACTTCAAATTCCATGATGAAACCTTTCAATATTAACTCATTCCAGGAAAGGCATTATAATGGTGGTGGTGAACTTATTCAAAGTTCTCTAAATGAGAACCTTATTCAGCATGAACTTTATCCATCTTGAAATTTAGCCTCTGCATTGTTAGCCTCAAACATGAAAAATAGATGTGCAGGCAGGAGTCTAGGCATCAAAAGACATCAAAACCAATTTGTTTTAACATATATCCTGCCCAAGAGTAGATTTTTCTTATCAACAGGTTGGATGAGGATTGGGGAAGATTTCAATTCTTTTTGATTCTTATGAATCTCAAAATTTAGACTCACCTATCAAATGGGAAAGTCTCTTCTTTGCTGGATCCTAGAGTTTGCTTCCCTTTTGGAATTATTCTGTTTTCCAAGAGATGGAAAGAGAATATCTGTGAAGGGTAGTGTATCTGAGAATCTCTTCTCAACTGGCTGAATTTGCAGAAATCATTTCAAAATTGTTGAAGAATCCACCTCACTTAAAGAAATGCAAAACATGGCAAATAAGCATCCTCAGGGAGGTATTAAGGGCAATCTAATTGTTAAACTTAAAGTCTAAAGCTCAGAGGCCCATCATTAATAACTCCTGCCTCTATTTACATCACATTTGACTTCTCCTAGAAAGACAGCATGGGACACCTCACTGGGTCTCATCAAATAGCACCAGTGTATATGACATTTTATTTTCTTATCTATTTGAAGCTAGTAGGATTAAATTTACACAATTATAAGCTCTCTGAGAGGTTGAATTTTGTCTTGTTTCTGCTCTGTTATAGATATTTTCCAGGATTGACTCATTCATTGGCTGAGATGTAATTAAAGGGCAATTGAGAAAGCTTGGGTAGCAGGGAAGCAGGGTCATTAGGAACATCAGAGCCCTGGTACCCATTTTGATTGAAAATACTGGTACATGGAACTGCATATACTAAAATTTGGTGTGCAATCTAGAAAACTACACCCAATGTCTCTGTTTTTCAACAAAAGAATTCAAATATCTAACCTACGGACTACATTTTCGTGACCCCTTGTTTCATATTAAGAAAATTATATTGAAGTTACTGTGTATATGCATGCAGAAAAGTGTAATAAAATGTTTGTTGTTGTATAAGCTTTAATTGCTCTTATAGTACTCCATAGAGATGAATAAAATGTTTAACTTCAGCCAGAGGCATAAAAGTAAGTTCCATTAAGAGGCTATCAACAAAGGCAAAGAAGAATAGAGAATGGCTTTTAACTGAGATATTAACTTGTATAACTCAAGTGAAGTCTATGGGGAGGGAAGGAATGGAGTGAACCCTGACTACCCTTCGCTTGGAGTGTGGATTTCAGCAAAATTACTTGAACTGTGTCTTACAATCCTCAGATATCATGAATACTTCCTTGCTAGAGTGTTGAGGGTATTAAATGAGTTGAACATAGAAACATAGGGGATTTCCTAGGTAAATGTCAACAAACACCAGCTATAGTTACTAATTTAGAGATGATAGAGAAGGGGTACACCATATATCCTAAATTCTTGGTATCAGAAGATAATAATGATTTACATTTAAAATATTTATTTATCTTTTCTCTCTCCTGTTGGGTGGCAAAATATATGATTTTAAAACACATTCTGCATCTGTTACCAGCCTTATGGTAGTCTTTCCATTTAATAAAATGTGATAGGAGGATGAGGTAAATTATAGCCCAACATTCTTGCAAACCCTGGGATTTAGAGAAAAATATGATACTTTTAAAAAATTTGAAGTTTCATTTCAACAGGGAAGCCAAATATTAAACTGGACCTATTATCAAAATATTGATGAAATTTTTATTACTTGTAAGGAACTTAGCTGGATAAAAGATTTTTTTTTTTTAATATTCAAGGGTTACACAACCCAAATTGAGAAAAGGCATGTGTCAGCCAGAAGAAGAGGCATCTAAAGAGATGCTGACCAATACAGGTGTCTGGGTCACAAACCATAGCATGTCTCACACAGCACTGGATGGAACCACATTTTATTAACATAGAGAAGAGACAGAGCAATGTCAACTTCACTAGTGAGAGTTTGTTCCCCAGAGACATTTGGTCCTAATCTGTAGCAATTGCATTGAGATATTCTGTGCACAGCACCCTCTCTTGTGTCCATGTGCTGCTACAGTAGAGGAACACTCCTCCCTCCCTGCCAAGGCCATATATACTGCTGGGGTCTGAGATAGATGTCATACAATATGTCCACAAGACTAAGACTGTTTCCAGCAAATGTTTACATATGCATGAGAAAATAGGGGAAGGAATGTACTTGCAACCCTTTTATATACCAGTGGAATTCTTTTTATCCCACCAGGCTGGCATACTTGCTCCTGAGCACTGTATGTTTTCATGGGTCCCAGGGAAAGGTGGTAGGACATGCTAGGACTGCCCCCAACTACAGCCTGCAAATCACAAATTTCATTTAAACTATACATATGCATGAAAAAAGTGTCAGCCTTCTATGCATGGTATAGAAATGCAAAGTGATGGGAAATCAGGATGTGTAAAGATTCCAGTAGACTAAGGAGAGCAGAGAATCTGTATCACTGGTCTTATCCATAGAGTTATATTAATATTTAGGGGATGAGGAAGGGGGCAGTAATGCAAAGGGCATTCTGGATGAAGAAAGGAGAAGCTCACAACACAACCAAAGAATCCACAGAAGCTCAGTACTTTCTGAAATATGATTAGCCCCTGTGGCATGGCAAACATTTTGAGAAAAAGTAAAAAAATAAGTTATTCATTAATTAAAGCAACAGAGAGTGTATTTGGCATATACAAAACATTTTAACAGACATTTGAATAATATAGAATACATTTAAAGTATAATTTTAGAATTTGGAATGGAAATAAACTATAAACAAAAATAGCTACACTAAAATACAAGGAGGGACATGATTGTATCCACTCTAGAGAATTTAGAATATAGAAAATAAGGCTTTGAACAGAATTAAGATGAAATCTGGTGATGAAAATAAAGAGGATTCCTGGAAGAGGTGGTATTTTTTAAGTTACATGGCTGGGAACTAGGAAAATTGCAATGTATGAAAGATGCAAGAGGGTGACTTTGAGTATTTAATGTGGAGAGGTTGTAAGTTTGAGGTCATGTTTCAAAAAGATAGCAGATCAGTAGGGTGAAATATACAGCAATAAAGATAGAAAAGCCTGGAAAATAATAAGCAACATCTTAACCCAATTTTTAATAATATATTTGGTAAGTTATGAAAAATATTCTAAACCCCTAAATTCCCCTTCCATTATTACTCATATTTTGAAAAATATTCTCTACAATATATTCCAATTAGTAAATTAAAATCAATATTTAAATGGTAGGAGACATAGCCAGAAAACTGTGGAAAAGAGTTATCAAGTTTTCTTCCCTTAGCCAAATAATATACTGTCTTATTGGATGGTAAGATTCAGAGAATTTCTAATCTTGGATAATAGTTTATTCAACCTCCTTGCAGACTTTTATTCTGATTATACTTTTATGAAAAAATATCATGTCCTTCATGTAATTTCTTAATTTTTCAACTAACAGCAATCATCTGTCTCAGTAATTTCACTTCTGTTTCTTAATTATATTTGTGAATTTAGAGTTGCATCCTGTAGAAATAATATTACATAGCTCAGCATCATGAATATTTTTCTTTTATAATTTTCCCACTTACAACATATTCTTTATATATTTGAAAATAGATACATCAGAGTAAGAGTGAGATCCAGGGAATACATATTTTTAAAGATTTGCTGGTTTTGACAAATTGGTTTCCATGTATTTTGTTTTATTTTTCAGACCCACCATTAGAATATGAACATGTGCCTTTCCTTAGGCATTTATTAATATCTAGTACTTATTTTTAATTCTAATTTCATCAATAATGTTTATTTATTTTCTGGGGAATTGTGTATAGTAAAGAAAGTTGCTAAGTAATTCTTTTGGTAATGGTGCACCTTTTTGCCAAGTTTAAGTTGCAGCTACATTTTTATGAATGATTTTTCATGGTGTACACTTATTTTTAAATGTATATAATGTTAAAATTATCAACTAATATTTAGTATTTTGCTATTGATATTATTTTAGTAATTCCACCTCTGTGTCCATTTTATATAAATAATCACTTAATTTTCCACATTTTCATTAATCCTTTGCCAAGTTAAATGTTGCAATGCAATGGATTAGAGTAATGCCAACTTGCTGGAAATAGGCAAAAGGATTAATTATTGTCTCTCTTTTCTTTGCTGCATACATGGGGATGATATTTTGGGGACTTGGATTTGGGCACCAATAAAAATGGAATTCTAAAATTTGTTCAAGAATTCCACAACAAAGGCAGGAGAATGGAAAGGCAGAAGAGAAAAACTGAGAGAACAATTAGAAAATTTAAAGTAAATTATCAGACTTAAGTGTTAGCATATAGTAATTACATTAAATGTAAATGATCTAAATGTATCCATTTAAAAACCAAGATTGCCAGATTGGATACCTAACTGAATTATATTCTGTCTGCAAGAAATTCATTCATAGCATAAAAACATATAAAGGATAAAAGTGTGTAAAAATATATAACATTTAAAATTATTATTAATAAATCAGGAAAGGCTATATTGGTATTTTGTAAACTAGACTTTATGATAAAGAAAACTAACAGAGACAGTGTAGTTATACAATGTTAACATATTCTGTCAAACAAGAAGAAATAGCAATTCAAAATGGTGACAACACACACACACACACACACACACACACACACACACACACACAAAGGGAATGGTAGAAACCCACTGTTGGGGACTGAATAATGTAACACACAGAAGAAATGTTCAAATCTGAAATTATGTCCTTTGGATGTGAATATATTTGTAAATAGGATCTTCAATGATATTATTAGTTAAGGTGTGAGCTCATTTCTGAAAAGAATCTTCAAAGATCCTATTTTAGACAAAGCCAAATTAAATCAGGGTAGTCCTTAATCCATATGACCAGAAGCCATATAAGCAGTCCACCAGTACAATCCAGTATAAGCCAATATAAAATCATAAGTCATTGGAAATCAGAGGAGAAGGCCAGAGGAAAGAGGGGTTGTGGTATGATGGAGGATTGCTGGAATACTACAAACTCTTGCAAAAAGAAATCCTTGATAATACTTTTATGTCAGACCTCCTAGCTTCCAAAACTGTGAGGCAATACAATTCTGTTGCTTAATCCATTCAGTTTTCCAGTATTTGTAATTGCATCCCTGGTGAACTATGATACTTAGTCACCTTGAAGACATCTATATTTTCTCCATTCTGGGTCTTGAGAGGTGCAGTCTTTTACAGACTGCTGAGCTGGAAGCTGAGGCTATAATTAACAAATCACAGCAGTCATCCTAACAAGGACTGGTTCCTACTGGCATATGTGAGCCTTAGATGAAAATGGAGTATTGCCCCACTTCATGTAGTCTTTTGCAATTTCCAGGTTGAGCTCTTTTATTTGATTCATAGATATAAGGGATAAACCATATGATATGACCTATGGTATATACTAAAATTGAGAACTGTCCTTGGTTCAGTGAGGAGACTGACTGACCTCCAATTTAAGCTGCTTGATAACTATATCTTATATAATAACTGATCTTTCCCTGCAATGCTTTTTTTTTAATTTTTATTGGGATTGATCATATACCATACAATTATCCAAAGATCCAAACTGTACAATCAGTTGTCCCCGGTACCCTCATACAGCTGTGCATCCATCACTGCACTTAATTTTTGTTCAATTTTTAGAAACTTTTCATTACTCCAGACAAGGAATAAAGTTAAAGATGTAAACAGGAAAAAAAAAGAAAAGCAAACTTGAATCCTCCCATATCTCTAACCAACCCCCATCAATTGTTGACTCATAGTGTTGATATCGTACATTTGTTGCTGTTTATGAAAGAATGCTGAAATACTACTAACTGTAGTATACAGTTTGCACTAGGTATATATTTCTTCCCTATATGCCCCTCTATAATTAACTTCTAGTTGTATTGTCATACATTTGTTCTGGTTCATGGAAGAGTTTTCTAATATTTGTACAGTTAATCATGGACATTGCCCACCATAGGATTCAGCTTTATACATTCCCATTTTTTGACCTCCAACTTTCCTTCTGGTGACATATATGACAATGAGCTTCCCCTTTCAACCTCATTCACATGCCTTTGGAACTGTTAGTTATTCTCACATCTTGCTACTGACACCTCTGTTCATTTCCAAACATTTAAGTTCATCCTTAAATGAACATTCTGCTCATGCTAAGCAACCACTCCCTATTCATAAACCTCATCCTATATCTTGGTACCTTATATTTCATGTCTATGAGTTTACAGATTATAATTAGTTCTTATTAGTGAGACCCTGCAATATTTCTGTTTATGTGTCTGGCTTATTTTACTCAGTATATTGTCCTTGAAGTTTTGTCATCAACCCATTTTTTTAAGATGCTTTTGTTCACACACCATACATTCCATCTTAAGTAAACAATTGATGGTTCTCTGTATGGACTCATATTTATGTGTTCAACACCTTCACCACTAACTATATAAGGTCATCTACATTTCTTCCACAAGGCAAGAGGGAGTGTCAAAGAAGGTAGATAGGTAAAGAAAGAGGAAAAAATGACTAGGAAGTAGAAAAAGGAAAAGTAACCTTCAATCAAAGTAGGGTAAAGAGTCAGACAACACCACCAATGTCAAGTGTCTAACATGCCTCCCCTATCCCCCCCCTTATCTGCATTTACCTTGGCATATCACCTTTGTTCCATTAAAGAAAGCATAATACAATGACTCTAGTTTACACTGATTGCATCCCTCACCCAATGCCTCCCCATTTTTAACACCTTGCAAGGCTGATATTTGATTGTTCTCCCTCATAAAAGAAAATATTTGTACATTTTATCACAATTGTTGAACACTCTAGATTTCACCAAGTTAAACAGTTCCATTCTTTATCTTTCCTCCTTTCTTTTGGTGTTTCACATGCTCCCAACCTTCCTCTCTCAACTGTATTCATAGTTATCTTTGTTCAGTGTACTTACATTATTGTGCTGCCATCTCCCAAAATTGTCTTCCAAACTGCTCATTCCTGTCTTCTGCTATCACTCTGTAGTGCTCCTTTGAGTTTTTCCTGTAGGGTGGGTGTCTTGTTTACAAAGTCTCTCGTTGTCTGTTTGTTGGAAAATATTTTGAACTCTCCCTCATATTTGAAGGACAGCTTTGCTAGTCATAGGATTCTTGGTGGTTTTTCTCTTTCAGTATCTTAAATATATCACACCACTTCCTTCTTGCCTCCCTGGTTTCTGCTGAGAGATTTGCAAATAGTCTTATTAAGCTTCCTTTGTGTGTGATGGATTGTTTTTTTTCTTGCTGTTTTCAGGTTTCTCACTTTCTCTTTGACATTTGATAATCTGATTATTAAGTGTCTTGGTGTAGGCCTATTCAGATCTATTCTGTTTGGATTACGCTGTGTTTCTTGGATCTGTAATTTGATGTCTTTCATAAGAGATGGGAAATTTTCATTGATTATTTCCTCTAGTATTGCCTCTTCCCCCTTTTCCTTCTCTTTTCCTTCTGGGACACCAATGATGCAAACAATCTTGTACTTTGTTTCATTTTTAAGTTCCAAGAGACATTGCTCATATTTTTTCATTCTTTTCTCCATCTGCTCCTTTGCATGTAGGCTTTCAGGTATTTTGTTCTCCAGTTGTTGAGTGTTTTCTTCTGCCTCTTGAGATCTGCTGTTGTATGTTCCCATTGTGTCTTTTGTCTCTAGTGTTGTGCCTTTCATTTCCACAGATTCTGCTAGTTGTTTTTTTGAACTTTTGATTTCTGCCTTAGGTATGCCAAGTGTTTTCTTTACAGCCTCTATCTCTTTTGTGAAATCTTCTCTAAACTTTTTGAATTGATTTAGCATTAGTTGTTTAAATTCCTTTATCTCATTTGAAGTGTACATTTCTTCCTTTGACTAGGCCATAGCTTCATTTTTCTTGGCTTAGGTTGTAGTTTTCTATTGTCTAGGCATCTGACCTCCTCAGCCACCCCAATCAGGTTTTCCCAGATGAGAACAGGCTCAGAACTCAGAAGGAGGTAATATTCAGTATCTGGTTTCCCTTATGGTTTTTCTTAGAGGATTGATACACCTGTGCTTTTCTGCCTGGCAGGTGCACCTGTCAGCCTGTCACCACCTGTGTAAGAGAGTGTGGCCTGTGGCTCTCCTCCCCAAGGCTTTGGGGCTGGTTCTGGAAAGGTGGGCAGTAGAGCTGGGCCCCTCCCTTTCCTCTTGGGAAGCTATGCCTTCTCCAGAGAGATCATCTGCATATCAATAAGTTCTTTGTTTCTCTGACTCTGATGATCAAAGTGTTTTGATTTTAAAATGGCTGAGTCTGTCTTTACTGCAAAGTGCTGTAAGCTGAAAATGGCTGAGGTTTTCTCCACAGAGAGAGAAAAGGACAGAAAATCTCCCAGATTCACCCATCAGCCAGAGATAGCTCCTGATCCTCTGGGCTCCCCATCCTGAGACAGATATGTTCCCTGACTCTCCCAACATCAGTTGTCACCAAAAGCCTATGTCTGCTTGTTGAGGATTCACTGTCTGTATTGAGCAGTTAACATTAAAACCCCAGTTCGAGCTGGGCTTCTTTCTAGCACTGTGAGTCTTCCATGAGGGAGGGGCTCTCAGCTCTCAGATCTCAACATGAGTCTGCAGTTTTACTTACAGATTTTATTCTGTGCTCTCAGGCATTCCTCCCAATTCAGGTTGCTGAATGATGAGTGGACAGTCACATTTGTCCACAGGTTATTTACTAGTTTTTTTGGTCATTTATGAATTGTTCTGGGGGGTACTAACAGTCTTCCATTCCCCTCTATACCACCATCTTGGCTCCTCCCTTGCCCTGCAATGTTTTGTTAAAGGCTTAAGATGATGGCTTTCAATGAGGTATTCCTCCTCCCTCAAAGTATAAATTGCATTTTAATTTACATTTTAAATTTATAAAAAAAAGAGCAGATATAAAGTTAAAAGCTATTTGTACAGTCCTATGTTTTCTTTTTATTTTCTTTTTAATTTCTAGTAACATATATTCTACCTGGAATTCTAATAAAATACATACCACCTAAAATATGCTACCCTTTTAACCACATTCCAATATATGTCAGTGCTAGTCATGACATTCAAAATGTTGTACTACCATCACCACCATCTATTACCAAAATTTTTCTATCATCCCAAACAAAAATGCTGTACCAAGCAAATATTTATAATATTATTTCATGAATTTTAACAAATTCACTACATGAATGCAAACTATAAAAAGGGAAAACTGCATGGAGGGGTAATGTATATGCACTCTTTATTTTCTGTATTATTTTTCTGTAATCCTACATTATCTATAATAAAAAAGTTTTATAAAAACCTAACACTGTGAGCTGGGAAAACAAAGGCAAAATAATTGGCAGTCATAATTACCTAACTTTAACATATTGAACCTGAACTAACACATATTAGAGCAACACCCAATTAGTAAAGAAAGTCAAGTAATTATAATTGAATCTTATTTTAATAAAATTATGAAAAATCTGATCAATACAATAAAAAATGTATTATTTTATTTTATTTGCCATATAATTGTTGATACATGCAAAGTACACATATCCAATTTTTCCTGCAATATTGTGTAAACCTTCAGAATATAAGTGTATGTTTATTCTTTTTCATATTTTTAATATTTTACTAAGACTTTAGAGCCATAGTCCAAGTACACAGTCATACTAGAAATTCTGACTCAAGGAACAGTTTTTAAACAGAGGTTTCATGCTTGTGTTCGTTCCCATTGCTGCTGTTCAAATTAACAGAATCTTAGTGGCTTAATATAACAAAATGTATTATTTTACAGTCCTGACACATGTTCCACTTGTTTAAAATCGAGGTGTCAGCAGGACTCCATTTCTCTCTGGAGTTTCTAGAAAGGATCCCTTTCCTTGCTTTTTCCAGACTATAAAGCACCCCCTTTCTTTGACTCATAGTACACTTCTGCTTCACAGCCTTCAATGATGAACTTCTCTGACCATGCTGTGGTAAATGTCTTCACTGACTACCATGGTACATTTGAGAAAAGTTATCTACTTTTAAGGACCAATGTAATTACATTGGGCCCCCATAGATAGTCCATGAGAATCTCACCATCTCAAGTTTCTTTACTTAATTACTCCTGCAAGTCCTCTTGGCCTAACAGACTAACAGATATTGAATTATTTTTTCCCTAGATTACAAATGACTTCTGAAATTTTAAAAGAAATGAAAAGAAATAAATAAGGAAAAAAGAGAAAGACCTAGAATGTAGACTTTCTACATACTAATTCTATTATTTTTTTCTCCATAGAACCTATATTGACCTAATTTCTATAGAATTTTCCACAAAGCTGTCTTGATTTCCATGTTCCTTAAGGTATATATTATAGGGTTCAAAGAGGGAGGCACCAAAGAATAGAACACACCAACTAAAATATCTAAAATATTTGGTGAATCAGGCATTGGCTTCAGATAGGCAATGACAGCTATCCCAAAAAATTTGGTCACAACTATGAGATGTGGCATGCAGGTAGAGAATGTGTTAGATCATCCTTGTAATGATGGCATTCTCAGCATTGTATTGAGAATGGAGAAGTATGAAAAACCAATGGAAACTAAATAGAAAGGTACATACATAACTCCTATGCCACACTGACATCTGTGGTGATATGCCTCTTAGAGCAAGATATCTTCAGTAGAGAGGGGACATCACAGAAAAACTGAGGGACGTTTATGGAGCCACAAAAAGAGAAAGAGAATGTGTAGGCTGAGCATAAATCTCCAAATGAGACTCCAAGGAAGCAGGAGTCAGCTGCCATCAGCACACACTCTCCTGCTCACAATGATGTCATAGTGTAGTGGGTAGCAAATGGCCACATAGCCATCATATGACATGGCAATGATAATGAATGTCTCAGACCCAGAAAAGTGAGTCACCAACACCTATAAAACATCCTGAGAAAGAAATGATGCTCCTTTGGGACCAAGAGTTCAAATTAAATTTTGGGACTGTGATTGAAATGAGGTAAGTGTCAAGAAAAGCTAAGTTCTTCAGGGAAAAGTACATAGGAGTATGAACTTGGTGCAGGGTGGTGAGGGCAACAATGAGAAAATTCCTCATGAGTGTCACCAAGTAAATCAGCAAAAACAGAAAGCCATGAAGGAGCTGTTGCTCCTTGTTGTCAGAGAATTCCATGATGAATTCCATCAACATGATTCAATTGGTCATGTCCTTTACTTGCTTCTTGTGGGGAAAAGAAGGTAATGACAAACATCAAGGTCATGCTTAACCTTCCTTCCTTCCACTAATATTTTTTTCATTCCTGTTATAATTCATTTAGTTATGTTTTTAAAACTTGCAATATTTTACTCTTTCTGAATGAATTGTAGGTTTTTTGTAACCTTCTTCCTTTGACACTTATGTGTTAGAATATAATATGTGCAGGTGTGTAGTCACTCCTTTTATGGGGTCTAGAGTATATATTAATTAAGTATGTACCTGTATAAAATTTATCCTGGATTGAGGATAGCTGAACTCTCTAAAAATAATCATGAATAAATACAATGCAATGAATACTTAAAGCAGCTGAAATTGAGAGAAGGTAGTCACTATATTTTTTGTAAAAAAGACTTGTTTTGAATACTCAGTAAATTTATTTACAGAAAATAAAATATTTTTCCATTTAATTTTATGATTTGATATGTTACAAAGGAAGAGAAATGAGTCAATTTATGGTAAAAAGAAAAAAGTGAAACTGGATGCTAAAAGCAAATGTATCTTTATCATGGCAAAATAATAGTATTGTTAGATGTTTAAAAATGTTTGATATGGAATATGTGAGAAAAGTTACACTTTTCTAACCCACAGGCTGCTCATACATGTACTTCATGTACTTGTATGCTATCTCTCTCTTTCACACACACACACACACACACACACACACACACACATTGACTCCAGATTATGTCTCCCCAATTGTCACAGGTAGATTAAAAACATATTACAGCAAAAAGTTTGAAATAAAAGTGGCTATAAAAAGTTGAAACAGAGAATTGCAATTGTGATGAGGATTGCAGAAATAAATACACCCTCAATGAGGAGGAGTGATTTTGTCCCTGAGAAAGAATGGAAAGTGGGATATATTTTATGAAGAAAATTCAGAAAAATTGTAACTGAAAGGAGAACAAAAATCAGATCTTTGGATTAATATACTAGAAAATTCAGCCATAAACCACTTGCCATTTGCTAATACATGTATAATGATTACTAATTTCTAAAGAAAAAGGAATGGGACCCAACATGATTCTTTCCAAGATATCAAGACTTTTCTATTTCTTGAGAGACAGGAATTAAAAATGGCTTTCTGTTTTAGACACAGATTTTACATGTGACAACCATGTGAATGTTAGAAAAAACACTATGTAATTCCAAACACAGTCTATGAATGTAGCTGAGAAAGTCTCTATTTCTACAAGACATATCTAAAATTGATGTTTTGATGGAGGATTTGTCTGTACCAGGAAACAAAAATTTATCTAGAATGAATTGTGTATCTAAGCTCCTCACACTGGGCCACTCAAAGGAAAAAGCTCCCACCATACTGTAAAAGCAGTGACTTGCTTCATCAGCCATACTATACTTTTAGCACATGGACTTGGATTTCTGCAAACTATACAAGAAGATACAGAGATTTTTGTCCCAAGTTCATGAATCCTACATTGAGGGTGTATTTTCATAAACAAAATTTAATTGTAATTATACATTTATCACTGAGTAAGTCAAGAATAAGTTTTTGAAGTGTTGTTGGTGAGCATGGATGGAATAGCTATTCAGGGAATTGGGATGTGAAATGGTCAAGTGCATTTCACCATTATTGCCATTTTGCCTCTCAACTATTTGACCATAATGTGGTTTGATGATTTGGATGTTTCCTTCAAAAAGGTACAGGAAAGTTTAAGGATGGAGTGATACCACAATGCATCCTCTGCACAAATGACTTTATAACAAGTGGTGCAAGGAGAGGGCATATTTGGGAATAATCTCTACCTCCTAAACACTAGGTCAGTGACAGTGAAGTCTGCAGACAACTGTGTTGGGGCCTTTGAGGGTAGAAGTTCTTGGAACCATAATGTCACTGCCAAAGGCCATTCCAAGAGAGATGGGAATACTCACTGAATGTCCTAAGAGGTGCCACAGGTCACCTCTTGCTGGAAGGGAGAGAATCTAAATGTTAGACAGCAACCTAATGCCTGCAATATTGCCATACACACACACACATACACACACACACACACACATAATTGAATATTTTAATATTTAAATTTTAATATTTAATATTTAGTGGTATTTTAAATTTTAATATTTAATATTTGGTGGTTTTTCTCTTTCAGTATCTTAAATATATCACCCCACTTTCTTCTTGCTTCCATGGTTTCTATTGGAAAATCCACACATAGTCTTATTAAGCTTCCTGTGTATGTGATGGATGACTTTTACTGCTTTCAGGATTCTCTCTTTATCTTTGACATTTGATGATCTAATTATTAAATATCTTGGTATAGGCTTATTCAGATCTATTCTGTTTGGGCTATGCTGCACTTCTTGGATCTGTATTTCTTCTCTTATTGCTTCTGCCCCTTTCCCCTTCTCTTCTCCTCTGGGACTCCAATGACAAGTACATTCTTGCTTTTCCTTTTGTCCTTAAGTTCTCAGACATGTTCCTTGTATTTTTCCATTCTTTTCTCTATCTGTTCTTTTGCATGTAGGCTTTCAGGTGCCTTGTTCTCCAGTTCCTTAGTGTTTTCTTCTGCCTCTTGATATCTGCTGTTGTATGTTTCCATTGAGTCTTTCATCTCTTTTGTTGTGCATTTCATTTCCATCGATTCTGCCATTTAGTTTTTTGAACTTTCAATTTCTGCCCTATGTATGCCCAGTGTTTTCATTATATGGTTCAGCCCTTTTGCCCTACCTTCCCTAAACTTTTTGAATTGACTTATTAGTTGCTTCAATTCCTTTATCTCAGTTGAAGTGTAAGTATGTTCCTTTGACTGGGCCATAATTTCATTTTTCTTAATGTAGGTTGTAGTTTTCTACTTTCTAGGCATGGTTACCTTGGTGACCACAATCAAGTTTTCCAGGTCAGAATGGGCTCAGTTCCCAGGAGGAAGAAATATTCAGTATCTGGTTTCCCTGAGGTTGTGTCTTAGAAAATTGGTACACCCTGTGATACCTCAGGTCACTGTGCTTTTCTGCACAGCAGGTGACACCTGTCAGCCAATAATTCCAGACTGGTGTAAGGAAGTGTGGCCCATGGCTGTTTTCCCCCAGGGTCTGGGGTCTGGCTATGAATGGAAGGCAGTTAGCAGAGCTGGGCTCCACCCCTTTCCTCTTAGAGAAGATAGACCTCCTAGGGAGAGGTCATTAGAATTTCAGTGGTGTCTGTGCTGTCTCCACCCTTTTCTGTGTCAGAGCACTGGGAACTGAAAATGCCTGAGGCTTTCTCCACTGAGCTGAAACAGGGACAGAAAGTCCCCTTCAGGTCTACTCCATGGCAACCCTCTGGCTCTCCAAGGTCAGTCATCACCCAAAACCTCTGTCTGCTTTTGGGGATTCATAGCTCATAGAGAACAGTTCACACTTGCTAATTAAAACCCTAGTTGGAGCCCAGTTGAGCTATATTCACTTGTTGGGAGAAAGCTTCTCTCTAGCACCAGGAGCCTTTGCAGCTCAGACTGTGGGGGGAGGGGTCTCCCAGCTTGGATCTGCAGTATTTACTTACAGATTTTGTGCTGTGATCTCAGACATTCTTCCCAATTAAGGTTGGTGTATGATCAGTGGATGATCATGTTTGTCCCCCCACTGTTATTCCAGATAATTTTCTAGTTGTTCCTCATTTTTCATTAGTTGTTCCAGGGGGACTAACTAGCTTCCACTCTTCTCTATACCAGCATTTTAGATCCTCCTCTGAGGGTGTATTTTTAAAATTATTTCTTTCTTGGGAGTGAGATTTTTCCTGGAAGTTAGATTGTTTCCAGTAATACACTTCTGAAAGGATGTATTTTGAATCTAAACCTATATGGTGCAAGCATAGAATACTTTTTGTAGTGTTTCCCCCAATTTTAGATTTTTGGTACTTATTACAATGATTGAAAAATAAATACATTTGAATGAAATTAAAGACAACCTTGGAATAAGTATTATATAACTGAAATAAAAAAGAAGATGACATTTTCCAAAAACAGCAGTTATTAATATGGCTTATAAATACTTATTTTTGTTGTCTCTCTGGCCCAAATCCTTAGAATTATGAAATGAAGACGTTGGAATCTCTGATACCTCCATGTATAATCTGGATTTATCACTATAAGTATGTAGTAATATTGATCAAATACAAGTGTGTGCTAGGCACACTCTTAGGTGCTTTGAATATAATAGTTTAATCTCATTTCCACCCCAGAGCAATCCTTCAGCTAAAAACAGATTTTACACTATATTATATATCATGAGAGATTTATTGAGCTGAATATATTTCTTCTTCACACATTAAAATTGAAGAGTTAACTTTCTTAACCATATGCATTTGTTTTTGTTACCAATTTATTAATCTATGCTAAGTGATTGGCCATTCAATACTAAAATTGTTTTCTTGAACTAACATCTCCTGGTGAAGATATTGAATAATATTCTCTTTTCTTTGTTATAAGTGTGATTTAAATTAATCTCCACAACCATGTTATAACATGGTAAGAACAATGACCACTTGGATAAAAAGGACTGGAGCAGATTTAATACCCATTGGTAAAGCTATGCAGAAAATGACTACATAGACAGAGTGGCCTCATGTCCTATTCTGGCAAATTTGAGAAATGAGGGAGAAAGTCAATGAAGTTCATGCCTGAGGACATTCTTTTCTCTGAAGATACTGAAATCATTTTCAACTTATTATACAGTGCCCTTTGAGGAAACAGTGGACCTCAAAGTGAGTCTGATGCTCTTGGGGACCAAAATTGCAATTCTGCATGAAACTTTATTAACATGGGGTAACCAATGGCATGTAGCTCTGACACTGAAAAATCAAATCTCATTATGTTGTTCTAGTGCTATTGCCTTTTCCCATGGTGAATCATTGAGAAATTCTGATGGGGCATTCTCATGGAGTAAAATTGCCAGATGTTCATATTTTTGCCCATTTTTAATTGAGTTATTTGATTTTGTTGTTGAATTGAAAGGTTTTTAATACACAGGATTTAAATCCTTATTGGATATGGGGTTTCCAAATATTTTCTCCCATATGGTAGATTGCCTTTTTAATTTCATGATGAAGTCCTGTGCTCAAATTTTTAAGTTTTATGACATCCAATTTCACAATTTTTTTTTTTTTTTTGCTGTTTGTGCTTTTACTGTAAAGTATAAGAAACCATTGTTGGGGGAAGGAAACAAACAAACAGACAAAGGCACCCAGTGTTCTATTTTACTTTAATTGCTCTTTTTCACTTTAATTATTATTATTATTATTTTTGTGTGTGTGGTAATGAAAGTGTCAGGGATTGATTTTGGTGATGAATGCACAACTACGTAATGGTACTGTGAACAATCAAATGTATGATTTGTTTTGTATGACTGCATGGTATGTGAATATACCTCAATAAAATGAATATTAAAAAAAATTAAAAAAATTAAAGAAACCATTGTCCAACACAAGGTCCTGAAGATAATTCCAAATGTTTTCTTCTAGGTGTTTTATACTTAAGGTCCTTATATTTAGTTCTTTGATCCATTTTGACTTTGTTTTTATATATGGTTTGAAGTGAGGACTCACTTTCATTTTTTGCATTTCTATACACAGTTTTTTCCAGTTGAGGAATGGTTGAAGAGAGTATTCCTTCTCAATTGAGGGGACTGGACACTCTTGTAAAAAATCAATTGACCATATATGTGAAAGTTTGTTTCTGAACTCTAAACTCAATTCCATTTGTCTCTACCTGTCCTTGTGCCAGTAGCATTTGGTGTTGATTGTTATGGCTTTGCAATACGTTTTAAGATTTAGGAATGTGAATACTGCATATTCATTCTTCTTTTCAAAATGGCTTTGGAAATTTAAGATTCCTTAACTTCCTATACAAATTTGATAATTGACTTTTCATTTTATTCAATGAAGACTGTTGGAATTTTTGTTGGGATTTTATTGATCCTGTGAATTGCATTGGGTAGAACTGAAATATAAACAATATTAAGTCTTCCAATCCATGAACACAAAATGTCCTTCATTTATTTGGGTCTTTTTACATTTTAACTTAGCAATGTTTGTAGTTTTCCATGTGTAATTCCTTTAAATATTTGGTTAAACTTCTTCCTAGATATTTGATTCTTTTATTTGCTATTGTACATGATATTATTTTCTTGATTTCCACTTCAGATTTCTCATTACTAGTGTATAAAAATGCTGCTGATATTTGAATGTTGATTCTTATACTGCCACTTTGCTGAATTTGTTTTTTAACCCTCATAGCTTTCTTGAGAATTTCTCAGATTTTTCTATAGAGAGGATCATGTCATCTTCAAATTGCAAATGTACTTCTTAGTTTCAAATTTATATGCCTTTATATATTTCTCTTGACTAATTGCTGTGGCTAGAACTTCCTCTACAATGTTGAATAACAGTGGTGACAATTGGCATCCTTGTCTTGTTCCTGATCTTAGAGGGAAAGCTTTCAGACTTTCACCAATGGGGATGATGATAGCAATGTGTTTTTCTTGTATGTCTTATGTTATGTTGAAGAAGTTTCCTTCTATTCCCAGTTTCCTAAGTTATAGTATCAAGGAGGAGTGATGGGTTTTTCAAATGCATTTTCTGTATCAATTGAGATAATCATTCTGTTAATTTGGTGTATTACATTAATTGATTTTCTTATGATGACCCTTGCATATATGAGATAAATATCACTTGATCAATGCATATAATTCTTCAGGTCTGTTGTGTATGGTTTGCTAGCATTTTCTTAAGTAATTTTGTATCTATATTCATAAGGGATAATTTTCTATAATTTTCATCTTGGTGGTATATTTATCTGGCTTTGGTATATGGGTGACATTGGACTCAAAATGGAATCGGGAGTATTCCCTCCACTTCAATATTTTAGCAGAGTTGAAGCAGGATTGGTGTTAACTCATTATGGTATATGGTAAAATTCACCAGTGGAGCCATCTGGTCCTAAGATTTTCTTTGTTGGGAAGGTTTTGATTACTGATTCAAACTGTACAGTGATTGGCATGCTGAAATCTTTTTTCTTTCTTCGTGAAGGAATCTAGTTAGTTTGTGTGTTTCTAGAAATTTATTCATTTCATCTTACATTTGTTCATGGTATCCTCTTAGAATGTTTTATAATTTTGTGGGGTTGGTAGAAAATTTCACCTTCTCCTTAATGATTTTAATTATTTGTATCCACTCTTTTCATCTTTGGCAGTTTTGGTAGAGGTTTTCAGAGGTTTTTGTTAAGTCTTTTCAAAGAACCAGCTTTTGGTTTTGTTGTTTCTTTCTATTTTATTTTAATCCTGTGTTTGGCTTATCTCTGCTTTAATATTTATCTCCTTTCTTTTGCACATTTTATGCTTAGTTTGTTCTTCCTTTTTTAGTTCTTCCAGTTGTGAGATTAGGTCTCTGCTTTGTGATCATTCTTCTTTTTTTAGTGTAAGCATTTAGTAATATAAATTTACCTCTCATCACTGTATTTGGGCATCACAAATCTTTTGTTGTGTTTTCATTTTCATTCACCTCAAAGTGTTTCATAAATATCATTGTGATTCCTCCTTTGACCCATTGTTTGGTTAAGATCACCTTGTTTAATTTCCACACATTTGATAATTTACCATTTATTCCTCTGTTACTGATTTCTAGCTTCACTGCAGTGTGATTGGAGAAGATCCATAATAAGATCTTGACATTTTTTTAATATTTTGAAACTTATTTTGTGACCTAATGTATTGTCTATCCTGAAGAATGATTCAGGTGCCCCAGAGAAGATTGCACATTTTCCTGCTCTGGGACAAATTTTTCTACATATTTCTGTTGGGTCTAGTTGGTTTTGAGAATCATTCAAGTCTTGTACATTCCTTACAGATCTTCTGTTTAGATCTTCTGTCTACTATGTTAAGAGGGGTTTGTCATCTCCTAATATAACTTTGGAACTATTTCTCCCTTTAAATTAAACATATTTTCTTCATATATTTTGGGGTTCTACCATTTGATGCATATAGATTTATAATTACTATGTCTTCTTGTTGATTTACCTGTTTATCCATATATAGTGACCTACTTTGTATCTCATAACAGTTTTTCACTTAAAGTTCTTTTACCTGAAATTAGTGTAGCCATGCCAGCTCTATTTTGGGAACAATTTCATGATATATTTTTACCATCCTTTCACTTTCATCCCACTTGCAACTTTGAATTTAGGGCGTCTCATCAATAACTACTTTCATATTTGTTTGATCTTTTGATTGTACTGTATTGTTCCATGTTTGAAGTTGTTGAAAAATTCAAAGAAATATTGTATAAATTAATATTTGCTTTTAAATATAAGAAAATCAATAGTTACATATTTATAAAATCACGTTTCTTCCCTACTTCAACTTCATATGAATCTCATTTGAAGTTCTTAAATAAAAACATGATTAATTCCATAAATGAACTCTTTATATTCCATAGTAAACACCCTGCTTCTCAACTATAGAGTAATAATTGTAAATTGAGGCTTGACATATCTGGCTGTCATATTTAATTTTTAATTTTAACTTTTAAAAAGCTTCTATAATTTATCTTATTAATACAGTTAAAGTCCAATAAGAGTCTAAGAAGTCTCTTACTGTCCACTTCTGCCATGCAATTTTGGCATCATCTCCTCCTAAGATCTCTCAGTTATCTTCCTAATGATGTTCTTCATATCTATTATGTCACTCTTCAATCTTTTTCTAAATTTTGAGAGTCAAAGCTGTATAAATGAAATAGAAATTATCTGTAAAACAGAAAAGCATATGTGGAAAATATTATGTTCATTGAAGAACAGACACTCTGACTGTGATCACACAAAAGAACAAATAATCTCAGCCATTATTATCACTTCTGTCTGCACAAACTTTCTGAACATCAGAGCAGAAAACACAAACCCACAAAAGCATGAAAGTCTTAGTCTGTGGTGGCAAAGATCAGGACTTTTAGTCATTGTTACAGCTGAAATGTGGGAGTGAGGGTTTTGGATTCATAATGGTTCTACAGCAAGAATCTCCAGAATATGCACAGATTCACTAAGACATTGTCTGGAATTTAAGTTGCACATGCATGGAGAAACTCTCTACCAAACTAGGCAAATAAAAATTACGTAGGAAAGGAAAACCCATTTGGAGAAACTACAAATGGGGAAATGTCAGGTGAACTAGTGAGTTTTGTACAGAGCTTGTAGATCTTCAAGTTCTGACCACTCAGATTGGAGAGACCACCAAAAGGGCATGATTCAGAATAGGATGAATTTATTGTTAGAGTTAAGGCTACACCACATATACCCTAACAAAACATTAAAAGATGTCTTGAAAGAATAAGTTGATAATCAAGTATATTAACTGTCTGCCCAAGCATAACTCAATATTCTAATTAAGGAACAATCAATTTGCCAAGGACTGCTATAACAAACAGACTGGTTTACTTACAAAACAGGAATTTATTGACTCTCAGTTTTAAATCCTAAAAGTCCAAAATAAAGGTGTAAGAATGATTATGGTTTCTGAATTTTGTAGTATTCCAGTTGAGACATGGTGGGAAATCTTACCTCAATCTCTGCCATAATTCAGTAGCCAGTTTCTCCCCATCTGCTCCTCCTCCTCATTGCATCCAATTATTTTCTGCTCACAAGGACTCTAGTCTTATTTTATTAAAGCCCATTCCTATTTAATTTCTCCTCTTCTTAGCCAATAGAATAATAAAATTCTCTTTTTTACAAATTTGTTCCCATCCACAGGATGGGGTTAGGATATGAAAATACCCTTTTTGTGGATATGATTTAATCCATAACAGAAAAATACAAAATTCAGACTCTCAGTAACACTTCAGAAATGACCAGCACACAAGGGAAAACAAAACAGCAGTTTCAAAGAAGGAGGAACACAATAGCTACTATCAAAAAGAATATCATGCCGTAGAAACAGATCCAGGAATGACAGATGTAATGTGTTTAGAAGACAAAGACATCATAACAGCAACTATGTATGTGCCCAAAGGTTTAAAAGAAAACAGAGAATGGTGTAAATATAAGAAACCACAGTAGAGAAATAATAGAGCATAGATATTTTAGAATTAATAATTCAACCAGAAAAATAACTTGCTGACCTTTAAGATGGAGTAAAATGACTATACAACTGAAGACACAGAAAAATGAAAGAAAAATGATAAGAATATCAATAAACTGTACATTGATATCATTTTATGCAAAATATATACAAGGGCTTAGTATCTAGAATATATGGAGAAATTTTACATCACCACATTAAGAGGAAAACAACCCAATTAAAAATATAGGCAAAGTACAAAACTTGAGAATTGAATCTGAGAGCAGAGGTTATCAGGGGAAGGTTTAGTGTAAACATTCTTAGATTGTAAGTTCTTACAGCAATCAAACCTATCCATGAGTTGTAACAGTTATTTCTAAATTCTGAGATGCAAAGCTTGTTGAATATAACTTGGTCAGTCACTGGAACTTTGGGCATCTGTGTGACATCTGAGCCTCAGAGCCAGCGTTTGGCAGCTACTAATGTCAGCATTACCCCATTCTGCAATTGTTAAGCTGAAAAAGAGATCAGACTTCAATTAGAGATATGAACATAATGGACTTGGTTAGGACAAAAGTAAATCAGACTAAAGGGAAAAGGATGATATTGACAGTGTTTTAAAACTTCAACTTCTTTGTGAGACCAAAGGGAGATATGTTTATTTGTTGTAAAATGTATATTTTCTGTAGCACACTATATAATTTAACTTCTATATTCAGTTTATTCAAACATCATAATTACATGAAACCTTGAATGGGGAGTGAGATCTGGTTGGTTTTTACAGGCTAGACTGAAGTTCTGATAACTTCCCAGAGTTGTTTTTGTAGAGAAGAAAAATTATCTAAAAAGCCCCATTGAGGGGCTGGCAAAAATATGGAAATATTAAACTGGAGAATTTCTGTTGTTCTTGCAACCACTGGGTATAACTAGTTTAGTAAGCTGAGCCTTTGATTGTGAGGCTTGCCCTTATGAAGCTATAAGAGGCTAAACCTACTTGTAAGTGTCCCAAAGATTCAACCCCAGAAAACCTCCTTTGTTGCTCAGATGTGGTCTTCTCCCTTTCTAAGCCAATTCTGCAGTTGGGCTTGCTGCCTTACCCCCACATGGGACATGACTCCCAGTGGTGCAATCTCCCTGGCAGTGTAGGACATGACTCCTGGGGATTAGCCAGGACTCAGCATCATAGGTTTGAGGAAAGTCTTGTGGACCAAAAAGGTTGAGAGAAATGAAACAAAATAAAGTTTAAGTGGCTGAGAGATTTCAAATGGAGTTGAGAGGACATTCTATAGGTTATTCTTATGCATTATAGAAATATCCCTTTTTAGTTTTTAGCATATTAGAATAGCTAGAAAGAAATACCTGAAACTGTTGAACTGCAATCCAGTAGCCTCGATTCTTGAAGGTGACCAAACAAATATATTGCTTATATGGTGTGACTGTGTGATTGTGAAAACCTTGTGGCTCACATTCCCTTTATCCATTGTATGGACAGATGAGTAGAAAAATGCTGATCAAATGTAAATGAATAATAGGGAGGAAGAAGAGTTTGGGGTATTTTGGTTGCTTTTTTACTTTTTTAAATTTTTATTCTTATTTTTATTTTCTGGATTAATGAGAGATTGTGATGAATGAACAACTATATGATGATACAGTGCACAATTGATCATACATTTTGGATTACTGTATGGTATGTGAACATACCAATGAAATTGCATAAAAATATAGGCAAAGAAATTTAATGGCTATTTTTCCAAAGTATATATGTATATAAATAGTCAATACACAAATTAAGAGACACTCAACATCATTAGTCTTTATGGAAATGCAAATCAATACCACAAAGAAATACCACTTCACACCTACAATGATTGTTATTATTTAAAAAAATGGAAAAAAATAAGTGGTGAAAGAGATGCAGAGAATTGGCACTCTAGCGCATTGCTGGTGGGAATTTAAAATGGTGCAACATCTATGGAAAGCAATATGGCAATTCCTCAAAAAAATAAATGTAGAATTATCAGCAATTCCATTTATAGGTATATACCCAAAGCAAAAGCAGAATCTCAAGGAGATTTTTGTACAGCAATGTTTGCAGCTGCATTATTAACAATAGACAAAAGATGTGCCACCAAGCATGCCTGATGTGCACAGAAACCTATAGAGTGACATCAAGGTTTCAAGAGTTTTAATTTGAGGTCAACTAGGAGTCAATGGACAAGTTCAAACAAATCTGTCTCCTCAACTTAGGTACTAAGGGATATTTATAGGAAGGAAACAATGGGAGGTGAAGCAGTGATGGAGATTTGAGTGGTATATTTTTATTGGTAGTTTATAGAATTATCTATTTATGGTACAAATAGGTGAAATATGCCAGTAAGCCCCATCTTCTTTGTTGAGGGACCTCATGTATTTCACTTGCTTCTGATGTTTCTTCATCCCCATAATCTCAGTTGTAAGAAAGTGCTTTTAGTTTCCAGTGTCCCAAGGTTCACTCAAGGAGCAAGTGTTTCTATGCACACACAAGTCTCCCACCTGCAACTGAGTTTGACTTCCTTTAAAATAATCCCAGAAGGAATTTTAGTTATGAGAGAGGAAGAAATGCTTATAAGCTGGTTTGGGGCTGAGTTTTGATTTTAGTTATGACTCCTGGCTATCTCACCCCTGGTTTCAGTTCAAAACAGCTGAAGTGCCCATGAACAAATAATTGAAAAATAAAATGTTTACATAAATGCAATAGAATATTATTCAGCTGCAAGAATGAATGAAGTTCTGAAACATTTTGTAAAATGGAAGTAACTTAAAACATGCTAATGAAAAAAATCAAGACAAATTAAGGCAAATATTGTGTGATTTCACTTTGACGTTTAGAAATAGCAAAATCACAGAAAAAGAAAGTTAATTAAAGGCAACCAAGAAATGGGGAGGTGGGGGGAATTGGGAGTGTGTGGGGAGAAACATACAAAAGAATATGTTTTCCTGAATAGTTTAAAGTTATTCCAGGCTGTTTTTTCTGAGAAAACAAAAATACATTTCATTTAGATAATTTATGAAATTAATGATTGATTTGAATACAGACAATAGATCAACTTTTGCAATAAAGTAATGAAAAACACTTTAATAAAATTATTGAAATTACAGTTATAAGCCAGCAGTTGAGAAGGTATATGCTAGGAGTTCCATGTTCCTAAAAACTGAATTTGCTGATGAAATCAAGGAAGACATTTAGCTGTTTGAAAGTGTGCTTTGATTTATTTATTTTTATTAAGATGTGCTGTGGGTTTACAGAACAACTGCACATAAAATACAGGCTTCCCATATACCACTCTTAGTAATGCCTTCCATTGCTGTGGTTCATTTGTTACAATCAATGAAAACATATTTTTATAATTGTACTATTGACTATAGTCCATGGTTGAAACTAATGTTCATGGCTTATCTTGTGTACTTGGATTTTTTATTTTGCTATCAGAATAAAAATAGTAAGAAGAAAATGAAGACAGTGTTATTAGGATAGAGAAACAGGCATTGTTTTTTAAAGGAAAGTTTGGGACCTTAAAATACAGAATGGGATGATGTGCAATGCAAATGTTCTCCACAGCCTGATAGAAATAAAATCAGCATAAAAGTTATCAGGAGAGGTAAACAAATCTAAAACTTCATAAAGACATTAAAAAAGTGGAAAGTGAAAAGTTATTAGATCAGAGGTGTTGACTATGGTCCACATTACTAAATTAAATACTCAATATGAAAGTATCAAACATCTTACCTTCCCAGTATGTAGAAGTTTGCAGGAGGGAATTGAGAACTACATGTTAAGTAAAACCTGATGGGAACCTTTCTCTGAGACTGCAACAGGAAAGCTGACAATGTACAGAAAAACAAAGATTTGATTCAATATAAAATTCTCAATGAACTACTGAAGAAACTTCAAATTGATGTGGAAATTGTAATCAGGCAAGGTACCACATAAACGCTGAGAAAACAAACATAAACTGAATGCATTAAAATATATTATGAAAAGTACAGAAAATAAAATGCAAAAACAGGTAAGAATGGCAAGACAAGGCTAGTACAGGCATTAGAAAAATAGAAGAAAACTTCCAGGTACAGAATATATAATTTGGGAGAGAAAACTGGGTCAAAATTGTTTGAAATATGCATGCTAAGGAAAACAGATCATATATTTTATACCTCTTAGAAGGGGAAATGCCATAGGACAAAAATCTATATATTTAAAAAATGTTGGAGCCATAAAAGAATGCAAAGCATACAATACCCAGTAGCCTGCCATGTAACAAGGGGGAAGGGGAACAATCTGAGGAAATCTAACGAACTTTCTGAAAGAAGTGGGGTAGTAGGAAATGAATCTCAAATCAAGGAAACACAAAAGTTTATGATAAAATATGTCTTGCAAGATTGGAAACAGTTTTGAAGGGAAAGAGAGATTTAAAGAGAGCTTTAAAAGGCTATGGGAGAGGGGCAAAGGGATGGCATAGAGAAGAGTGGAATTTAGTTAGCCCCCAGGAGGAACTAGTAAACAATGAGGAACAACTAGTAAATATCTGCAATAACTGCTGGGGGACAATCATGACTGTACACACATCGGACACTAACTTGGATTGAGGGACTGCCTTGATCACAGCATAAAATCTGTAAGAAAAACCTGCAGAAACATGATGGAAGCCTCCTCCCTCCACGGAAGGCTGAGCTGCAAAACCTCACTGTGGTAGAAAGCAGCACTCTCTGAGCAAGCAGATATAGTTCAATTCATGTCCAACTGAGGTTTCAATTAACAAATGTGGACTGCTGAATATAAACTACAAACATAGACAAAACCCATAATAAGCAGACAGAGGCTTTTAGTGATGACTGACCTTACTGAGCCAGAAGACTTCTGTGTCCCAGGAGGGGGAGCACAGAAGACCAAGTGTTATCTCTGGCCAATGGGTGAAACCATGTTGATGTGGACTGACCCTGAGAGGGGGCTTTCTCTCCCTTTTTCACTGTCTCAACCTGAGGGGCTCAGTGGAAAGAGCCTAAGCCATTTTCAGTTCACAGACCTCTGATCCTGACAGGGGTGGCAATAACAGAGCAAGAAAAAGGAGCTATCCAGATGCAGAAGATAACTCCCTAGGAGGTATATCTTCCCTAAGGGGAAGGAACTTTGGCCCAGCTGTACTACCAGCCTTCCCTTCAGAACCAAATCACAGAGCCTGGGAGAAAACAGCCAAAACAGAACCTAAAGGGGCCACACCACTTTACACCAGTAGGAATGACAGGCTGACAGGTGCCATGTGCTGGACAGCTTAGGAAAAGCACAGCAGCTAGGTCTGTCACAGGAAAGTCTGTCAATCTCTAAGACACACCCTTAGGGAGACTTGAAACTGAATACAACCCCATTCTGAGATCTGAACATGTTCTGGTCTGGGAAAATCTGATTCAGTTAATCAAGAATACCAGAAACTAGACAACAGAAAACTACAAAATACACTAGGAAAAATGAAGATATGGCCCAAAGGAATAAACTTACACCCCAATCAAGATACAGTTGATATTTTTTTCACTGTAATTAAACAACCTATTAAAGATATTCAAAGAAATATGCTATTTCAAATAAAAAATCAAATCAACAATTTCAGGGAAGATATGACAAAAGAAATGCAGCATATAATGAAAACACTGGGTGAACATAAGTTAGATATTGAAAGTTTGCAAAAACAACTGGCAGAATGTATGGAAATGAAAAGCACAAGAGGTGAAAAACACAATGGAGACATAAAACAGCAGATTTCAAGAGGCAGAAGAAAACATTCAGGAACTGGATAACAAGACACCTGAAATCCTACACACAAAAGAACAGAAGGGAAAACAATGGAAAAAATATGAGCAACATCTCAAGGAATTGACAGACAACATGAAGCACATGAATGTACAAGTCCTGGGTGTCCCAGAGGAGAAGAGAAGGGAAAAGCGGCAGAAGCAATAATACGGGAAATAATGAAATTTCCCATCTCTGATGAAAGACATAAAATTATGCATTGAAGAAGCTCAGCACACCCTAGAAAGAATAGATCTGTATAGATCTACACCAAGAAATTTAACAATCACACTATCATACATCAAAGATAAAGAGAGACTCCTGAAAGCAGCAAGAGAAAAGTGATACATCACATACAAGGAAGCTTGATAAGACTATGTGCAGATTTCTCAGCAGAAACAATGGAGACAAGAAGGAAGTGGCATGATATATGTAAGATACTGAAAGAGAAAAACCACCAAGAAAGAATTCTATATCTGGCAAAACTCTCCTTAAAATATAAGGGAGAAACATCTGAAGATGGTGGCATAAAGAAGAGTGGAAGACTGTTAGTCCTCCCTGGAACAATTCATAAATGACCAAAAAACTAGTAGATAACCTGGAATAACTTCAGGGAGACAAATGTGAGTGTCCACTCATCATCCACCAATGTGAATTGGGAGGAATGCCCAAGATTGCAGCATAAAATTTGTAAGTAAAAATTGTGGAACCATGCTGAAAGCTGAAAGCCAAGAGCCCTTCCCTCATGGAAAACTTGTGGTGCTAGAGAGTAGCACTCTCTCAGCCCATCTCCAACTGGGGTTTTAATGTTAATTGCTCAATACAGACAGAGAATTCTCAACAAGCAGACAGAGGCTTTTGGTGACAACTGACCTTGGGAGAGTCAAGGGAAATATCTCTCTCAGGACAGGGAACACAGAGGATCAGATGCTATCTCTGGCCAATGGGTAAATCTGGGAGCATTCTGTCCCTTTCTCTCTCCATGGAGAAAGCCTCAGCCATTTTCAGCCCACAGTGCTTTGTGGTAAAGAAAGCCTCAGCCATTTTAAAATCAAAGAACTTTGAACAGCAGAGTCAAAGAAACAAAGAACTCATTGATATGCAGATGACATCTCTGGAGTGGGCATAGCTTCCCAAGAGGAAAGGGAAGGGCCCAGCTCCACAGCCTGACTCACTGGAACCAGACCCCGAAGCCTGGGGGAGGAGAGCCATGGGCCACAACCCCTTACACCAGCTGGTGACAGGCTGACAGGTGCACCTTCCAGGCAGAAAAGCACAGGGTTGTCAATCCTCTAAGAGAAACCATCAGGGAAACTGGATACTGAGTATTTCTTCCTTCTGTGACCTGAGCCTGTTCTCATCTGGGAAAACCTGATTGGGGTGGTCTAGGAAGTCAGATGTCTAGACAACAGAAACTACAACCTACACTAAGAAAAACAGAGTTATGGCCCAGTCAAAGGAACAAATATACACTTCAACTGAGATACAGGAATTTAAACAACTAATGCTAAATCAATTCACAAAGTTTAGAGAAGATTTGGAAAAAGAGACAAAGACTATAAAGCAAACACAAGGCATACATAAGACAGAAATTGAAAGTTCAAAAAAACAACTAGCAGAATCTATGGAAATGAAGGCACAACAAAAGACATGAAAGGCACAATGGAAACATACAAAAGCAGATCTCAAGAGACAGAAGAAAACACTGAGGAACTGGAGAACAAAGCACCTGAAAGCCTACACACAAGGGAGCAGATGGAGAAAAGAATGAAAAAATATGAGAAATGTCCCCCAGAACTTAAGGAAGAAAAAAAGGACAAAAATGTATGGATCATTGGTGCCCCAGAAGAAAAGTCAACAGGGGCAGAAGCAATAACAGAGGAAATAATCAATGAAAATTTCCCATCTCTTATGAAAGACATCAAATTACAGATCCAAGAAGTGCAGCATACCCCCAAACAGAATAGATCTGAATAGGCCTACACCAAGACATTTAATAATCAGATTATTAAATGTCAAAGACAAAGAGAATCCTGAAAGCAGCAAGAGAAAAGCAATCCATCACATACAAAGGAAGCTTAATAAGACTATGTGCGAATCTCTCAGGAGAAACCATGGAAGCAAGAAGGAAGTGGTGTGATATATTTAAGATACTAAAAGAGAAAAACCGCCAAGCAGGAATCCTATATCCAGCAAAGCTGTCCTTCAAATATGAGGGAGAGCTCAAAATATTTTCTGAAAGACAATGAGAGACTTTTTTTGAACAAGACACCCTTTGTACAGGAAATACTAAAGGGAACACTACAGAGTGATAGGAAAAGACAGGAGTGAGTGGTTTGGAACACAGTTTTGGGAGATGGTAGCACAGAAATGTAAGTACATTGAACTAAGATAACTATGAAAACAGTTGAGAGAGGAAGTTTGGGAGCATGCGAGACACCAGAAAAAAGGAGGAAAGATAAAGACGGGAGCTGTGTAACTTAGTGAAATCTAGAGTGTTCAACAGTTGTGATAAAATGTACAAATATGTTCTTTTATGAGGAGAACAAGCAAATCTCAACCTTGCAAGGAGTTAAAAATGGGGAGGAATTGAGGAAGAGATGCAATCAACATAAGTTAGAGACTGTAACTAACAGAATCATTGTATTATGTGTCCTTAAATGTAACAAAGGCAATATAACAAGGTAAATGCTGATAAGGGGGGGATAGGGGAGGCATGTTAGACACTTGACATTGGTGGTGTTGTCTAACACTTTAGTCTACTTTGATTTAAGGTTATCTTTCCTTTTGCTGCTTCCTAGCTGTCATTTTTTTCCTCTATCTTTTTTCTTTTTCTTTTGCCTCTCTGCCTTCTTTGACTCTCCCTCCTGCCTCATGGAAGAAATGTAGATGCCCTTATATAGATAGTGGTGAAGGTGGTGAACACATAAATATGTGTCCATACAGAAAGCCATCAATTGTTTACTTAGGATGGAATGTATGGTTTTTGAACAAAACCATCTTAAAAAAAATGGGTTGATGACAAAACCTCAAGGGCAATATATTGAGTGAAATAAGCCAGACACATAAGGAAAAATATTGCAGGGTGTCACTGATAGGAACTAATTATAATATGTAAATTCAGAGACACAGAATATAAGGTACCAAGATATAGGATGAGGCTAAAGAATGGGAAGTGGTTGCTTAGTATGAGTAGAATGTTCAACTAGGATGAACTTAAATGTTTGGAAATGAACAGAAGTGTCAGCAGCAAGATGTGAGAATAACTAAGTGCTGAATTGTGCATGAATGAGGTGGAAAGGGGAAGCTCAGTGTCATATACATCACCAGAAAGACAGTTGGAGGTCAAAAGATGGGAATGTATAAAACTGAATCCTATGGTGGGCAATGTCCATGATTAACTGTACAAATATTATAAATCTCTTCCATGAACCAGAACAAATGTATGATACTACAACTAAAAGTTAATAATAGAGGGGCATATAGGGAAAAATATATACCTATTGCAAACTATATACTACAGTTAGTGTTTCAATGTTCTTTCATAAACAGTGACAGATATACTATACCAACACTATGAGTCAACAATTGAGGGGGTTTGGTTAGGGATATTTGAGTTTTTGAGTTTCCTTTTCTTTCTTTTATCATCTTTTGCTTTATTTCTTGTCTGAAGTAATGAAACGTTTCTAAAAATTGAATAAAAATAATTGTGGTGATGGATGCACAGCTGTATGAGGGTAACGGGGGCAACTGATTTTACACTTTGGATCTTTGGATAATTATATGGCATGTGAATAATCTCAATAAAAATTAAAAAATATAAGGGAGAGTTTAAAATATTCAATGACAGACAATGACAGGGTTTGTGAACAATATGCATGTGCTACAGGAAATAATAAAGGGAATACTACAGACAGATAGGAATGACAGTGTTGAAAGGTTTAGAACACAATTTTGGGTGATGGTGGCACAGCAATGTAAGTATACTGAACAAAGATAACTGTGACTATGGTTGAAATAGGTAGTTTAGGAGCATGTGTGACACCAGAAGGAAAGAAGAAATATAACAACTGGAACTGTATAACTCAGTGAAATTTAGAGTGCTCAACAATTGTGATAAAATGAACAAATATGTTTTTACATGAGGGAGAACAGATGAATGTCAACTTTTCAAGGTGTTAAAAATGGGGTGGTATGGGGGAAAATCACTGCAAACAAGAGAATATAGTTAACAGAAATGTATTGTGCTTTTTTTAATGTAACAAAGGCAATATACCAAAGCTAAATGCATATAAGAGGGTGAGGTGAGGGAGAAGTTTGGGACTCTTGGCATTGGTGATGCTCTCTGGCTTTTTTGTTCTACATTAGTTTAATTCTACCTTTCATTTCATTGCTTTTTAGCTGTCATGCTTGTTTTCTTTTTCTTTATCTCTCTACCTTCTTTGACTCTTCCTTCTTCTTTGTGGAAGAAATGGAGATGTCTTTGTATAGATAGTGGTGATGGTTGTGAATGCATAAATACCTTTCTATACAGGGACACATTGATTGTTTATTTAGGATGGAATATATGGTGGGTAAAAACAACTGTCTTAAAAATGGGTTGATGTAGATACTTTGAGGGCACTATAATTAGTGAAATAAGTCAGACACATAAGGACAAATTTGCATGGTCTCACTGATATGAACTAACTATAATATGTAAACTCATAGACATAACATATGTTGCCAGAATATAGAACAAGGCTAAAGAATGAGAAGCAGTTTCTTGTGAACAGAATGTTCAACTACGTTGAACTTAAGTGTTTGGAAATGGACAGAGGTGACAGTAGCCTGTTATTTTGTGAATAATTAACATTTCTGAATGACATGTGAATGTGGTAGAAAGAAGAAGTTTGGAGTCACATATATCACTAGAAGGAAAGTTGGAGGTTACAATGTGGGAATACGTAAAACAGTGAAACGTGTGGTGGACAATGTGATTAACTGTACTAATATTAAAAATCTCTTTCATGAACTATAATAAATGTATTACACCCTAATTAGAAGTTAATGATAGAGGGGTAAATAGGGAAAAATCTATCAATTGTAAACTATGTACAAGAGTTAGTAGTACTGTAACATTCTTTCATCAACATTATCAAATACACCATACAAATACTATGAGTCAATAATGAAAGAGGGTGGTTAGGGTTATGGGAGGATTTCAGTTTTCTTTTTTTGTTTTTATTTCATTTCTGGAGCAATGAAAATGTTCTAAAATTGAAAAAAATTAATTGTGGTGATGGGTGCACAGCTGTATAATGGTACCATGGCAATTGATTGTGCAATTTCATTCTTGGATGATTGTATGGTATGTAAACAATCTCAATAAAATTCAATTTTTAAGAAAGGCTATGGACATGCATAAAGGAAAATGAAAGTACCAGAAATAAAATCTGTTTATAAGGTTGGCTTCTTGAAAATTTCCCAAACCCAGGTCATGAACTCTAGAAACAATTTACCCTGATGAGGGCAAAATGCAGAAGAATCTCTCAATTTACTTTCCTTCCCTTAGGCATACTCTTTGGTAACTTTATTTTTTTTATGTATAAAGTGCCTAAGTTTCACTTTATCCAAAGGTAGGCATCTATTCCACATTTGCTGCATAGAAGGACAATGTTGTGGTAATCTGTGTCACTAGAAATTTTTATGGCTATTGAGATATTTAGGAATACAATTATTTGTGAATCCCATAAATAATTTTTCCTATTTCCCATGAGAATCCTCCCTGCAGGCAGTAGAAACTGAAAGAACCTAACAACTTTAAAAGCTTGAATAGATTTTGTTACATCAACCAAGATAAGAGATTAGATTTCTTTGGCCTTTAACTGAATGAAGATTTCATTCTTGTTCTTAATTTCACCCCTGAGAAACTGGTGATAGAAATTGAAAATGAATCATCAATGCATTGAGTTTCCTTAGAACTTCATCAAGTCATGTAACCTCATTGTAGAAACTCAGGGTAGTTCCTCTGGTTTATGTTGCTGGACAGCATTAAGGAATTCAATGCAATACTGTGTGAACTTTCACCTTTACATGCACTGAGGAATTCAATCTAATATAACTGAGACAACCTGTTCCATCTTCGAGTTTTCCCTGGTTTAAATTGACAAGGCTAGTATGTTGTCCTACTTCGAGTTTTCCCTGGTTTAAATTGACAAGGCTAGTATGTTGTCCTAGAATGACACTCAGAAGAGCAGTTGTAATAGAAGGGAGCAGTCACCTGTGGGAGTGTGGGAAAGGGGCATTTATCCAGTATCATCAGTTTCAATGGGGAGAAACTACCTTTTAATAATAACTGGCAATTTGCATCCTGCACTATTCATTGTCTTCTGAAAAAAGGAGAGGAATCCTTATGTGTCTTATTTTTGCACAAATTAAGTGTAAGAGAGGTGTGAGAAATAAAGGAGAGTTATGGTTTGATTTGCGGGTCCCCAAGAGATATATTTACATTTAATCACTTCTCCTGCTCCTGTGATCTTATTCTAAATAGGCTCTTTGCAAATGTAATCAAGTAAAGATGAGGTCATGCTGTTTCAGGGTGATACTTAATCTAAAAGCCCCTTGGGTGTTTCTGTTTGGAGGTTTTTGTTACTGATTCAATCTATTTACTTGTTTCTCTTAGGTTGAGATCATCTATTTCTTCTTGATTCAATGAAGGCAGTTTGCATATTTCTACAAATTGTCCATTTTATCTAGGATTTCTAATTTATTGGCATACAATTGTTTATAGTATCATTTTATAAACCATTTTATTTCTGTAGAGTCAGCCCACCTCTAACATTTTTACTCTCAATTATTTGTTCCTTCTCTTTATTTTCTTTGCCAGTCTAGTGAAAATTTTGTCAGTTTTGTCAATGTTTCCAAAGAACAATTTTTGAGTTTTTTTCTCTATTTCATTTACTTCCACTCTTTTATTTCCTTCTTTCTTGTCATTGTGGATTTGGTTTGTACTTCAACTTCAAGTTTCTCTGGTTTAGTATTGTCTCCAATGTGAGATATTTCCTCTTTTAAAATAAATTTAGAGCTATATATATTTTCCATCTTAACACTATATTCACTGCATCCCATAGTTTTTGGACTGTCTGTTTTCAATTTTATTCACCTCAAAATATTTCCCAATATACCTTGTCATTTATTTTTGGCATATTGGTCCTTTAAGAGAATTCTGTTTAATTTTTCCACATTTTAGATTTTCCAGCTCTCCATATATAGGAATTGGAATGCTTCCTCTACTTCCTGTGAAATAAGGTTCTCTATTATATTTTAAAATCTGGTAATCATTTCCACTTGGTCTCCTTGACTTAGTTGTTTCTCACACTTCTCTATCTGTGAGCAAGCTGGTTCTTCCTCCAGGACAAATTTGTGAGGTTAAGCCAGGGACAAATTTCCCTGGTGAGATCCCCCCAGGCTGCTCTCCCTCACCAAAAAACAGACATTCTGACCTGCACATATGGCTTATTATGCTCCACCTGTAACTGAGACAGGCCCTACAGTGAAAATGAAGACTGACTCTACACCTCACTGTGGAGGGGGTTGGCATGATCTGCAAGGGCACTATGAGCTTGCCCTACCACTTTTAAATTGGATTTTCCTGATTGACACTTGCAATCCTTTGATTATTTTCTAAAGTTTTGAGGAAAGGGCTCTGCCAGTTTGCAAGTTTTACAAAGATCCTGTGGGAAAACAGAATCCTGGAGCATCTTATACCAGCATCTATGCTAATCAATTATTCATTTTTCAGTATGTGTCTACTATAGTGTTTGCAAAGTTTTCTTAGACATACTCCAGAAATCATTAAGCATAAATTCAAGCTGAAGTGATACAATGGAATCCATGATCAGTAGTGTCCCTCAAACACACCATTAAGAGATTGAGTATCCAAACCTAGATGTGGAAGAAATATTCACAACATATTACCTTTAAAAAAACTTGAGTATATATAAATATATATACACACACACATACATACATATACATATATACATATATACATAAATACATATAACATAATATAAAAGAAGAAAATAACCACCAGTAATATTGGCAAAGAATTGAACAGAGATTTAAATAAAATATGTATCTGAATAACTAGCACATGAAAGTGTTCAACATTATTAATCATTTAGAAAATGCAATTTAAAACCACAAAGATATCACTTATGTAGATGACTAAATAGGTAAAATTAAGATGACTGACAACACCAAATATTGACAAGGTTGTGGAGCAACTGAAAGTCTGAAACATTGCTGGTAAGAATGTGAAATGTCACATCCATTTTAGGTAAATATTAGAATGTGTCATACAAAGTTAAACACGCCCTTCACCTATGACACTGAATCATATATTTAAGGATTTGCTGAGGAAAATTATCACATTAGTAAACATAACAGGATTTATATAGAAGTGTTCACAGAAGCTTTTTCATAACAGCAGACATGAAAAAAATCTAGAAATAAATCAAATTTCCAATAGCAGGGGAATGGAAGAATTGGTTATGGTGTATCAGCAATTATTGGAACACACTGATGGTGTGTGCAACACTGTCGGACTCCAAAACTAGAAAAGCTGTGAGGAAGGAATCAGCTGCAAAAGTGAATAGTTTTAGTTATATTAAGTTCTAAGAGGACAAAACTAATCTAAATTGGAAGAAAACAATTCTTTTTTCTGTGGATCTAGGTGGGAAATGTTTGGACAGAGTCATGAGGAATCTGAGTGGAAATGTTTTTATAGTGATGGGGGTTACCTTGGTATACATTTTTGTCAAAAAAATTCAAACTGTAAATTTAAAACCTGTGGCCATCAATGTATTTAAAATTCACTTCAAATAAAAACATACAAATCTAACACTTTTACTTTACTTAACAATCCTCTAATGGTTTATCTTCTGTTTTATAATATAATAAAATATTAAACAAAAGAGTTCCTCTGATTCTCTCTGTGTACTTCCTTGGAGTAATAATTCTGGACCATTGCCAATTCTTATTCATTTCTGTGGAAGTGGTTGGAATTTCCAACTGAATTGAGGACATAATTTTTGTATGAAGTAACATAATTTTTGTATAAATAAATTCACATTTATCATTCTGCGTATCTAATATATTAAAATACTGTAAAATCTTGGAAATTAATCTCTAAGGATATTTATTTTGCATGTTATTTGTTTTGGGATTTGGCTCCTATCACTGGAACACAAAACATGTACAGCTTTTAGAAACTTCATTTACTGTTTTAAACAAAATTCACCATTTCCAGCTTCCTGTTGGGTGTGGAATGCAGAATTCTTTGTTAGTCAATATCTATTGCATAAAAGACTGGGACAAAAACTCTGTGGCACAAAATAATGAGCATTTATTGCTCAATGGTGTATTTGCATATTAATAAAACTAGCTCTACTTTAGGTTGTGGATGTTGGTTGGATTTGCAGTTCTTCTTTTTTTCCTGGAATGCACAACAGAGGGAAGTAAATCCTTGGGCATATTTTTTGATAAAAGTGTTTAGAAACTACCTAATTGGCAAAGTATGGAAAAAGCAATATCTCATAGGTGCTAGGAAAACTGTTACTTTATTGCAGTCAATGGAATAAAACAAGGTACATGGCCAAACCCAACACTTACTGGGCAAAGAGATGTGGGTAGGAAAAGGAGAGCAATATATATCAGTAATCTAATATATCATGAAGTCTTAATTTAACTAGAGAAAATGAAGCTAAATTCTCTGTGTAATTGAGAAGTGCAGAGTTTAGCTTAGATCTAGTCTATGAGGCCAGTCCAACTGTCTTGAGAATCATTATTTGAAAGAATGTCCTCTCTTACATTACATGACTGTTCTCAAGCCTTTAAGAATATATTTTGCTGTGTAACCTTAGGTTATTCCAGACTTTGTCTTTTTTTATCCAATTAAGAATAAATTTTAGTTAGATCCTTTTAAAAATTATTTAGGACATTATTACAGATAATATTTCATCTTTCTTGCAAAAATAATAAAAATATTTTAAGAAACTGAAAACACATAGTTCTAAGACAACAGTTAACAAGGCATATAGTAGAGGAATTATGTCTCTTAGAATTTCATTCACACATGGAATCAAGCAAGACTCTCCATTTTCACATGAAATCAAGGAAGATTTTCATTCATTTGAAAGTGTACTTTGATTTTTACATCAGAAAAATATAGGAAATAAGGAATAAAGAAAACCTATGGTTAACATGCTCAACAGTGAAAAATGGAAAACCTTACCCCTGAGGTCTGTGTAATAACAAAGATGCATGTTTTTACCATTGCTAATCAACATTGTATGGGAAATCCTTGTCCAGGCTATTAGGCAAGAAAAATAAATGAAATAAATTCAAATTGGAAAGGAAGTAGTAAAATTATCTCCATTTACAGATTATATGTCTTTTTATATAGAAAATCCCCAAGATACTATAAGAGAACTACTAGAAGCAGGGAATTCAGCAAAATTGCAGGAATGAAATTAACACACAAAAATTAGTTGTGTTTACATACACCACCAAAGAATATTCTGAAATGGAATTTAAAAAAATCCATTAAAAAAAGCTCCTAAACTAATAAAATACTTAGGAATAAAGCTAACAAGGAGTGAAGGACATGTATGCTGAAAACTTCAAAACCTTGATAGATATTAAATAAAACCTACATAAACTCAAGGTACCCCATGTTCAAAGATAGGAAGACTTTATACTATTAAGATGTCAATACCACCCAAAGCAATCTTTATATTCAGTGCAATATCTATCAAAATCTCAGCAGCCATTTTACAGAAATGGAAAAGTCAATCCACAAATTCATATATAATTGCAAGGGGCCCTGAATAGCCAAAACAATATAACAAAG
Organism: Choloepus didactylus; assembly: GCF_015220235.1. Classification (NCBI taxonomy): domain Eukaryota; kingdom Metazoa; phylum Chordata; class Mammalia; order Pilosa; family Megalonychidae; genus Choloepus; species Choloepus didactylus. Next base: position 8,639,492 of record NC_051332.1, read on the forward strand.
GAAGATCAAGGTTGTGGGACTCACATTCCATTTAAAAATTTAATACAAATCCACAGTAATCAAAACAGAGTGGTACTAACATAAATATAGACATACAGAACAATGGAATAAAATTGAGAGTTACCAATGGAATAAAACTGAGTGTTCAGAAATTCATCCTCACTTCTGTGGCCAACTTATTTCTGACAATGGTGTCAAGTATACTAACTGGGGAAAGAACAATCTTTTCATAAATATTGGTGGAAAAAATATTTACTCACATGCAGAGAATGAAAATAGACAGCTAACTCACATCATATACAAAAAAATATTAAACTTTGCTCAAGGACACAAACATAAAAGCTAAAGCTATAAAACTCCTAGAAGAAAACATCAGAGATAAACTTCATAAACTTCAATTTGGTATTTTTTACTTTAGATATGAACCAAAAACATGAGCACCAAAAGAAAAATAAGATAAATTGGAACTTTATGAATATAAAACAAAAACCACTTTTTACACCAAAGGACACTAAAAAGAAACAGAAAATGTGAGGTTGAGAAAAAGTAATTACCAACCATATATCTGATAAGGATTAATACCCCTAATATATTTCAAGTACTGGTACAATTCAACAAGGAAAACACAACCCCAATAAAATTGGACAAAGGACTTGAATGGACATTTATCTAAAGAAGACTTTAAAAATGCCAATAAGCTCTTGAAAATATGCTTAACAGCATTAGATATGAAGAAATGTAAATCAAAACCAAAATGATAGCCAAGGAGGTGGCCTGAGGGGACAGGTAATCTTGAGTGCCAAGTCAGCAGACAGAGGCTGCTGCCACTGCTGTCATATCCACCAACAGTCTTTTCCCTTCACAGCCTGTGGAGGCACTGCTGGAGCTTGCAACTGCATGGGGCTTCCTCAGTCATTATTGCCATCCCAGACTACCTTAGCCCTCATTTGTGCTGTCAGTTCTCTGTCCCCAGCCCCAGCCCTGGCAGAGATCATGAATCAGGCAGGTAATCATTAACAAGAAATCCAACCATGCTTTAGTGATGAACCACCAGAGATTCAATGAAAGATCAACCACAGCAACAGCCAGCATGTGGTATTGTGACTGGGGGTATCTTCAGTGTTACAAAGGGAGCTGTTGGTGCTACCATTGGTGGTGTGGCTTGGATTGGTGGAAGGTTTCTGGAGGTGACCACAACAGCTTCTACAAGTGTGCCTTCCATGGGAGTAAGGCTGGTGAAAGGGGCAGTGTCTGCTATGGCTGGAGGTGTTACAGTGGTTAGGTCTGTTGTAAACAAAGTGCCCTAACAGGAATGTAGGACAACCCTGAGTAAAATATGGAGATACACTTGATCTCCACAGCATTATAATGCCAGTTGCATTGAATTGCTGAATTATGGACTACAACCAAGTCAACTATTTTGGATATTTATCTTCTAATCTGCTGCGTTGAAAGTATAGACGACTGGCTTTCATCTAAACAGAAGAGATGAATACTGGCACAGTGTATGAAGGTAGTTCATACTTAAATTACAGCTTCTTATCTTATAAAATGTTACACTTATTCAGTTCTAACTGAAGATATGGTATGTTTGAATATATACTGTAAGTCCATTTCAGTTCGGCTAAAAAGTAAACATTGAATTTAGTGGATGATCTTTATAGTTATGTATGCATGATGTGCTAGTAACTCATCTGCTCCCTAAGAAGGGAAATGAACTACATAAAATGTACCTTTGATGTACCCAATAGTTTCAGATGTTTAGTTTTTTATAACCATACCTGATTAGATCAAGGGGTAAGGGCACATAACTGAAGAGCATTAGTAAGGGTAACTTAAATGTAAAAAAAGAAAGTGGGTCAGATCTGACTAATAAAAACCAGAGGATAAGTTGGTTGATTTAAGAAATGATTTCACAGTAACAACAGTGAATGTGAGTGGATTAAACTCCCTATTAAAAGATACATATTAGAGAATGGATTAAAAAGTATGATCCATCAATATGTTGTTTACAAGAAACCCATCTTATACCCAGCAACACAAAGAGACTGAAAGTGAAAGGATGGAAGAGAATATTCCATGCAAGCTGCAGCCAAAAGAAAGCAGGGGTAGCAATACTAATATCAGAAAATATAGACATTTGTCAGGAGAGACTAAGAAAGACACTGTATATTAATAAATGGGAAAATTCACTGAGAAGAAATAACAATCATATATGCTTATGACCCAATCAAGCTGCTCCAAAATACGTGAGACAAACATTGGCAAAACTGAAGGAAGCCATGCTAGCTTTGGCAGCACATATACTAAAATTGGAATGATACAAAGAAGATTAGCATGGCCACTGTGCAAGGATAACAAGCAAATTCATGAAGCATTCCATATTTTCATGTGGTCCCCTGAGCATTGATCCTTTGCTGTCAGAGCAACATGTATGGCATATAATATTAAAACTGTCTCAAAGCAACATTTATGATATCTAATATTAAAAAAACTGAGAGAAACAATAGACATTTCTACAATAATAGTGAGAAATTTAAATACATCACCCCCATCTATACATAGGACAAATAGAGGACAAATAAGGAAATTGAGATATAAACAATGTGATAAATGAATTACCAGGATATGCATTCCTCTCTAGTATTCATGGAACATTTTCCAGGGTATATCATATGTTGAGGCACAAAACAAGTCCCAATGAATTTTAAAAGATTGAAATCATTGAAAGCACATAATTTAACCATAATAGAATGCAATTAGAAGTGAACAACCACCAGAGAACCAGAACATTCAAAAATATATGGAGGTTAAACAACATACACTTAAACAATTCATGGGTCAAAGAAGAAATTGCAAGACAAATCAGTAAATTTCTAGAGATGAATGAAAATGAGAGAAAACTATCAAAACATATGGAAGTCAGTGAAGGTGGTGCTGCAGGGGAAATTTATATCTCAAAATGCATATATTATAAAGGAAAAAAAAAGGTAAAATCAAATACTTAACTAAAGAACTACAGAATCTAGAGAATGATCAGCAAACTGATGCCAAAGCAAGTAGAAGCAAAGAAATATCAAAGATTAAAGCAGAAATAAATGATATGGAGAACAAAAAGCAATAGGGAGAATAAATAAAACCAAAAGTTGATTTTTTGAGATCAAGACTGACAAACAGGTAGACTGACAAATTAAAAAAGAGAGAAGATACAAATAAATCAAAACGGAAATGAGAGGGGGGATATAACAGTGGATACCAAATAAATTTTAAAAAATCATGAGAGGATATTATAGACATCTGTATTCCATCCAACTGGACAAATTAGAGGAAATTGTTAACTTCCTGGAAACAAAGGAACATCCTAGAATGACCTGAGAAGCAATAGAAGATATCAACACACTAATCACAAGTAAACAGATCCAATAATTTGAAAAAAATCTTCCTACAAATAGAAGCCCTGGCCCAAATGGCTTCACAGGGAAATTTTACAAAAATTTCCAAAAAAGAACTGACACCATTCTGGCTCAAAACCTTCAAAAAAATTGAAGAAAAAGAGACACTACCTAACTCACTTTATGAAGATAATGCCAAAACCAGACAAACACTACAAGAAAGAAAATCTACAGGCCTATCTCCCTAACGAATACAGACATAAAAATTCTCAACAAAATACTTGCAAATCGAATCCAGAAAAGAATGCTACACCACAACTAAGTAGGGCTTATTCCAGGCATGCAAGTATGGTTTACCTTAAGAAAATCAATCAATAAAATACAGCACATTAAAAAATTGTGTGGGAAAAATCAAAGATCATCTTAATAGATGCTGAAAATGATTTGAAAAAATTCAGCATCCTTTTGTTAAAAATCACATCAAAGGTAGTAATTGAAGGAAATTTCCTCAGTATGGTAAAGGGCATTTATGAAAAACTCACAGCCATCATAGCACTTAATGGTGAGAGATTGAAAGCCTTTGCCTTAACAACTGGGATGAGACAAGGATGATCAGTGTCACCACTATTATTCAACATTGTGCTGGAAGTTCTAATGAGAGAAATCCAGCAAGACAAAGAAATAAAAGACATCCAAACTGGAAAGGAAGAAGTAAAGCTCTCATTATTTACAGATGATATGATCCTATGTTTGGAAAACACTGAGAAATTCACAACCCAGTGACATGAGCTAATAAAAAATCAAGCAAAGTGGTGGGGCACAAGATTAAGGTGCAAAATTCAGTAATGTTCCTATACACTAGAAATGACCTAACTGAAATGACACTGAAGTAATGAATCCCATTCACAATAGCAACTAAAATAATCAAGTACCTAGGAACAAACAATCAGGGAGGTAGAAGGCCTCTACCCAGAAGATTACAAAATGTTACTAAAAGAAATCAAAGAGGACCTAAACAGGTAGAAATATGTTCTGTGTTCATGGACAGCAAGGTTGAATGTCATTAAGATGTCAATTATACCCAAACTTATCTACAGATTCAAGACAATTCCAATCAAAATTCCAATAACCTACTTTGCAAACTTGGAAAAACTACATATCAAATTTATATGGTAAAGGGCCCTCAAACTGCCAAACGTTTCCTAAAGAGAAGAATGAAGAGGGAGCACTTACACTTCCTAACCTTAAAGCTTACTGTAAAGCCACAATAGTCAAAGAGCATGGTACTGGCACAAAGGTAGACTTATTGAGAAATGAAATGGAATTGAGAATTTGGAAATAGACCCCAGATCCACTGAAGTGGAGCATAACTGTCTCTTCAACAAATGGGACTGGGAGAACTGGATATCCATATCCAAAAGAATGAAAGAGGACCCCTACCTCAACCCTCTACAAAAATTAACTGAAAATGGATCAAAAGCCTCATCAAAACAGACAGTACCATAAAACCCCCAGAAAATAATGTAGGGAAACATCTTTAAGAGCTAATATTAGAAGGCAACTTCTTAGATCTTACACCAAAAGCACAAGCTATGAAAGAAAAAATAAATAAATGGGAAATCCACAAAATCAAGAGCTTCTATACCTCAAAGGTCTTTGTCAAAAAGGTGAAGGGACAGGCAACTCAATGGGAGATAATATTTGGATACCATATATCTCATAAAAGACTGATATCCAGCATAAATAAAGAAAGCCTACAACTCAATGACAATAGTAAAAACAGCTCAAATATCAAATGGGCAAAGGATATGAAAAGAATTTTTTTTTCTGAAGAGAATGTACAAATGGCTAAAGGTCATGATAAAATTTATCTTCATTAGCTATTAGGGAAATGCACATCAATGCCACAGTGAGTTATCATCTCACATCAATTAGAATGGATGCCATTAAACAAAAAAGGAACAATAAACATTGGAGAGGATGTGGATAAATTGGAATTCTTATTCATTGCTGATGGGAATGTATAATGGTATAGTTGCTGTGGATGGCATTTTGGTGGTTCCTTATAAAAGTGAATATTAACTTGTGACATAGCAGTCTTCTCTCAGCAGAGGCCCTGGGAGGGCATGGTGTGGAAGAGGGATCCACTTGGAAGTCCCAGGGACCATACGTCAATACCAAGAACTTGTGGGTCTGTGGCAGAGGCAAACTGTGGCAAGACAGAACTGGATATTTAGACTCTTGCAACAGCTTTAAATCTCCAGAAACACCTGGGAGGTTTGAATTTCAAAGCTGTGCACCCTCTCTAACCACTCAGGCACATACCGAACTTCAGGGCAGGCAGCACTGCTACACAAACAAACTTGGTGCACCAATTGGACTCCCACAAGATTGAGAACACCACTCACCACAAAGACAAAGTTGGGGAGAACTGGCATGAGGGGAATAGTTGGCTCATGGATGCCACATGCTGATTAGTTAAAGTTTATGCCACCAAGCTGTAGACCAACAAATTAGAGATAAGTGTTTGAATAAGTCTACATATGCTAAAAGAACCCTATCAAGTTAAGCAAATGCCAAGAGACCAAAAACAACACAAAATTTTAAAACATATGAAGAAACCAGATTATATGGATAACCCAAACCCAAACATCCAAATCAAAGGATCAGAGGAGACACAGTACTTGGAGCAATTAATCAAAGAACTGAAGAGAAAAAATGAGAGAATGACACAGGATATAAAAGACATGAAGAAGAACTTGGAAGAGAATAAAGAAAAAATTGCAAGAGTAAACAAAAAAATAGATGATCTTATGGAATTAAAAGAAACTGTTGACCAAGTTAAAAAGATCCTGGATACTCATATTACAAGACAAGAGGAAGCTGATCAGTGAATTAGCAACCTCAAAGATGACAGAACAAAAAAATGAGAGAACAAAAGAAAGAATTGGGAAAAATTTTAAAAATCAAGATGTACCTCAGGGATATGAGAGATAATATAAAATGCCCAAATATAGGAGTCATTGGTGTTCCAGAAGGGGGAGATAAGGATAAAGTTCTATGAAGAGTACTCAAAGAAATTCTTGGGTAAAACATCTCAAAACATCTAAACAACATACACAAATCATAAATGTCCAGAAAACTCCAAATAGAATAAATCCAAATAATCCCACTCTGAGACACATTCTGATCAGATTGTGAGATACTGAAGAGAAACAGCAAGTTCTGTAAGCAGCAAGAGAGAAGCAATTCATCATTACAAGGAAAACAGCATAAGACTAAGTAGTGACTACTCAGCAGCCACCACAGAGGAAATAAGGCAGTGGCATGACAGACTTAAAATTCTGAGAGAGAAAAACTGCCAACCAAGAACTCTTTATCCAGCAAAGCTCTCCTTCAAATTTGATGGGGAGCTTAAATTTTTTACAGACAAATTATGAGAGAAATTGCTAACAAGAGATCTGCCATTCTTGAGATACTAAAGAGAACCCTACTGACAAAGAAACAAAGAAAGGAGAGAGAGAGATGGAGAAAAGTTCAGTACTAAGGAGATTCAGTATGGGTATGTTAAAGGACAATAAGAGAGAGGGGGAAAATATATCTGACAAACATAAACAAAAGAATCAGATGGCTGACTCAAGAAATGCCTTCACTGTGATAATATTGAAAGTAAATGGATCAAACTCCCCAATTAAAAGTTATAGTTTGGCAGATTGGATCCAAAAATATTAACTATCAATATGTTGCATACGAGAGACTCATCTTAGACACAGGGACACAAAGAAATTGAAAGTGAAAGGATGGAAAAAAATATTTCATGCAATTTACAGCCAAAATAAAGGAGGAGTAGCAATATTAATCTCAGGTAAAATAGACTTTAAATGCAAGGATATTATGAGAGACAAAGAAGGCCACTACATACTAATAAAAAGGGCAAGTGAACAAGAAGGAAAAACAATCATAAATATTTATGCACCCAAACAAGTTGCCAAAAAATACATGAAACAAACACTGGCAAAACTAAAGGAAGCAATTGACGCTTCCACAATTGTAGACTTCAACATATCACTCTCTCCTATAGGTAGATCAACCAGGCAGAAAACCAATAAGGAAATTGAAAACCTAAACAATCTGATAAACGAATTGGATTTAACAGACATATAGAACATTACATCACAAATCACCAGGATATGCATTCTTCTTTAGTGCTCACAGAACTTTCTCCAGAATAGATCATATGCTGTGACATAAAACAAGCCTCAATGTACTTTAAAAAAATTGAAATTGATAAATCACATTCTCTGACCACAATGGAATACAATTAGAAGCCAATAACCATGAGAGACTTAGAAAATTCACAAACACCTTGAGGTTAAACAGCACAATCCTAAACAATTAATGGGTTATAGGAGAAATAGCAAGAGAAAATGCTGAATATATAGAGATTAATGAAATTGAGAACACTACACATCTAAACCTATGGGATGCAGCAATAATGGTACTGAGGAGGAAATTTATAGCACTAAATGCATACATCAAAAATGAAGAAAGAGCTAAAATCAAAGAACTAATGAAGCAACTGAAGAAGCTAGAAGATGAACAGCAAACTAATCCTAAACCAAGTAGAAGAAAAGAAATAACAAGGATTAAAGCAGAAATAACTGACATAGAGAACAAAAAAAAAAAAGAGAATAAATAAATGACACCAAAAGTTGGTTCTTTGAGAAGATAACAAGTTGACAAGCCCCTAGCTAGACTGAGAAAATAAAAAAGAGAGAAGACCCATATAAATAAAATAATGAATGCGAAAAGTGACCTTACTGTGGATCCTGAAGAAAATAAAAAAAATTGTAAGTGGATACTATGAACAACTGTATGCCAAGAAACTGGATAACACAGAGGAAATGGGCAATTTTGTGGAAACATATGAACAACCTAGACTGACCAGAGAAGAAATAGAAGACTTCAACCAACCAATCACAAGCAAAGACATTCAACCAGTCATCAAAATACTTCCAAAAACAAATGCCCAAGCCAGATGGCTTCACAGGGGAATTCTACCAAACTTTCCAAAAGCAACTGATACTAATCTTACTTAAACTCTTTCAAAACATTGAAGAAAATGGAACACTACTGTGATGGTTAGGTTCATGTGTCAACTTGGCCAGATGATGGCACCCAGCTCTCTGGTCAAGCAAGCACTGGCCTAACCATTGCTGTGAAAATGTTTGTGGCTGGTTAATAAACCAACAGGTTGGTTTATTAAATCTTCAGTCAATTGGTTGCAGGTGTGACTGACCACATCAATGAAGGGTGTGTCTGTCAAAATGAGAGAATGCAGTTAGCTGGATTTAATCCAATCTAGTTATAGGTCTTGAAGCAAAGACTTGTGGTGGGTATGGTCATGAAAAGAATTAGAAGTGTCCCTCAAGCCATTTACCTCAGGACATTCTGTTGCATTTTCATCTCATAAAACAGGATTAATCTCTCCAGATGGAGGATTGAGGGCTGCTTCCCCAGGGGAGGTTATTACAGGATCAACAAATACTGAAAGGTTAATCTCTTTAGGTGGAGTTTGGATGACAGGCTCCCTATGGGAGGCTGGAGGTAAGGAAGCTGTTTCCTTATAGCAGAGTGGAGCTGGGGGTGTTTCCTCAGGACAGCCCACTGCAGGTAAATCTAACAATGACTCAGCAGAATCTGGGGTTCCAATGTCCTCACTGCCATTATTATCAATCCATATGTCCCCATCCCAAATTTCAGGATCCCATTCTTTTCCAATTTATGCCTTTATTTTAACAGCAGACACCATGAGATGTTGAGATTTTAGTTTAAATTGTAAATCTGCTACTCCATGAGATTCTGCACCTGGTTTTCAGAAATACCAAGTCTGTGGCCACAGGAAATAAGATTTTCTTTCAGGGAATACATAGAAATATTTACATCTCTCATACAGTTATTAACTTTTAAATTTGAAGCTTTTATCTCATCCCTTTCCCTTATAACTTTATCCAACATACCTAAGAGAAGCCAGCCAACATCATTATACCTCTTAATTCTGAAAAACTCTATGAAGGTTTTGAAAACACTGTCACCCAGAGCCTTGCTTCATGCAAGAGTATGATTAGCAGAATCAAGTGGTGCCATTTTGTGTGTCTCCATTACCAACTCATACCATGGTCTGTCAGTGCCATCTTGATTATTGGAAATTGAGTCATTAGTGCCTTTGAATCTAATCAGAGTAGAAATAATTGTAATAGCCCATTTTAAGATTCTGTTTCTCAAGAACCACTCCTGGTACCAAGTTGTATTTGTTAAGGTTCTCTACAGAAACTGAATCCATGAGAGGTATCTATAAGTATAAACACATAAAAGTGTCCCATGTAACTGTGGGTATGCACAGTCCAAATCCATAGGGCAGACAGAAAACTGAAAACTCCAATAAAGATTTTCACTGAACTCCTCAGGAAAGAAACTGGCAACTTCAATGAATGTATTTGATAAACTCTTCAGGAAAGAACTGGCAACTTTGACAAAATACTCAGAAACACTTTACTGGTCAGCTGAAGAAGTGAAGGTTCTCTATCTGCCTCACTTAAAAGTCTTCAACTGATTTGAATTAACTCCAGCTGACTGCACTCTCTCATTGTGGAAGATATGCCCTTCACTGATGTCATCAATCACAGTTGCAGCCAATTGACTGTTGATTTAATAAACCGGCCTGTTGGTTTATTGACCAGCCACAAACATTCTCACTTCAACAGTTAGGTCAGTGTTTTATTGACCAGAGAGCTGTGTATCAGGAAAAATTGCTAAAGATAATGAAAGTCATGTTGAAAATAGAGGAAAATAAAATTAAAAAAGAAAACACAATAAACATCCCCTGAGGAGGAAGAGGGTGTGCCAGTTTGAATGTATTATGTCACCCCAAATTCCATTATCTTTGATACAAACTTGTGAGGGCAGACATATTAGTGTTGATTGGATTATGATTCCTTGATTGTTTCCATGGAAATTCCCCCCACCCAACTGTAGTTCATAATGCTGATTGGATAATTTCCATGAAAGTGTTGCTCCACCCATCCAGTGTGGGCCTTGATTAGTTTACTAGAGCACTAGATAAACTCAGACAGAAGGAGCAATCTTGCTACAGCCAAGAGGGACACTTCAAAGAATGCAAAGGAACTGAGAAGAGGAGCTGCAGATGAGAGTTTGAAGATGGCCATTGAAAGCAGAATTTTGTTCCAGAGAAGCTAAGAGAGGAAAAATGACCCAAGAGCAACTGAGTGACATTTTTGAGGAATTGCAGCCCAGAGAGGAACATCCTGGGGGAAAGCAATTTTGAAACCAGAACTTGGAGTAGATGCCAATCACTTGCCTTCCCAGCTAACAGAGGTTTTCCAGAACAATTGGCCATCCTGCAGTGAAGGTACCTGATTATTGAAGACTTACCTTGGATACATTATGGCTTTAAGACTGTAACTTTGAAGCCAACTATCTTCCCTTTTATAAAAGCCAATCCATTTCAGTTGTTTTGCATCCTAGAAACATTAGCAAACTAGAAAAATTTTTGGAACCAGGAATGGGGTGCTGCTGAGTTTGCAAATACCAAAGATGTTGGAACTGCTTTTTACATAGATAAGGAAAAGGTTCAGGAAGAATTCTGAGGTGCTTGATAGAAAAGGACTAAATTGCTTTGAGGTGACTTTCTGGAAATATGGACTCTAAAGACACTTCTGAAGGGAACTTTTGCAGAAATGATGAACATTATGTTGCCAACTGGAAGAAAGGTGATCCTTGTTTTAAAGTGGCAGAGAATTTGGCAAAATTGAATCCTGGTGTCAGATGGAAGGAAGAACTTGAAAGTGATGAGCTGGGTTATTTGGCTGATGAGATTTCAAAACCAAAAACTTGTGGATATAGCATAGCTTCTCCTTGCAGCTTCTAGTAAAATGTGAGTGGAGAGAAAGAAAATTAGAACTAGACTCTTGGGTTCAAAGAAACCAGAAACTGATAGTTTAGAAAATTCTGGGCTTCCAAGGGGGTGGAAAGATTTAATCAAACATGGATCCCAGCCACAATTTCAGTTGAAGCCAGGAATGGGGATGGAGTTATCCAGAAAGGAATTGTGGAAAGTCCTATTGTCTGATGGCTTTGAGCCCTGTGTGCTTCATGTGAGGACAACAGAATTTTTGTAAGATCTTTATAGACAGAGCTGCTGCTGGTCTGGACTGGAGAAGACAGACAAGAAACATATTGAAGAAAAAATTTCTTCAAAGACAGAGCCATGTAAGTTGAGGTCTGGAGTCAAGAGGTCTCAGACTGGGAGAGCACAGTGAACCACATAAATGGAAAGGGTGAATTTGCCCTGGAGGTCTAGGTTCAACTTTCCTCCTCAATGCTCAGGGAAAGTTCTGCCACCCCAGGCCCCAAAGAGAGTGGAGCACATTCCCTGGGGACTGGGGAGAGCCTGGTCACCACCCCACTGTTCTGAAAGGGTTGAACATGTGCCCCAGAGATGGAAGAGAAGCTGGTGCTGCCTCAATGTTTGAGGAGGGTGGGGCTAAAAAGTGATCTCCCCAATATGTGTATATGTTGGATCACTCACCCCAGCATTTGGAGAGAAAAAGTCTGTCAGGTAAGCCTTTGGAACGTGTAGGAAATCCACTATCTCAAGCTTCAAGGATAAAATGTCATTCTGTAAATGACTCTCAGACTTTGAAATCTAATGGAGTTTGCCCTGAAGGTTTTAGGGACTGTTTTTGTCCCTTAAACCCTGCTTTCCTTACTGTTTCTCCTATTGCAATGAGAATATTTATCGTATGACTGTCCCTCCTTTGAATATGGGAAGCACATAGCTCATTCTAAGTTTTGCAGATGCAGAGCTAAAATGAGAATTATGCCTTAGGACCACCAATGCTTGTAATTGATTTTGATGGGATCTTGTATATAACTATTGTTACTGAAACGATTTAAGTTTCTGTGATATTCTGATGGGATGAATGTATTTTGTATATGGAAAGATCATGTCATTTTGGTTACAGGTGGTGGAATGTGCTAGTTTGAATGTATTATGTCCCCTCAAACACCATTATTATTAATGCAATCTTGTGAGGGCAGAAATATTAGTGTTGATTGGGTTGTGATTCCTTGATTGAGTATTTCCATGGAAATACTCCTCACCCTACTGTAGGTGATAATTCTGATTGGATAATTTCCATGGAGGTGTTTCTCTGCCCATCCAGTGTGGGCCTTGATTAGTTTACTAGAGCACCATATAAATTCAGACAGAAGGAGCAAACTTGCTAAAGCCAAGAGGGACACTTTGAAGAATGCACAGGAGATGAGAAAAGGAGCTCCAGATGAGACAGTTTGAAGACAGCCATTGAAAGAAGACTTTTGCTCCAGAGAAACAAAGAGAGGAAAAATGCCCCAAGAACAAATGAGTGACATTTTTGAGGAACTACAGCCTAGAGAGGAACATCCTGAGAGAAAGCTATTTTGATACCAGAACTCTGGAGCAGATGCCAGCCACATGCCTTCCCAGCTAACAGAGGTTTTCTGGATACCATTGGTCATCCTCCAGTGAATGTACCCAATTGTTGATGACTTAACTTGGATGCTATATGTCCTTAAGACTAACTTTGTAACTAAATAACTCCCCTTTTATAAAAGCCAATCCATTTCTGTTGTTTTGCATCTTTGCCACATTAGTAAACTAGAACACAGGGGAAGGAAATAGTTTCCCTTGAGGTGAAAAACTGCACAAAGAGGGCAATCCTAAAAACCATTCCAAATATGCAGGACAAGAATCATATAAGTAAGAGCTGAAAAAATCTGATCAGTTAAATCCAAGCTATGTTAGAGATCTAGAATAAGTTGAAATAAATGTCAAAGAGTAGTTAGAACCCAAAGCCAGCCAAAAAGAAAACACTAGGCCAAAGAGAGAAAATGAAATCCAGAATAAACTAATCAAGGAAACAAGATATCTGTACACCAGCAAAGCTCACAAGTCATATTAGGAAGAACAAAGATATGACCCAGACAAAGGGAAAATCTGAAATATCAAATGAGATACAGGAGTTGAAACAACTAATTAAGCATATTCAAACAAATCTTCTAAATCAACTCAATGAATTGAAGAGAAATTAGGCAAAAGAGATGAAGAATATGAGAAGACACTGAGTGACTATAAAGAAGAACTTAGAAGCTTGCAAAATATATCAAATTACTGGGATAAGTGGCAAAATAGAAGAGCTAAAATTGCAATAGAGACATACAACAGCAGTTTGATAGAATAAAGGATCAATGAATTAGAGAAGAAATCTGAAATCAAACACACAAAAAATAGATAGGAAACAATGGGAAAATTTGAACAGAGTCTCAGGGAATTGAATGTCAAAATGAAGCACACAAATATACATTTAATAGGTGTCCCATAAGGAGAAGAGAAGATAAAATGAGAAGGAAATTGAGGAAATTGTAATTGAATGCTTCCAAACCATTGTGAAATACAACCATTTATAAGTCTAAGAAGTGCAACCTACCAGAAACAGAATAGATCCAAATAGACCTACCCTAAGACATTTACTAATCTGATTACCAAAAGACAAAGACAAAGAGAATTCTGAAAACAGTAAGAGAAAAGTGATCCATCACATACAAATGAGCTCAGTAAGATTAAGAGAAGATTTCTCAGCAGAAACTCTGGACCATGGCAAGAAGGCAGTGATATGATGTATTTAATATACTGAAAGAACAAGCCTACCAGTGAAGAATTATATATCTGGCAAAGTGGTCCTTCAAAACTGAGGGAGAGTTTAAAGTATTTCCAGACAAACGGACACTGAGTTTGCCAGCAAGAGCTCTTCTCTCCAAGAAATACTAAAGTGAGTGCTACAAGCTGATCAAAAAAGACAAGAGACAGATTTTTGGAAGATGGTGTAGAAGTAAAGATGATTGGTAAGGGTAACTATGGGTGAAAAGAGAAAATGAGGTGTGATATATAAAATAGAAAAAACAAAATTGTTGAAGATAGCATTTCCTTTACAGTAATAATATTTTATCTTAATGGATTTAACTTCCCAATCAAAATATGTAGACTAGCATAATGGATTTAAAAAAGGAACCATCTATACACTGTCTATGAGAGACTCATTTTTGAGCCAAATACAAAAATACATTGAAAGTGAAAGTTTGCAAGATATTATTTCATACAAACAGCAACCAGAAAAGGGTGGGGATAGTTATCTAATATCAGACAAATTAGACTTGAAATGAAAAACACTTCAAGAGTCAAAGGACACAATGTATGAATACAAGGGGCATTTGATCAAGAATAAATAACAATCATAAACATTTATGCACCTAGACACAGTGCTCCAAAATACATGTGGCAAAGAGTAACAGCATTGAAGGGAGAAATAGAAATTTTCACAATTATTAGAGACTTTAATAGACCACTCTCATCAATGTATGGAACATCTACACAGAAGATCAATAAGGAAACATAGATCTTGAATAATATGATAAGTGAACTAGACTTAAGCAACATAAAGTACTTTGCAACCCACAACACCACAGTATACATTCCTCTCAAGTACTTATGGATCATTCTCCAGGAAAGATCACATGTTGGGTTCTAAAGCATGTCTCAATAAATTTAAAGTGATTGAGATTTTTAAAAATTCACTTTTTTAAATCATAATGGAATGAAGCTGGAAATCATTAATAGGCAGAGAACTTGGAAATTCACAAATATGTGGGGGCTAAACAACACAACAAGTGGGCCAAGGAAGAAATTACAAGATAAATCAGTAAATAACTTGAGGCAAATGAGAATGAGAACACAAAATAACAAAACCTTAAATTGCACTCATAAAAATGAAGAGACAGAAGTGCTGAGAGAGAAATTTATTGTCCTAAATGCCTATATTAAAAAAAGAAGATAGAGCACAAATCAAGAACTTTACTGCATATCTGGAGGAACTAGAAAAAGAACATCAAAATAAACCCAAAGCAGACAGAAGGAAAGAAATGACAAAGATTAGAGCAGAAATAACTGAAGTTGAAACAAAAGAACACTAGAGAGAATGAACAGAATAAGAAGTTTGTTCTTAGAGAAAAAGCAATAAAATCAGTGAAGCCTTAGATTGATTAAAAGGAAAAAAGAGGGTACAGATAAATAAAATCAGATATGGGAGCAGGTAATTACATCTATCCCCATAGAAATAAAAAATATAGGAGGAAACTATCAGCAACCATATGCTAACAAACTACATGACTTAGAAGAAATGGGCAACTTTGTAGAAACAAATGAATAACCAACAGTGACTCAAGAATAAATAAAAGACCTAAATAAACCAATCACAAGATACTGAATTAGTCATCAAAGATCTCCAAAGGAAGAAAGTTCCAGGGCCAAATAGCTTCACATATGAATTCTACTAAGCATTCCAGGAAGAATTAGAACCAATCCTGATAAAATTTTCCAAAAAATTGAAGAGGTAGGACAGCTTCCTAACTCATTCTATGAAGCAAACATCAACCAATATCAAAGCCAGAAAAATAAACTAGAAGAAAATTACAGGACAATATCACTAATGATCTGCAAAATCCTCAAAAAATACTTGCAAAATGAATCCAGCATCTCATTAAAGGAATTATACACCATGGCTGAGTGGGTTTTATTCCAAGTATGCAAGTTTGATTCAACCTAAGAAAATAAACTAAAATAATATACCACATCAACAAATTTAAGGGAAAAACACATGATCATCTTCATTGATGCACAAAGGTATCTGACAATATTCAACACCCTTTCTTGTTTAAGAAAACTCTGAATCATAGGACTAGAAGGAAATTTTCTCAACATGATAAAAGGAAAATATGGAAAACTCACAGCTAGCATCCTATTCAAATGGGGATAGGCTGAAAGTTTTCCCTCTAAGATCTTGAACAGGGTAAGGATGCCCAGTTTCACCATTGTTATTCAACATTGTGCTGGAAGTTCTAGCTAGAACATTATGAAGAAAAAGAAATAAAGGAATACACGTTGGAAAGGAAGAAATAAATGTTTCACTCTTTGCAGATGAAATAATCCTATATGAAGAAAATCCTGAAAAATCTATAGAAAAGCTACCACAGTAAATAAATTAATACAGTAAAGTGACAGGGTAAAAGATCAACATATAAAAATCAGTACTTTCCCTCCACATTAGTAAGTAGCAAAAATGAGGAAAACAAGAAAAAAATTCCATTTACAATAACAAACAATCAAATATTTAGGTATAAATTTAACCAGGGTTCAAAAAGACTTATACATGAAAACTACAAGAAATTCCTAAAAGAAATAAAACAGGACATAAATAAATGGAAGGATATTCCATGTCATGGATTGGAATACTAAATATAGGTAATATGTTGTTCTAGTTTGCTAATGCTGCTGGGAAGCAAAACACCAGAAATAGACGAGCTTTTATAAAGGGGGTTTATTTGGTTACACAATTACAGTCTTAATGCCATAAAGTGTCCAAGGTAACAAATCAGTAATTGGGTACCTTCACTGGAGGATGGCCTATGGCATCTGGAAAACCTCTGTTAACTGGGAAGGCACTTGGCTGACATCTGCTCCAAGTTCTGGTTTCAAAATGGCTTTCTCCCAGGACATTCCTCCATAGGCTTCAGCTCCTCAAAAATGTCACTCTCAGTTGCTCTTGGGGTGTTTGTCCTTTCTTAGGTTCTCCAGAGCAAAAGTCTGCTTTCAATTGCCATCTTCAATTTGTCTCATCTGCAGCTACTCTCTCAGCTTCTGTGCATTCTTCAAAGTGTCCCTCTTGGCTATAGCTCCTCTTCAAAATGTCACTCTCAGTTGCTTCTCAAAATGTCACTCACAGCTGCACTGCATTCCTTCTGTTTGTCAGTTCATTTATATGTCTCCAGTGATTTAATTTAGACACACACTGAATGGGCAGGCCAAACCTTCATGGAAATTACCCAATCAGAGTTACCAGCCACAGTAGGGTGGAGTGCATTTCCATGGAAACAACCTAATCCAAACTTTCCAACTTAATTTCCACTAATATGTCTAATATGTCTCCCCCTACAAGATTGCTTCAAAGATAATGGCATTTTAGGGGACCTAATGCACCCAAACCAGCACAGATGTTATTCTACACAAAATGATTGATATATTCATATAATAACTTACAAAATCCTAACCACTTACTTTGCAGAAATAGGAAAACCAATAAACAAGTTTATTTGAAAGGGGATGTGGCCCTGAATAGCTAAAAGTTTCTTTGTAGAAAGAAAAGCTACAGTTGTCAAGACAGCATGGTACTGGCAAAAAGATGGATATACCTACCTATGGAATTCAGTTGAGTGGTCAGAAATAGACCTTCTTATCTACAGACAATTGATTTTTGACAAGGAAGTCAAATCCACTCAACTGGGTGAAAACAGCCTCTTCAACAAATGGTGCTTGGAGAACTGGATATTCATATCCAAAACAATGAAAGTGTATTCCTATCTCACACCTTATACAAAAGTTAACTCAAAATGGATCAAAGACCTAAATATTAGAGTTAATACCATAAAAATATTGGAAGAAATTTTTGGGATATACCTTTAACATTTTGTAGTAAAACGTGTTTTCCTAGACTACACACCTAAAGTGCAAGCAATGAAAGATGAAATAAATAAATGGGACCTCCTCAAAATTGAGTACTTTAATACACTGAAGGACTTTGTCAAGAAATTAAAAAGACAGCCTACTCAAAGAAGAAAATATTTAGAAACATAACCAATAATGGTTTAATATCTAAAATATATAGCAAGATCCTACAACTCAACAATAAAGAGACCAGTCGATTTAAAAGTGGGTAAAGACATGGGTAGACACTGTTCCAAAGAGGAAATGTGACTAAAAGGCATATGAAGAGATGCTCAATTTCACATGCTGTCAGGGAAGCACAAATCAAAACCACAATGAGATACCATTTCCCACCTACTAGAATGGATACTATCAAAAAAAAAAAAAAAAAAAAGCAGAGAATGACAAGTTCTGGAGAGCATCTGGAGACATGATTATATTTATTCTCTCTTGGTATGAATGTAGAATGATGTAGCTGCTCTGGAAGTCAGTTTGGCTGTTGTTCATGAATGTAAGTATAGAATTGCCATATGATCCAGCAATCCCATTGCTAGGAATATACATGGAAGAACTGAAAGCAGGGACATGAACAGACAATTGTACACTGATGTTTATGGCAGCATTATTCTTGATTACCAATAGATGGAATCAGTACAAATGTCCATCAACACAGTGGATAAACAAACCACTGTGTACACACACAATGGAAGATTATGCATCTGTAAGTGAAATGAAGTCATGAAGCATGCAATAATGTGGATGAACCTTGAGGACATTATATTGTATGAAATAAGCCAGAAACAAAAGGACAAATTCTGTATGGTCTCAATAATATGAACAAACTATGATGAACAAATTCTGAGTGTTAAAAGAACATGTCTGGAGATAGAAAGATGGAAGAGATCAGGATGTTGATGCTTAAGGACTAAAGAATGTTTAATAAGGTTGATTGTAAAGGTTCAGAAATAGATAGCACATACTGTCTGATGGTAGCACAATATTGTAAATTGAAAGAAAAAAATTGAGTGTGAGTATAGTTGAAAAAGGTAGGCTAGGTACATGTATATCACCAGAATATAGCTAGATGATAAATACTGGGACTGCATACCTTAGCAAAACTTTGAATGGATGATTGTGACTAATTACACAAATATAAGAATAAGTTTTAAATGAACTATAAAATTTATGTCACTATTACAAGGTGTTAAACTGGGGTGATATATGGGAAAATACAATTAATGCAAATAAGTTCCATAATTAACAGTAACATTTCAGTATTATTTCATTAATTATAAGAAAGACACTAAGCTATGGCTGAATATCTATAATAGAGGATATAAGGGAGGGGTATGGGATTTTTTTTCTTTTCTTCTTTATTTTCAGAAGAAATGGGGATGTTCTCATTTAGATTGTGGTGGTGAATGCATAAACATGTGATTACACCAAGGTTCATTGATTTTACATTTAAGATGGTTTTTATGGTTTGTGAATAAAACTGTTTAAAAAATAAACAGAAAACCAAAGGTGAAAGAGAAGATGTAGAGAAAAAGGTACACCTATCCTTGTTTGTTGCAGAAGTAGAATTGTGCAGCTGCTCTGGAATGCACTGTGGTGGTTCCTGTGAAAGCTATATCTAAAATTGCCATGTGATCCAACAATCCTCTTACTAGGTATATATGTGGAAGAACTGAAAGCACTGACATAATTAGACATTTGCACACTGAGGTCTATGGTGACATTATTCACAATTGCCAATGGACAGAGGTAGCCCAGGGGTCCATTGACTGATGAGTGGAAGGGTGAACATACAATGGAATACTGTGCAGCTGCAGGAAGGAGTGAAATCATGATGCACAAAATGACTTGAATGAACCTTGAGCACATTGTTTCATGAAATAAGCCAGAAACAAAAGGAAAATGTATGGTCTCACCAATTTGAACTTATCATAATGAGCAAACTCTGAGAGTTAAATTTGAGAGCTGAGGTCATCAGGAGATAGAAAGAGGGCAGAGATTTGGAATTGATGCTTAAGAAACACAGACTATTTAATAAGGTTGATTGCAAATGTTAAGAAATGGATAGCACAATACTGTGCTATGGTAGCACAGTACTGTAAATGTGATAAACCAAGCTTGGTGTGAGTATAGATGAGAGAGGAAGGCGAGCCATGCATGCCACCAGAAGACAAAATAGAGGACAAAAGCTGGGATTATATAACTTATTGAAACCTAGAGTGGACAATGATGGTGGTTAATTGTAAAAATATAAATCTTCTTACAAGAACTAGAAGAAACACACATCACTATAACAAGGTGTTAATAAAGTGTGGTATAGGGTAAAATACAATTAAGGCAAACTATTGTCTATAGTCAACAGTAACATTATAATAATCTTTCATTAATTGTAAGAAAGACATTATACCAAGGCTAAATATCAATAATACAGGGATATAAGGGGTATCAGAACATTTTTGAGAAGTAGTGACTATGTTCTCATATTGACAGTTGTTTTAAATGCATAACTATGTGATTATACAGAGAGCCATTGATTGTACCCTTAGGATGGAATGTATGGTATGTGAATACATTCTTGATAAAATTGCATTAAAATAGAAATAAGAGTTTAAAATCTTCACAGGAAGATAGAAATTGAGAGAGTTCATCAACAAAGCTCTGCCCTAAAGTATTACTAAAGGGCATTTTGCACATTGAAAGGAAAATATAGAAGAATGTGGTGTGGAATAGTGTGAAGAAATGAAAATCATCAGAAAAATTAACTTAAAGAGTAAGCACAAAACCAAATATTACTGTGTCCTCAATATATAACAATTTATTGTTAAAATAGAATACAATTGAACTAGGAAAAGGCTGAAGCAAGCAATGCTTTTATATTATTTACACTGACTGTTAATGGGTGAAACTCCGTAATCAAAGATGTAGAGTGGCAGAATGAAAAAATAACATAATCCAACTATATATTGTTTATGAGACTCACCCTAAACCCAAGGACACAAATAGGTTGAAACTGAAAGGAATGAAAATGATATTCCATGCAAATAGCAGCCAAATAAGAGTGGGAATAGCTATAATATTGGACAAAATAGACTTTAAATTAAAGGATAATAAGAGACAATGATTGACACTATACATTAATAAAAGAGTTAATCCATGAAGAAGAAATAAAAATTATAAATATGTATGCACTTAACCATGGTACCTCAAAATTCATTAGGCATTCAGTAGCAAAACTGAGAGGAAAAATGGATTCTGTTACAATAATATTTCAATCCTTCCATACACCTTCATCAATAGGTAGAGACTCTAGAAGGAAGATTGTAAGAAAGTGTTAAGTTTAGCTTTCACATAGAGACAGCATGGAATTGGGGAAATGCCAGCAGAACAGGCTTAAACTGGCCCTGTGGTAAAGGGAAGAGAGAGAATCTGCACCAGCTCCTTATATGGAAAAGTATCCATGGTTACTGGAATGTAAAAGCAGAGGCAGGAACTCCCACCAGGAAATTTAAACTGAATGAACTCTTTCAGATAGGCTGCACCAATTAAAATCTCAAAGATGGGCTAGTTAGCTCTCTTGGATAGGCTGGAACCTCTGTAGTACCCAGCCAATGGGGAAACAGGGGAGGGACTTGCATGTTAGGAATAGGAGATTAAAGGATCACCATGTTCTTCCTCCTGCATGCCAGCTCACCACATTTCTGGCTCTAAGCCCTTTTGTGCAACATCATAAATAAATTCCTTTCTCCTCCAGAACCAAATGAGCACTTATTCCCTTACAGGTATCATTTTATTTCCTGCAACTTGGGGGCTGGTTCAGGATCCAGAGCTTCAGAGGGGGACCCCTGAGGTGGACAAAGGGAAGGCACACCCCACTGATTGAGTGGTCTTGGACTCTACCATAGGGGGCCCAACTCCAGCAGCTGAAGGACCCAAGACCAGATGCTTGGATCTGCTGTTTGTGGATGGGAAAAGGGGGAAAAGGGAAAGCCTGCCTCTGACCAGGCAACTCTGTGCATGGACCAAGGTCAGGAAAGAGGACTATTAAATATTATATTACCTTGGTTGTCAGGAATTCATGATGAATCTGGGGCTGATTGTGCATGGCTGAGACACGTGACATACTGCATGAAGCAAGTGCAGAGTCCCAATTTGTGTTTCCCTTCTCTGGAAAGAGCTAGAGATGGATGAAGTGAAAGGCACTGAGAGAAAGAAGCCCAGACAAGACTCAGAATGGGGAATAGAGGCAGTTGGCTGGCTGTGGAGGAAGAAAAGGGGGCACCTATAGAGTCCCTTGGGGAAATCCTTCCAGATAGTCCACTAGGTAGGATGTTAAAATTTTGGACCAATAGCAATTGGACCAAGGGAAAGGACAAAAAGAAAATGATTAAATACTGTTGTTACATTTGGACTGAAGAAACCATTTCATTGCCAGATGTATTCTGGCCAAAGTATGGGACAGAGGAGGATTGGCTCTGTGCCAAACTTGTAATTTATGTTAATGGGAAGAAACACTTTTCAAGGAAGGAGTCTGATTATGTCACATGCTAGCTAAAGAACAAAAAACTTCCCTCTACCCTGTGAAAGATAAAAATCCAAACTCAGAAGCTGATTTGGTAGAATCTAAACCCTGGTATCCCTTATTAAGCCTCCCTCCTCCCTACTATTCCCCTCCTCTTCTGGGGCAGAAATTATTAAGAGTCTGAGGACCTAAGAAAGTCCACACAGGTTCCAGGGGAAACAGGAGGCCCATCAGCACCAACTGCCGCACCAGATATGACCCATCAATGGTAGAGGAAAGAATTAGCACAGTGCAAAAAGGATACACAGAATTTTCCATTTCTGAAATCTCTTGAAGGAAGGATATTAAGGGAACATCACCCCACTGAATCCATTTATGCCTTGAGGGAGGTTACTATGGGGTCTAAAAGTTGGGTATGTAGATGCCCCATTAACAAGTGCAGAAGTAAGGAATTTTAAGAAGGAGATGAAGTCACTAATAGAGGACCCAATGGGGCTGGCTGAGCAAATAGATCAATTCCTAGGCTTTAACCTATACACGTGGTCCAATCTTATGTCCATATTAAACATCGTCTTTATGAAAGAGGAGAGAGCAATGGTGAGAGAGGCAGCTATGAAAGAATAGGAAAGACAACACCTGCCAGGGCATGCGGTGATGGCAGCAGAGCAAAAATTTCCAAGTACTGACCCCAATTGGGATAATAATGATAAGAAGGATAGGGCCAAATGAAGGAGCTCAAAGACCTCATTATAGAGGGGATAAAATTGGCCCTACACAAACCTCAAAATTTGGATAAGGCTTTTGAGGTGAATCAAGAGAAAGACGAGTCTCTCTCTGCTTATCTGCAAAGATTGAGAGATCAAGTGAGGAAATACTCAGGTATGGACCCTGATGACCCTGTGGCCCAGGGAATGTTAAAGGTCAGTTATGTGAAGGGGTCTTGGCCTGATATTCAGAAAAAGAGCCAGAAAATAGATGGATGGATGAATAAGCCATTGGAGGAGTTATTAAGGGAAGCAAAGGAAGTATTTGTAAGAAGGGAGTATGTAAAGCAAAAGCAAAAGGCTAAAGGCATAATGACCACTGTTGACCACTTGGTCAAGAAAAGATTAGAAGCAGGGAATGAAGGAAGCAGACAAAGGTGAAATAAGGGAGTGGGCTGGGCTGACTTAAATAAAGGAGCAAGGAGAATGCAGAACTCTACAGGGTGTTAAAATCAAGTTAAAGAAGGAAGTGGAGGTCATGTGCCAGAAAAAATATCCTATTCCCCTTAAAGGAAGACAGGAACTCCAACCCATCATTGAGGGTCTCCTTCAACATGGACTCAGAGACCTGTATGTTCTCTTCTAATACTCCCATTCTCCTCATCCAGAAACCAGAGGTAGTTGGAGAATGGTGCAGGACCTAAGGGCCATTAATCAAGTTGTCCAAGTTTGACACCCTATAGTTACCAATCCTTACACTCCCCTGAGTAAAATCCCCTACAATCATAAGTGGCTTAGTGTAGTAGATTTAAAGGATGCCTTCTGGTCCTGTCCCCTTGATCCAAAAAGTAGAGACCTGTTTGCCTTTGAGTGAGAAGATCTCTTCAATGAGTGAAAGCAGCGATACAGATGGAAAGTCTTACCTCAGGGTTATATGAGTCTTTATTCTGAAATAATAAAACCTGCTGAATGTCTGGTGGCCATGCTGCAGAGTAGGGAAACCATGGATTGGTGTTTGGAGGTGGACTAGTTCTTTAAAAAAAAAAAAACAAAAGGGGCTGCATGTAGAGCAGTGAGAACTACATAGTGAAGTGTGGCAGGAATGGGCTGTGTGAATGTCTCAATATCTGGTGTGGAAGACAGCCTTTCACATACCTGCTGCTAATTTCTCACAGCAAGGAATGTAGAGGTTAGCCAAAAGGGGAAAAAAGCCACAACCTTTGCAGCCATCTTTCCAGCAGGCTGGGAATGCTCCTGCCCAGTGCAGGTGACAAAACCCAGAGATGCACCAAGGGACCCGGTGTGATGGGGTTGTTTCCAGCAACACAAGCATGCACCACAATATTGGGCATGGATGGTGGCCTTTTGTTTACCCACATCTAATTTTCCCAGAGCTGGTAATGTGGAGTTGTGCATAAAGGGGGGAAATTAACACACCACATTCAGCCATCCTTACAGGAGGCTGGGGAAGCCCCTGCATGGCCCAGCAGCCCAGGGCTTCCCTTGAGGGATGGCATGCACTTATGATATAGCACAGCCTTCCCTCAGCAGAGGCCCTAAGAAGGGCACAGCTGGGAATAGTGGCCCACTTGGAAATCCCAGAGACCATATACAAATAACAAGGACTTGTGGGTCAGTGGCAGAGACAATCTGTGGTGAGACCAAACTGAAGGTTTAGACTCTTGGGACAGCCTTAAATCTCCAGGAACACCTGGGAGGCTTCACTGCCTCCCTAACTGCTCAGACACATGCCCCACATTCAGGGCAGACAACACCAACAACACACCCAACCTTGGTGCACCAATAGAACCCCAGAAGTATAAGTCCCACACAAACCACAAAGACAAATTTCAAGAGAACTGACTTGAGAGGAATAGGTGACTCAAAGATGCCATCTGCTGGTTAGTTAAAGTGTATGCCACCAAGCTGTAGATCTGACAAATTAGGGATTGGTGTTTCAATATTCCTTCATATCCTAAAAGAACCCTATCAAGTAAAGCAAATGCCAAGAGGCCAAAAACAACAGAAAATTTTAAAGCATATGAAAAAAAACAGACAATATGGATAACCCAAACCCAAACACCCAAATCAAAAGATCAGAGGAGATACAGTACTTGGAGCAATTAATCAAAGAACTAAAGACAAACAATGAGAGCATGGCAGAGGATATAAAGGACATGAAGAAGAGCATGGCACAGGATATAAAGGACATGATGAAGACCCTAGAAGAGCATAAAGAAGAAATTGCAAGAGTAAATTATAAAAAAGATGTTCTTATGGAAATAAAAGAAACTGTTGACCAAATTAAAAAGTGTCTGGATATTCATAGTACAAGGACTAGAAGAAACTGAACAATGACTCAGCAACCTCAAGGAGCACAAAATGGAAAATGAAAGAACAAAAGAAAGAATGGGGAAAAATCAAAAAGAAATTGAAATGGATCTCAGGGATATGATAGATAAAACAAAACATCCAAATTTAAGACTCTTTGGTGTCCCAGAAGGGGAAGAGTAGGATAAAGGTCTAGAAAGAGTTTGGGGGAAACTTCCCAAACCTTCTACACAATATAAATACACAAAGTATAGATGCCCAGCAAACTCCAAATAGAATATATCCAAATAAACCCGATCCAAGACATTCTGATCAGACTGTCAAATACTGAAGAGAAGGAGCAAGTTCTGAAGACAGCAAGATAAAAGCAATTCACCACATACAAAGGAAACAGCATAAGGCTAAGTAGTGACTACTCAGTTGCCATCATGGAGGCAAGAAAGCAGTGGCATGACATATTTAATATTCTGAGAGAGAAAAATTTCCAACTAAGAATACTTTATCCATCAAAACTCTCCTTCAAGTTTGAGGGAGAGTTTAAATTTTTCACAGAGAAATGCTGAGAGATTTTGCTAAAAAAAGACCTGCCCTACTTCAGATACTAAAGGGAGCCCTGGTGACAAAGAAAGGTGAGAGTGATGTAGCAAAATTTAACAGACATATATAGAGCATATATGTAATCCCAAATCACCAGGACACACATTTTTCTCTAGGGATCACGGATCTTTCTCCAGAATAGACCATATGCTGGGACATAAAACAAGCCTCAATAAATTTAAAAAAAAATGAATTTATTCAAAGCACATTCTCTGACCACAATGGAATACAAATAGAAGTCAATAACCATCAAAGACTTACAAAATTCGCAAACACCTGGAGGTTAAAAATGAGGGGGAGATGAAAACTTTCCCAGATAATCAAAAGCTGAGAGACTTCATCACCAGTAGATCAGTCCTATAAGAAATGCTAAAGGGAATTGTGTAGGCTGAAACCACATGAAGAAATAAGGACTTCCAGTAAAGATCACATGCTAAATATAAATACCAATACTACTGTATTTTTGATTTGTAACTTCATTATTTACTTCCTACAGGATCTAAAAGACAAAAAGTGTAATGATAAATCAGTGGTTTTGGACTCAATGTAAAATATGTAATTTTTGACAAGAACTACGTAAAGGTGGGAGAATGGAGAAGTATACGAAAATAGTTTATGTGTCCTATTGAAGTTAAGTTGGTATCAAAGAAAACAAGATTGTTATAGATTTAAGATGTTAAATTTAAGCCCCATGGTAAATACAAAGAAAGTATCAGAGAATATGATCATAGAGATGAAATGTAGAGTATGGGTTATGAGAAGTGGGGAAAGGGGCAATGGGGAGTTAATAAGAAATGAGTGTACGGTTTCTGTTTGGAGTAAGGGGAAATTTCTAGTAATGGATGGTGGAAAGGTGATAGCATTGCAACATTGTGAATGTGATTAATCCCACTAATGGAATGCTAGGGAGGGGTTGGTATGGGAAGATTTATGCTGTATATGTGTTTCCACAATTGAAAAAAGAAGACAATCTAAATAGATAATGACAATTAAATGCCGAAGATGATCCTGGATGGGATGTGAGGATGGAGGAGAGGAGGCTCAAGTGGACACAGTTGGGACATAAGAAAAAAAATGAAATGTACAATATAAGCTTTGCATCAATGTTGGATTTCTTGAAGTTCTTAGCTGTGCTTAATGTGATTGCATAAATGGATGTTCTTGTTCATGGGAAATGTATGTGTGAATTATATTTGTTCAAGGATGTGTGCAGCTTGCTCTCATAAGTTCAGAAGACAGAGCAACATGATGGATGATAGGGAGGGAAGGAGGGAGGAAGGGAGGGAAAGAAAGAAAGGGTGGAGTGAAAGGATGTTAAGGTGGGTGAATCTGAGTATCAGTGGAGGGGGGTTGGGGTATGCTGGAGTTCTGGGTATGGAGTTTGTATTGTTTTTGCAACTGTTCCTGTATGTTTGAATTTATTTCAAAATAAAATTTAAAAACAAAGATTAATGGATTGTAAAACCACCATGCTGAGAAACAATTATCTGTAAACTTAAAGTTAACAAAAAGTCTTTTTCTAATGTGAAAATACTTAACTTGGGAGTAGGGGAGGGAAACAGTGAATTAAGTCAGAAAACATCTTCACAACAATCATTCTTTTCATACACTTCAAATCTTTACTTAATGCCTCGCTCCTCCTGGACATCAGAAAGAACACCTGGGTATTCTGGGAGAAGTTTATGTTTCTCTGTATCACTTTCTGGAAAAAAAGTGTCACTTTCAAATTCATGCCTGATCCTTGTCAGGAACAGTCTAAGACAGTCCGGCTGCTTCATGGCTAGGTCCTAACAAATGGAACTGCCTCCCACTATCCAAACCATGTCTACTTTATTTGCTAATTCTAGTTGCTCAGTGAGTTTTAAAGTATCATCCAGACTTGGGAAGAAAATGAGCTCCTTGTGGGGTTCCTTGTGTTCTCTACTGAGAACAGAATTAATTCTGTCCTGTAAAGGCTGATTCTTCTCAGGCATGGAGAACCAGGTCTTTCCACCCATAATCACTAAATTCTGTTTATTTTTACTGAAGAGGTTGTGGTCATTCTTTGGAAATACTTGAATTCCTTCCTGAGCTGGGGCCAGGGCAGTTATCCACTCTTGCTGATGCCCTTGTTCTGGGACCCAGCAATGATGAATCTTAGCAGCTGGACCATGATGAAAGCAGGAGTAAATAACTCTGAGCAGCTGTCTGCACCTGAACTCCCAACTAAGCTAGGCTGGAAGATTGTGGCCACTCCCCACATTCAGTCCCATTGGAGTGGCAGAGTCCTCATCCTCTGCCCCAACTGGGGGTGATCCCAGCAATGGTCTTGTGCTCTGGGGCTGGCCTTGTCCCCACCTTCCCTTCCCGCCCTGGGATGCAACCCTGGAAGCCTACATCAGGCCACTCCAGTGCTGCAAGCTAAGCAGATTTGAGCAGATTCTTCCAGTTTAAGAGAAGCCTGAAATCCAATTCTTCCCCTGTGGGTGCAGCCCAAAATCAGGAACTGACTCTGCAGCACCTCCAGAGGTGTTCAAAAAAGCCATGTTTTTTGGCTCTGTTTATATAGTTTATTAAGCTGGTACTAACAGTCTCATATTACAAAGGCAATTTAGTGGAAGAACCTTCCCTTTGATATTTGAATCATCTGAAATAACACCAACAGAACTGTATGGTAAAAAACTTCTCAGGTGGATAACAAAACAAAACAAAAAGACAAACAAAAAAATCTTTCCTTTCTTACAGGTGGATATTGAAGTGGA
Organism: Choloepus didactylus; assembly: GCF_015220235.1. NCBI lineage: Eukaryota > Metazoa > Chordata > Mammalia > Pilosa > Megalonychidae > Choloepus > Choloepus didactylus. The sequence goes on from NC_051332.1 coordinate 8,668,444, forward strand.
ACTAATTCGGTTTACTTTTTAAAACCTCCAAAGAAAAAGCAGCTTAAAATCTAATTAAAATGAATAAAAATTTTGTCTCTGAATCTACTGGTTCCCAGCACCATTTTCTGTTTTTGTTGTTTTGATGCAGGTTTTTCCTTGTCTGCTTCTTCTCTTGCTCTTTTCACTGTTCCAGCAGTACCTTTTCCATTACGTTCATCATCACTATCAAACTTACTTTTCTTGCCCTGAAACTGTACTTTTCCTTTAGAGACCCAGCCTGAGAAGCTTTATTTCCATTTCTTTTTCCTTCAAATTGGTGACCTTTTGATTTCCATTTGTTTAGGGATTCTTGTGGATGTTCTATGATTGTTTTCAATGCCTCTTTCTCCACCTCCCTTTCTAATACTTCCCAAGTCACATTTTTGTTTCTTAATTTAGGTTATCATTGTTTGCATCTTTGGCTTTATCCAGTGCTTCTTTAGCTTTTTCTTTAAATAGGATCATTCCCTTTTTTGCTCCTCTGATGAAATCTAGCCATTTTATTTTACCATGACTTGAAAAAGCTTTGAAAATCTTCTCTACAGGTCTGTTCATCTAAGTCACCCTAAAATTTCAGCAAACATCCAATCTTTTCTTCTAGAGATTTCATTTTGGCATCTTTTGCTAACTTCTGTTTTTCTTCTTGCTCTTGTTTAAATCTTAATTTAGCTTCCACTTTATTTTGCTTTCTTTCTTCATTCTTTTTTGCAAAGTAATCTTCTATGAAATGTATTCGCAGGTCTGTGTCTTTGTATTTCTGGCCAGGAGTCTTGACAAACTTCTTAGCAGATTCAATGCTGTCAATCATAGCAAATATTGATCCCTTAAATGCTTTGCACAATGTTCTTCTCCTCTTTTATGTCATCAAGAGTTTCTTCAGTTGGGAAGTCTTTAATATAAACAGATCTGTTTTTTATATTATTTTTATACTTCGCAGTCACTTCAGGGAGAGGTTTACTTGGATATCTTCTGATTTTAGTTTTACCTTCACTTATTTCCATGAGTCCTGCCTTAGATTTGCTTGCTGCTTCAACTATTACATTAAAGTCTGTTGTTAGATGGTTTAACCTATTAAATTTTATCATTATCTCCAGGTACCCAGGCCTCATCCAGTTTGATCTGTTCCTTTAAAAACTTGTCACATTGCAAATTAAAATTGCCAAAATAATACTCAATTTGATGAAAGATTTTGGCCTCCAGGGCAGCCATTTTTTCATTATCACCATTTTTGGCCACTGTGGCAACTTTCGGGTACCTGATGTCACAAAGCCATGCTGCAGGGACACCAGCAGTAGCCTGCAAGAGCCATGACCTTTTAATCCAATCTTGTTGGGTGGAAACTTTTGATTGAGTGTTTCCATGGGGATGTGAACCAGTCAACTGTGGGTAGTAACTCAGAATTATTTCCTCAGAGGTGATAGAGCTGTTCTCTGTCTTGATTGAGGCAGTATTTACATGGGTGTAAATAATCATCACAGTTATAATCTTGGATTTTAATATTGAATACACTTCCCTAAAATTGATTTAAAAGTCCTCACTAAAAAAAAGAAAGGTGAATAAAAAGCATATCTTATCAAAACATTTATTCTGCATAAAGTTATGCATTTTGGATTAAATCCAACAAGGGTAAACTATATTTGATCTATAGAGTTTAAAATAAAAAAAAAAGTTTTAACATAGCACTTAAATGCAATTACTTGCATTGCTTAAATGTAGGAAAAGTAATAAGATGCATAAAAGAATGCAAACATACTCTTAAGGATATGCCTGCATTTTTGTTGTTTGTAAGTTTAATGAGATACCTAATTAGTAGAATACAAAGTTAAGACCGAATAGCCTTAGCTGAATTGTTTTAAAAGGTAATGAGTTGTTCTACACTGGAAAATCTGGGAATAAAATGGTGATGCTTTGAAGGCAAATAGTGAGGAAAGTATGTAGAAAGATTGGCCATCAGTGTTGGGCTGTTCTTGCCCTTAGAAGTTGAGCCTCAAATTGCCCAACTTTATCCTCAGAACCTAATTAATAAAAAGTATTGGTCATGCCAGGAGATGAAAAGAGGGCAGAGACCAGCCATTTGATGATGAAGGACTACAGAATGTTTAGGATTGTTTGTATAGATCCAAAAATAGATAGCATAATGCTGTGTGATGGTAGCAAAGTATCATAAGTACACCGAACAAAGATGTCTGTGAGTAAAGCTGAAAGAGGTGGGATAGGAGAATGTATGACACCAGAGGTAAAGACAGATGATTAAGACTGGGACTGTATAACTTGGCAAAAACTGGAGTTACATATCCAAAGTCTGTTAGCCAATGACTGTTACTAAATATAAAAATATAAAAATGTTTTTGCATGTGTGTGCCAGTTTGAATATATAATGTCCTCCAAATGCCATTATCTTTGATGTAGTCTTGTGGGGCAGACGTTTTGGTGCTGATTAGATTTGCTTGGAATGTGCCCCACCAAGCTGTGGGTGAAGACTGATGAGATGTTCCCATGGAGGCATGGCCCAACCCATTCAGGGTGGGCCTTGATCAGTGGAGCCATATAAATGAGCTGACTCAAATAGAAGGGACTCAGTGCAGCTGTGAGTGATGTTTTGAGGAGGATCAAGCTTGCTAGAGAGGAACATCCTGGGAGAAAGCCATTTTGAAACCAGAACTTTGGAGCAGATGCCAGCCACGTGCCTTCCCAGCTAACAGAGGTTTTCTGGATGCCATTGGCCATCCTCCAGTGAAGGTACCCAATTACTGATGTGTCACCTTGGACACTTTATGGCCTTAAGACAGTAACTGTGTAGCCAAATAAACCCCCTTTTTATAAAAGGCAATCCATCTCTGGTGTTTTGCATTCTGCAGCATTAGCAAATTAGAATAATGTGGGGGAGCAAATGAATGTCAACCATGTAGAGTGTTGAAAAGTGGATGGTATTCAGGAATAAACATAATCAAAGCAAACTGGAGTCTATGATCAACAGTAACATTGCAATATACCTCCATTAAATGTAACAAAGGCAATATGCCAATGCCAAGTGTATATGAGAGGGGCATATAGGGGAGGAATATGGGATTCTTGGTAGTGGTGTTATTTTCTGTCCTTACTATTATATTGTATTGTGTGATATGTTATTTTTCTTTTTATCATTTTTTCTTATTATTGCTAAAAAAACAATTCTTCTTTTAGTAATCAATATGTTCAAGTGCTGATTGTGGTGACAAATGTACAACTTTATGATGATACCATGAACAACTTGTTGTACACTGTGGATAAATGTATGGTATGTGAATATAACTCTATAAAATTGTAGGATAAAATATATTTAGAAGTAAAGGTGTTGGAGAAAACATGGTGAGAGGGATGTACCTATCTACTGTTAAGCAGGTAGAATGGTGTAGCCTTTCTGAAGGTCAGTGTGGTGGTTCCCCAAAAAGTTAAGCATGTTGGGACCATAAGGTCCTGCAACCTCATTATGGGGTATGTCATTTGAATACCTGAGAGCAGAGACATGAATGGATATTTGCAAACGTGTTCATGTAGACAGTAATCATGATTTGCAATGGGTGTAGGTGACCTAAGGGTACATAGACTGAGGAACAGAATGGTGAACTGTGGCATATGCATACAATGGAAAATTGAGCAACTATGAGAAGGAGTGGAGCTGTGAGACACACAATGAGTTGAATGGATCCTGAACACAGTATTTGAGTGAAGTATGCCAGAAATAAAAGCAAAGTCTATAATGTCTCACTTATATGGACTAACTACAATGTGTAAACTCAGAATTGAATCTTAGAACATAGCCTAACATGGACATGATTATTGTAATTGTCCCTAGATTGTAAGCTCTTACAGCAGTCAACTCTATTCCTGAATTGTAATTCCTATCTCTAAACTTTGAGATGCTAATCCCTTAGTGTATAACCTGATTGGTCTCTGGAACAACGCATATCTCTGAGACACCTGAAACTCAGAGCTGGAGCTCAGCAGATATGAATGTCAGTATTAGTGCATACAGCAACTGTTAAAAAAAGCTGAAAAAGAGCCCAGACTTCAATTAGTGATATGAATGAAGCAGATCTGGTTAAAACTAGGGCAAACTGGGCCAAAAGGTAAGGGTCAAAACTGTGTTTTAAAACTTCAACTTCCATATGAGACCAAGGGAAGAGATGTCTATTTGGTGCAGGATCTATATTTTCTAAACAGTATAACTCTACAGTCAGTTTGTTCAAACACCACAATTACATGAAACTTTGAATAGGAATTGAGATATGATAGGTTTGTATAGGTTAGTGAAATAGTAACACATCCCAAAGTAAATTGGGCAGATAATAAAAAATATATTTAAAGCCTCCACCCTCCCACCCCAAGGAGCTGGGGGAAGGTGTAGAATTGTTGGGCTTCCTCACCTGGACTGGTGTTGATGTTGTCACAAACATTGGGACTGGTGGTTTGATGTGCTGAGCCCTCAATCATGGAACTTGACCTTATGAAGCTTGTTATTGCAAAGGAGAGGATAAAGTTGCATATAATTGTGCCTAAGAGTCTCCCCATGAGTACATCTTTTTTGCTCAGATGTGGCCATCTCTTTCTCTAACTGAGCCACCTCAGCAGGTGAACTCACTTCCCTCCCCTCTATGTGGGACCTGACTCCCAGGGGTGCAAATCTCCCTGGCATTGTAGGATATGACCACCAGGGATGAATCTGGACCCAGCATCATTGGATTGAGAATATCTTCTTGACCAAAAGGGGTATGCAAAATGAGACAAAATAGTTTCAGTGACTGAGAGATTTCAAATGGAGTCGAGAGGTCACTCTGGTGGGCATTCTTATGCACTATATAGATAACACCTCTTAGGTTTTAATGTATTGGAATAGCTAGAAGTAAATACCTGAAACTACCAAACTCCAACCCAGCAGTCTGGACTCCTGAAGATGATTATATAATAATGTAGATTACAAGGGTTGACAGTGTGATTGTGAAAATCATGTGGATCACACTCTCTTTATCTAGTGTACAGATGGATGAGTAGAAAAATGGGGATAAAAACTAAGTGAAAAATAGGGTGGGATGAGTGGATGGTTTGGGTGTTTTTTTTCACTTTTATTTTTTATTCTGATTCTGATTCTTTCTGTTGTAAGGAAAATGTTCAGAAATAGATTGTGGTGATGAACGCATAACTATATGATCATACTGTGGACAGTGGATTGTGTACACATGGATGATTGTATGGTATGTGAATATATTTCAATAAAACTGAATAAAAAAAGTATTGGTCATGAACCACAGAATTGTATTTAATTGTCCCTGAGAGTTTTCTCTTTGAGTCAGTCTCTTAAGGGTCCCCAGGGCAAACACCTGACCCTGGTCTTGGAAAAAACAGAGGTTTATTGAAAGCCAGTTTAATCCCAGCACAGAGACATAGACAAGAGAGTGCTAGAGACTCACTTCTCGGGGAAAGCTGTCAGTGGTCCCTGCAGCTCCTGCCATGGACTGACCACTTTCCAGAATGCCCAGTGAGGTCACTACATTGTGCAGAGGTGAGTGAAGCACTGTCACCCCAGGCTGTGGATCATAGGCTTAATATGGAGTTTATAAAATACTTATTTCACAGTGAGGATGGAATTTTTCACAGTTCTAGGAACTCCACATGGAGGTTTACAAAATGTGTAATGGCAACTTATACTAAATTAATTAAAACTTCAAGTTTTTATGGGAAACAATTGATCAAAGATAAGATTATCACAGAAAACAGTTGGTTCCATGCTCTATTATAAAAAAGACATGATGTCAAACTGTTTTTCATGGTGAGTGTGTTTATTCATATCTAGCATCTTTATCCTTTGCTAAATACCTTGTTTACTCCCTCAACTGCCTTACAAATAATACAAAATTTTAGAATCTAAGAACCATATCCCTGAGTAGAGAAGACTCAGGGTTCCTCCCATTCAGCTATGTCCTCCAGAGAGAACTTTGTGAAATTGTTTCAGACACCAGCCTCTTACCCCAAAGTCAACAGCTCAACATTCAAGAGTAGAAAAAGGTCTTCAGCTTTTAATGAAAGGAAAATATGAATCCAGTCCTATTAGTTCTGGCAGTTCTGTGCTATGGTGGACTCAGCACTTAGATAAGGTCATATAAATGTTGTTGCCATTTCCCCTTAAAAGTCAGAAAATTGAGAGAATAAAGTGGGGCAAGAACATGTGAAAAAGGGATGCAGACAGGGTGATTCTTTCAGCAATATACTTAGCAGGCCTCAAGGCTCACAGTGCTTTGGGCCCAGGGGGTTTGCGTCCACCATGGTGGACCCAGAGGCAGGTGGGTCCTGAGAGATCCTCAGCTCTTACAGGTGTGCAGTTGCCTTTCTGAGGTCTTGTCCTCACTCACTGCCTTGTGGGATGACTGTGAGGCTGCTCCAGGCCACTCATGAGAATGCTAATACTTAGATTTTCCAATGGCCTGTCACAGGAGCTGCAGCCTCGACCACTTATTGTCTCCTCTAAAGGAATATTTTAAAGCTCACACTGTCTTCCAAAAGGACAGGAGTGCAGCAGCATCCTGAATGTGTGGAAGGAGCCCCACACATTTAGGTGATCCCAGTTCCCTCTGCCAGCATGTGACACGGGGGTTTATAGGATCCCTGCTTCATGGTACATGATCCCACATGATTCCCTGTGGATGTCAGCTCCTGGATCTAAAAGAAAGGGCTAAAAGTAGGGGCCAGCAGGTAGAGAGGCATAGCAGTATTATTTGCTATGACCAGTGTGCACACATATGTCCTTTATTGATTTATTTTTTGTAGTGTTGCTGTATAATATTTTTTCATAAACATTATTTTTAAGAGTAGTGGTATATTACAGAATAATTGTACAAAATGTACAGACCATTCCCATAAATCCTCTATCCATTCTGCATCATGTAGTGTTTCCCCTCTTATAACATCCTTTGTTCATGTGGAACATTTGTTGCAATCGCTGAACCAATATTGATTTATTATTATTTACTAAACCCTGTAGTTTGCACTAGGGTTCACTTTTTGTGTTGAAGAGCTCTGAGTTTTTAAAAACTTTTTATTTAGAAATAATTTCAAATTTACATGACACACACAAATATAATACAAACACATTACAGAATTCTAACATACCCCAACCCCTCAAGAAACCCAAGTCCACTGATTTTAACACTTTGCCACTTTTGCTGTGTCATTCTATCTGTCTATCTATCTATCTCTCTATCTATCTATCTATCTATCATCTATCTATCTATCTATCTATCTATCTATCTTTCTGAATATTTGAGAGCAGTTTCCACGCATCATATTATTAAATAGATCAACATTTCTTATGAATAATATATTCACTTATGTAATTGCCTTAAGTGCAGTTATCAAATTGAAGAAATTTAATGTTTATATAAAGCTTTACAGTCTATATTCTAATTTTTCTTATAATCTTCTAATGTCCTTTTGAGCCTTTTCACCTACATTCTTAGATCTCCTCCAGTATCATGTCTTGCAGTAAATTTTCATTGTCTCTGTCTTTCTTTCATTTTGAAAATAAATTTTGTAGATACATATACAACATAAATCTTCCCATTCCCACTCCTCCAAAACAGTGGGATTAATCACATTCACAATATTGTGGTACCTTCTCCACCACCTATTGCTGTGACTTTCCCTTCACCCCAAACAAATCCTACCCCCATTATGGATTAACTCCCCATTGCCACTGCCTCTCATCCCTGCAAGTCTTCACTCAACTTTTGGTCTCTCATAGTTTCATATTCTCTGACATTTTCTTTATTGTTATCAAGGGATTTAAATTTAACATCCTAAATCTATACCAATCTCGTTTGCTTCTATGCCAACATAGCTACTTCAATAGCAAATGCAGAACATATTTTATACCAAAATATGCCCCACCTTTATGTAGTTCTTGTTTCAAATTAAATATGCATATAGTATCATTAATTCATCATTATATTTTATCCATTTGCTGTTTAGATCTGTAGGAAGTAAAAAGTGGAGTTACCAGTGAATATACAATGGTACTGGTATTTATATTTACCTATGCATTATTTTTACAGAAATCTTTATTTCTTCTTGTGGCTTCAGTCACTTTTCTATTGTTTTTTGCTTTCAACCTATAGAAATTCCTTTGGCATTTCTTGTAGGGCCAGTCTAGTGGTGAAAATGTTTCAGATTTTCTTAATCTGGGAATTTCTTAATTATTCCTCATTTTTTGTTTTACTTTTTATGTAAAATCATATTTCTTCTATTCTGGGGTGGGGGGGTTGGATGATTTCTTAAAATATGTGTTCCTGACAGAAACTCAGACACAATGAAAAAGTATAACCCCATCCCCAAGAGATAACCACTTCTAATATTTTAATTATTAATTAAATTAAATGTTTATTAATAATTTAATCAATATTTTCATCTCTAGTGATACAAATATAAATGCAAATGTGAACAGAATTTTATGTAACATATTAAAAATGGGTTCTCATTCTATGTACTTTTTTCTTATATTCAGTTTTATTGAGATATATTCACATGCCATACAATCATCCATGGTGTACAATCAACTGTTCACAGTACAGTCATATAGTCATGCATTTATCACTCCAATCTATTTTTGAACATTTTCCTTACACCAGAAAGAATCAGAATAAGAATAAAAACTAAAAATAAAAAAAAGAACACCCAAAGCACCCTCATCCCACCTTATGTTTCCTTTAGATTTTGGCCCCATTTTTCTAGTCATCCATACATATACTGGATAAAGGGAGTGTGATCCACAGGGTTTTCACAATCTATTCCCCATTTTTGAAAAATACTTTCACCACACATACAATTTTTTTTTTTTTTTTTTTTTTTTTTGTATTTTCTTGATAATTCATGTTCTTGAGAATCTTTTGATTCACTTATTGGCCACCCACAATTGTGATTTGGGAGGGATCTGTGTCAACATTCATCCTTTTAAAATGAGTAGTTTGACTTCATATAGTTTTCAGTTGTAGGAGAATTTTACTCAGTCTGTATGTGAATTCTTTATCACCTATATATTTTGTGACTACTTCCTCCCAGTCTGTGGTTTTCCTATTTGTTTTTAATAGTGAATTTTATGAGCAGAAGTTTATAATTTTTATAAAGCCTGATTTATCAATGAATCTTGTATTATTTGCAATTTTGTGCCCTAAGAAATTTTGCCTAAGAAATACTGTCTACAAGATGTCAAAGACATTTTCTTTTGTTTGCCTTTAGAAACTTCATAATTTTATCTTTTCTTATCATGCTATGACTAATCAATTACCAATATTTATGAAGCATGAAGGAGCAGTCAAAGTTTGCTTTTTATTTCCATATGAATATTTAGTTTCTCCAACATAATTTGTCGAGAAGACTTTCCATTTGCCATTGGATTTTTGGCACTTTGTCACAAAAGATCACTTGCCTATAGATATCTGAGTCTATTTTGACATTTATCCTATTGCATTGATGTATTTGCCCATTCTTATGCAAAACCATGAAATTTTTGAGGTTATTATAGCTTGATCATTGTAGTTCTGAGGCCAGGTACTGTAAATCCTCCAAATTTGTTCTCTTCAAAACTGTTTTGTCTCTTATAGGTCATTTGTGTTTCTATATCAGATTTAGAATCAGCTTTTCAAATTCTGGTTTCAAAAATATCTGCAAGCATTAGGATTGAGATTGTGTTAAGTCTATAGGTCAATTAAGAGACAAAGGACATCATCATAATATTTATTGTTCCAATTCATGGAAGTGGCATATCTGTTTTGTAATTTCTCTCAACAATTTCTCATGAATTTTCAGGGAGAGGCCCTTATATAAACTCTCTTTTCCCACTACAGATGTCCAAGTTTTACTTATTTGTGCTGGTCTCATAAAATTAGTTGGAAAAGTTTTCTTCTCCATTGTTTTCTCAGATTGTGCAATATAAATATTGTAACTGAATTAGATGTTAGCTAAATACCCCAAGTGTAACCATCTAAGTGAATGTTATTTTTACAATGAATTCCATTTCTTATACTCATAAACATGATTTACAGTTTTTCTATTTCTTTTTGGATGGTGTTGGTAAATAGTGTTTTCCAAAGTATTTATGCATTTCAACCATGTTTTCAAGTTTATTGGCTTAAAGATGATTATAATATTCCCTTATTATCATTTTAAGGTCTGTGTGATCTGTACTTATATTCTCTTTCATTCTTGTTAATGGTAGTTACTGTTTCACCTCCATTTAATTGTTAATTAGAACCACCAGGTGATTATCAAATTGTCTATCTTTTCATATCACCAGTTTCTTATAAAATTGTTTATAATCTCTGCTGTTTGTTTGCATTTCATTGGTTTCTGCTCTTCCCTTTATAATTCCCTGCTTTTTACTTACTTTGTATTCAATTTGTTGGCTTGTTTTTTCTTCAATTAGAAACTTAGATTACTGCTTTCAAAACTTTCCACTCTCCATCTTATATATAATTGCAATGTACTTTAAACCTATCAATTCTCACAAATCACTGCTTTGTCTATATCCCATAAAGTTTAATATCAGTCATTTTTCATTCATTCAATTCAAAATATTTTCTATTTCTTGGTAATTCCTGTTTGATGTGCATGTTATATAGAAAGTTGTCATTAAATTTCCACAAAGCTAGGATTTTACTAGGTATCATATTGCTATTGATTTATAATTTACTGTTGTCAGCAATCATTTTAAAAGATTTGAATAGTTTAAAATATATTGAAACCCATTTTACTAAAGAAAATGGTATATCATGTGCAGGATATCTGGAGATGCCAAAAAATCTAATGTTAATAAATAGCTGACAATAGAAATGGGAACATTTCTGAAAGCTGTTTAGAAAATTTTACCTGCAGACCTTTGGGGAAGGTTGGGGGAGGGGTAAGCAAGATGCAAAACATTATCATTTGCTGATTGAGCTAATGTCTCTTCAGTGCCTACCATGGCCAGGAGCTAAAGATATGGCAATGATACAGAGAGGAAGGACCTGCTCCCAAGGAGCCTTCACCTGAGATTGGATGGCTGAGGGCTAACTGGGGGAGATACCTATTCTGAGGGAACAGGCACAAGAGGGACATGTTAGAGGGCAGAGATGGTGAGTTTGAGTTTGAAGGGCCTGAAGTCCATCAAGGCAGATAAGACACAGAGGTTCTTGGGATTCACAGGTCTGGAGTTTGAGAGAGGGATCACCTGGAGAGAGAGATCTGCAAAGTGTCAGGGTGTAGGCAGAATCAGCCAAGGGAGAGGGATGCTGTACCACAAGGGTAGAGGGTAGGAAAGATGCCCAAATACCAGCTGTGAGGAATCATACAAATGGAAGGGAAGGCAAGAGAAGCCTCTACCCCAAAACAGCTGAAAATGGCAGCTACTGAGGAAGGGGCCTGAGAGGCATGGTTGTGTGAGATGCTGCATAGAGGCTCAGAGGTGACCCATTTTGGGTAATTCTCACTGTGACATCAGGTGGTGGATGCAGGATCTCTATGGCCACATCAGCAGATGGCAGTGCTTGGGGGGTGGGCAGAGAGAGAGAAGGAGTAGACAGCCCTCCCTGAGGGATGTTCTCCTTGGACCCAAAGTGGAGGTAGCTCAGGGTGATGGCAAGTGTCTCCTCAGAATACAAATTTACATGGCAAAGATTTCAAGGGGAAAATGAAAGGAAAATTCAGTGAAGGCTAAGTAGTTTTCAGAAGAGCATTGTACTGAGTGGTGGGTGAGCAAATAAATGGGCCTTCATCAATTAAACCAGTTGACTCCTTCCCTTTCAAAGAGCTCATTTGGTTCTAAAATAGCCAACAAGGAAACATGAGCCTGAAATGAGTGTCATGTCACCTCTGCAGAGTTTCCAGAAGAAGGGGCAATAGGTGATGTCCACATGGAGTCAAGACCAGGAGTCACACCTGGACATATTGGGAAGTCCAACCAGACACATGTGACAGAGTTCATCCTGCAGGGGTTCTCAGAGCACCCAGAGCTGCGGCTGCCCCTGTTTGGCTGCTTCTTCTTTCTCTACACCATGGCCTTCATGGGCAACGCTCTGATCATCACTGTCATTACCTGCAGCTCTGGCCTCCACAGCCCTATGTACTTTTTCCTGTTGAACCTGGCCACCATGGACATCATCTGCACTTCCTCTGTGCTACCCAAGGTGCTGGAAGGCCTGGCTTGGGAGGGAAATGCCATCTCCTTCCAGGGTTGCATGGCCCAGCTATTCTTCCTTGTGTTGTCTGGATCTTCTGAGCTGCTGCTGCTCACAGTCATGGCCTATGACCGTTATGTGGCCATCTGCTGGCCACTGCATTATGGGACCCTGATGAGCTTGCAGCTTTGCCTCACACTGGCCATAGCAGTCTGGATCATATGTGCCATGAACTCCTCTATCCACACTGGTCTCATGGCACAGTTGTCCTTCTGTGGCCCCAATGTCATCACTCACTTCTTTTGTGAGATTCCCCCACTTCTGCTGCTCTCCTGCAGTCCCACCTATACAAACAGAATCATGACAATGTTGGCAGAGGCCTTCTTTGGATGCATCACCTTCCTACTCACCCTTGTGTCCTATGGCTACATAATTGCTAGCATCCTACACATCCGCTCAGCTGAGGGGAAGAGGAAGGCCTTCTCTACCTGCTCCTCCCACCTCATTGTGGTTTCTGTCTTCTATTCAGCTGTGCTCTGTGCCTACATCAGCCCAGTCTCCAGCTACAGCCCTGAGAGAAACAAACTGGCTGGAGTGCTGTACACAACTGTGAGCCCCACCCTAAACCCACTCATCTACACACTGAGGAACAAGGAGGTCAAGTCAGCCCTAAGGAAACTCTTCCCTATTTGTAGAAATTAAAAGACATTCTTCTATTCTGTACCGTCCAATGCCCATTTTCTGAAGACCATGCTTATAGAAGTAATGTCTAGCTATCACAGTCTTAGCAAAATCATCCCCAGCTGTGGGGTGCTGGTCAAGTTTTTCAGGCTTTGCTTGGTCAGTGGGTTTATTGGAAATGCATTGATGTGGTTTACTGGCCCCAGCATGGTATCTCATGTGGTGAGCACATAATAAATGTGTCTATTGAACCAGAATTAATCCCTGGGAGACATTTTTTCTTGCATTCTTGGAATCATGTCAATATCTGGGCAATCTCTCAGAGAGTCCTGACACTTAAAACTGCCACCTGGGCCTCTCCTGATCCAGTCTTCCTTGGATGTCACTACCATTTCCTTTCACTTCAAACTATAACTTAAAGGACTGACTAGCTGTACCATTGTCTGACTTATTTGAGCCCATCATTGCCCCCACCAATGCGCTGTCCTCATTTATGCACTTCACGAACCATGCACATGTCCACAGGGTTCTATTTGCCCAACATCCACCTCCCATTAGTACACATTCAAAATCAGTTAATGTTCAAATGCAGCTCAAATGACTCTTCCCTTAAAGTCATCCACATCTTATGAATCACAGATAGTACCTTGTTCTACCTTGCTTGGTGCTAATTACTTGAAACTCTTGAGGTCTTCAGTCCTAGGATACTAATTTCAGAGCCACATCAGCATCATCATCAGCAGTAGAAGCCCCTTCATATGGGATATATCCCTGCCTGTTTTGTCCAGGATGAGGCTCCCTGCTCTTAAACCCCTAATACCTAATCACTCCCATCTGGAGATGTTTCCACTGGCACATCACTGCCTGACTGCTTAGCTTGTTCACATAAAATGACCCAATTTTGCATATACAAATTTGACTTGCATCAATAGCCAACACAAACCCATGACTGCAGCTGCTTCAGGTTCTTCCTGAACCATTTAAACTACTTTAAATGACATTTTGTAAAAGGTGGTTTTATAGCTTATGAGGTGTGCTGTCTTGCTCCATTTGTGCTCTGAATTGTGTGGGAAGGGCTTTGGGTTAGGTGGTTATATTCAGTACTGTGGAATGGAGGAGTAAGTCTGCGATATAGTAGTTGGTAGAGGGGTAGAGTCAACAATTTTGTGCTATGAATCCATTTCTGAAATTGCAACCATTACCAACCAAAACTAGGTGGCTTAAAACAACTGGAATTTATTCTTTCAATGTTCTGGAAGCTTGAATCCCAAAACCAAGATACTGGCAGACCACACTCTGCTAGAGGTCTAGGAGAGAACTCCTCCTTGCCTCTTCCAGCTGTGGGTGGCTCCTGGTGATCTTGGCTTGTGGCAGCATCACTCCAATCCCTGCCTCCTTGTCATATGGCCATCTTCCCTGTGTCTCTACTCTGTGTCCATGTCTCCCCCTCATTTCCCTAATAAGGAAACCAGTCATTGGATTGAAATGAGATCCTTAAGTTAATCACTTCAAGCAAAGAATCCATTACAGATAGGGACACATGTACACATTTTTGGTAGACATATTTCTCTGGGGACATTTTTCAACATGGCTGTCTGTCCCCAAAATTTATGTCTGTATCACATACAAAATAAACCCCAACCCAATGTAACCCCACTTCTCAACCAATTACAGTATCAACACTGAAGAGAATATCTCACCTGAGTATATTAGTACCTCAAAAGTCCTAAACCATATCAATTAAATCACATAGACCATGGGTGACTCTGGGTATGATCCAACTAGTGGCAAAGCTCTTCTCCATCTGTAGAACTATGTTACTAGAACACAAGTCAACATTTTCTAAAATGCCTTGGTGGGACTGGGATTGAATAGACATTCCCACTCCAAAATTGATAAATTAGAAAAAAATCAGGGTCACTACACACAGGCAATTGCAAAATTATTCAAGGAAAATTCCTTGGTCCACTATTTCTTTCATAATGCCAAAGTCCAAAGAAACCTTTACACAGATACAAGCTCACATATTTGGGTGTCTCAGAAAGACAAAATTTGATAAATCTGGCAGGAGACTATTCCAGTTCTCTTGTGTTTCACTTGTCCTACAGTCTTTATGTTTTCCCTGCATACTGCTCCTGAAATTGTCTTCTCTATAGCAGCTAGGGCTGACTCAGCCTTAACTGTTCTGTAGATTAGGATTCACAAGGATATATGTCAAAAATCACAGAAAGACCAACATCCATGGCATAAAACACAAAGGAAGACTAGAGGAGGGCAGTCCTGGGATGATAGGGTGACACCATGGAGAAAGTTATAGTCAGGCTCCCATGCTTCCTTACTCCACTTCCTTAGAGCATGAAGCCTTTTTCATGATCACCTTGCAGAGAGAAGGAAGAAGAAACAAAAGGTCAAAGGTCATGTTCCGGATCATTCTAAGGCCTACTTCTCCCACTGATATCTGTTTAGCCAGACTGAACACATTGCAGTCTTGATGGAAGGAAGGGACTTAGGCAGGGGGTAGAAGAAGTGGATTAGCTAGTCTCTGTGAGCCTCAGCAATTATCCAAGACCATTAACCCATGTTTTGTGCTGCTCACTTTTCCTGTAATGATCACACACTAAAATCCTGAAAATAAACATTGCAAAGTATTTCTCATCACTTTTTCAAACTTTGTAACTGTTCAATTCTCAGTCACTATTCTAGTTTAATAAAATATTAATTCACTTTAGAACTGAATTGGATGTGTAGAAATTTCCCAAACCCAACTATATTTTAATCAGGGAAAAGTAAAACCAGCCCAAGCAAATGTACCTTCTAGGTGTCTTCAGTCAGATGTGAAATGTCCCCTTGAAGGCCTGGGTCAGGGGGCATCAGGAAAAGCTCCAGTGAGCTGGAGGACAATGGTTAGGGGTTACAATTCATGAATGGGTGCTCATTGTAGTTCTAGCTATTGGGAGAAAGTGTGGGTACATGCTAATGTGTACTGACTCCAAGAAACACCAGATGCTGGCTGAGGGGTGTGTGTCAGATGGGATAATGAGGAGTAGCAATAACTTAAGTCTCTGGATGGAGGACTTCAGCTCTGTTAAAAAGGTTGGAGCCTCAGAAAGGGTGCACCCACCACTTACTCATCCATTGATGGTGTTGGTATAATTTCAACCTATTCTACCACTGTGCATAGCACAGACAGGATCATGGAATTTGGAATCACACAAATGGAGATGGTAACACCCTTGCCCTCCTGCAGGTCTTCTCAGAAGGAAAGGGAGGAATCAAAGAGAAAATCAAGGTGAGCATCTGCACACATGTGGGATTATCTATAGTGACATCCCTCAAACTGAAGCAATTTTCCCACAGTCTTCCTGAAATGCTAGCACAATTTTTGTTCTTGCCAAATGAAGATGTTGTTTTGTTTTATTTGTACCCTCTTTTGTAATTGGGAGGAAGTTACATACAGTATATTATTACAGAAAAATCTTACACTCAATTACTCATGGATGAAAAATCCAGAGGCTACTACATAACAGCTCTTTAATTTCAACACATTTCATCCCACCTGCCCCCATGAGGCTCCCAGACATGTGTCAGGACCCTCCGCTCTGAACCCTTCTGTCCACAAACCCAGTCTCTCTGACTCTATATGTCTCTGTTTGCCATAACTCAACAACTTCCACTGTGAGGAAAGGTTTCTTCCTCATTGCTGTAAACAGAAATTGCCTTCTGGTCTCTTGAATTCAGATAAATGTATTGAAGCAAATCAAACTTTTTTGAGAATGTGAGCTGATCTACTGTTCCTCCTGAGTGAGTTTTATTACTGTCTTCCCATTAAGGTAGCAACAAGGAGGTCTTACAGGAATCAGTTGTTACAAAACACAATGAAAAGCATCAGTATTCAGCTTCAAGTTTAAAATAAAGTTCTCAAACATATATCATCATCCATAGGTTTAGGTCAAAGGTATGTGAAAACAAAAACTCATCCCCAAGATCAGGGCATGAGGCTAATGTCAAGGCAGGAGCAGAGATGATGTGGGACACTGCACACCTGACCCAGAGAAGAAAAGAATCTTTTGACCTGGGAAAAGGCACAGTAAACAGGGAAGCATGAGCATGAGATGGTGAGGATGTCAAGTGTTCCTTAGATAGCTTGTGCCCACCAACACAGTCATGCCCTGGGAGACCTGAAGTTTGCAGAAAGTCATGGACCCAAGAGTGGAGAAACCCCATAGATCCTACCCCCAACACCAAGCAGGGGTAGCAGAGTGTTAGAGGCTATGGGTGTGACCATGACAAGGACACCCAGCAGGCTTTCCCATGGTTGAGACTTAGGCATGGAGAAACCTGCCATTTTCCATGGAGGAAGCTGAAAATAACAGAGCTGCAGCACCTCAGAAACTTCACAGATGAGTTCAGGAGTTCACCTCTGGATATTAGGCTGAACCAGTCATCCAAGACCAAACAAGGGTCAATGTTGAGCAGGTGCCCTCTCCAAGAATGTCACTCCCAGCAGCTTTCCTCACTTGCAGTCACCAGATGGGAATCTAGGCCCTACTTTGCTTCTTCTTATTTATCATGTTGCAGAAACCCCAGCAATGAGGGAGAGTGGACATGAGTAAAAGTATCCTAATGCATGGCTTTGCTGCTAAGGTGAAAGGGGATCCATTGTAGAAATAAAGTTCAGTGATGGAGAAAGTGAACACAATTATGCTTCTTGCTCACCTGGTGTTTCAGTTCACTAAGCTCCTAGAATGCAACATACTGGAAAAGGACTGGTTTTTAACAATGCGGATCTATTATGTTAAAATTTAAAATTTTAAGGCCATGAAAAATGCCTAAATTAAGGTATCAAAAATAGGATACTTTCCTGAAGAAAGTCTGCTGGCATCTGGGGTTACTCTGCCACTTGGGAAGGCACATGAAGATGTCCTGGGTCCTGGCTTCAGTGGCTCTCTCTCTCAGCTCCTATGGGTCCTTCTTGCTTCTCTGGGGATTTCTCTCTACATTCTCTGTGTGTTTCTGCCTTTTATCCTCTCATAAAGGGCTCCAGCATTGGATTAAGACCCACACTGAATTGGGAGTGTTACATCCAAATGGAAACAACCTAATCAAAAGGTCCTACCCACAATAAGTCCACTCCCACAAGAGTGAGTTAAAAGAACATGTCCACCTCCATACACTACGTATCATGGATAATGGTGCTGTAAAAACAAGTGTGCAAATGCTTATTCTTTCTGTGCTTTCAGTTCTTCCAAGTATTTTTCTAATAATGGGATTGCAGGATAATGTGGCAACTCTATATTTACACTTGAGTGGAGCCAACAGACTGACTTCCAGAGGGACTGCCCAATTCTATGTCCCTACCAACAGTGAATAGGTATATCTCTCTTTACTTCCTCTCCAGCACTTGCATCCTTATGTTTATTTTTTAGACAGTTTTATGCACACACCATACAATCTATCCTAAGTGAAGAAACAATGGTTCTCAATATAATCACATGGTTATGCATTCACCACAGTCTATATGAGAACATTTTCATATCTTCAGCAAAACAAGAAGAGGAGGAGAAAAAAAGGAGAAAAAGAAAAAAAGAACAAAAAACCACAGCTACAAGAATCCCATAGGAATACAGAAAGTTCAAATAAGTCTCATTGTAAAGGTTCCTTGATTGTAAGCTCTTAGAGCAGTCACATCTATTCCTCAGTTTTAACTGTATTTCTAAATTCTGAGATGCTGTGCTCTTTGTGTATAACCTGGTATTTCCCTGGAACATTGGGTATCTGTGTGACACTGAGACTCAGAGTTAGAGTTCTATGGTTCTGAAAGTCAGCATTACTACATACAGCAACTGTTACAGAAGCTGAAACAGGGATCAGACTTCAATTAGAGATATGAATGAAGCTGACCCAGTTAGGTCTAAGGTAAATCAGAATACAGGACCAGGTTCATCATTGGCAATCAACTTCAACTTCTGTGTGAGACCAAAGGAGGAGATGTTTATTCATTCCAAAATTTAAATTTTCTGTAACACACTATCTAATTTATCCTATCTGGTCAATTTATTTAAACAACCTAACTACATGGAACCTAGAATAGGGAATGAGATATTATTATTGTGTACAGGTAAATGTAATAACCAGATACATCCCAGAGTATACAGGGAAGAAAATAAAAAAGTATTTCCAAAGTCCCCTTTAGGGACTGTGACAAAATGTGTAATTGTTAAACTTCCACATATGGGGAGTCCCTGATATTCTCTCAAGCAATAGGGACTCCCAATTTTATAAGTCAAGCCCTTGATCTTGAGGCTTGCTCTTATGAAATTTGTTTCTGCAATGGTGAAGTTAGGCCTGCTTATAATTATGCCTAAGGGTTATTCCCAGAGACCTCTTTTGTTGCTCAGATGTAACCTCTCTGTCAAAGCCAGCTCTGCAAGTGAACTCACTATGCTCCTTCTTACATGAGACTTGTACTCCCAGGGATATAAGTCTCCCTGGAAATATGGGACATGACTACCAGTGATGAGCCTGGCCCTGGCACTGTAGAATGGGGAATTCCTTCTTTAACAAAAGTGGGAAAAGACATGAAACAAGATAAAGTTTCAATGGCTAAGAAGTTTCAAACAGACTTGAGAGGTCATTCTGGAAGTTAATTTATGCAAGCTTCAGTTGGCTACTGCAAACTACTACAATATGCCACCCAACAGTATTTCTGAAGAGACTAGGGAGTTCCCTGGGGTCTATCAAAACCTTTATAATAGTTTCTCTTAGCAAGTTTATTCATTAAGAAACTTTAAGCCTCCAGATTGATCCTATGCCAGATAAGCCCTGAAAGCCAGAGGAACCAGCTCCTCCAAGAACATCAAGTTTCATTCCTCCACTGCATAAAGTCAACACCCCTTTCCAGCACAAAGAAGTTAAAATGGTCATTGCCCAGATATCCCTGAAGATGTAGATAATGATCAATGAGAGGGAGGAGATGTAACTGAGAAATTAAGATTTAACAAATGACTGTGACTACTGACTCACCATATAGATACTTCTTTTTAGTGTCTATTGCTTTAGAGTAGCCAAAAGGAAATACCTGAAGTTATTGAACTGTAATCCAGTAACCCTGATCTTTGATAATGTTTGTAAAAGTATATAGAAAAAAAATGTTGGTTGCCCATGTTTGTATGGACCTACTTCTGGATGTTTATTATGTTCCACTGATATATCTATCTATCTCTGATAATACCACACTTTATTAGTTCACTTACCTGTATTGTGAGTCTTAAAATTGAGTAGAGTACAATACTAGTAGTCAACAAGGGTGGGGGGGTAAGGGGTATGGGATGTTTGGGGTTTCCTTTTTTCCTTTTATTTCTTTTTCTGGAGTAACACAAATGTTCTAAAAATGATCAAAGTGATGGATGCACAACTATGTGAGGATACTGTGATCCAGTGATTGTATTCTTTGGATAGATTGTACACTGTGTGTGACTATATCTCAATAAAATTGCATTAGAAAAAGAATATGGTCTTTTCTGGGGTACATAACAGCTCCAAATCATCATGCCTGGATTCAGATAAAAATACTGTAGTTGATGCATTAATATTTGTCATCTCTTACAATGATATTTAATGGTATAAAGTCACTGTCTCTTTTTCCAATTTTTCTAAAGATCCCCTCCTAGTAGATGGAAGAAGAAGGAGTCAGAGTCCCTGTCCTTCCTCTATTTCACCAATGGGGAACTTGGAATGCCTAGATATACCCACCCCATTCCAGATCCAACCAAGTCCTATCTCTCGCCACTGTGTGAGGGCCCTTCCAACAATAGAGATTGGGACTAGCCACGGGGCAACCCAAAGCATGAACAAGGACTCACTGATGCAACCTCTCTTCTGCAGTGGAACATACAAGGGTACATAATAAATTATATTATGTGCTTTGTCATCTTGTCTGGTCTGGTCATTATTTTATCTTTTAAGTGACCACTCCAGTTAGCCCAGCCCTGGACATAATCACAACTAGAAAGCCAGGTATCTCCATATCATCTGGATGATAAGAGCTGCCCTCAGCTTCCACAAATGGCCTTGCTGCTTCTTTCTACCACAGAGTTTAAAACTGCAAATCCCCTACATCAGCGGGAAAACCCCATTCATCTTCTCCCAGACAAAATAAAGGTGAGACCCGAGATATATTTCTTCCCACCTTCCATTAACTCTTGCAGGAGCCTAGGTTATTTAAGCCCATGGCCCCTCTGTAGCTTCCTTCTCCCATCTCCCCTTCACATCTTTTGATCTAATTAAGCTGTCATTTCATGTATTCTCAACTGTCTGACTATCTGTGTTTGCCTCTCATCACCCAAAGAGTTTCTGCAAAACATTGAAATGAATTTACACAGTAAACAGAGTGACTTGATACATGCTGACTAATAGTGACCAGATAAGAATGCCTTTAGACAGGTCTTGGCTTAGTAATGTTAGGTCTCGAGTGGCTAGCACCATTAGGGATGTCTCCACTGCTTGCTGGCATTCATTTGCATTGCTCTGCACAACTACCTTTTGTGTCTGTCAGGTCTTGCCTAGGTTACTCACACCAAATTGTGGATTCATTAAAGACCTTGGACCTGAAGAAAAGCTCAGAGCAATCCCTGGAAACCATTTAACTCAGTCACCTGTTTTAGTAGACCAAGAGTGTGGCAAGGAAACCTATCATGTCCCCAAAGGGAGAAAAGGCCTGGGGTATAAACTGATCAGCTATTGTCCTGTGATTTTGTCGAGGCCACATAAAATACAAGAGAGTCATTCCCAGGTCTATGTGCCTCAGGCCACCGAGGGGTAAGGACTCACTAGACCACTGTTAGCTGTATCTGTCAAATCACCCAGAGGACTGAGGTCAGCACTGTATGGAGATGGGAGCCCCCATTGTTCATCTGGTCTGAGCTTCCTCTGCCAGGACTTGTCCATGGGTACTTTTTCTGACTCAGGGAATATTTTCCTTGCCAGTGCATAGGTAGCAGTCTCTTCTGAATGGGATAACATGGCATCCTGCTGGCTAAAGGGATGCAAGGGTCTGCAATCCTTATGTTGCTCTTTTCTTTGTTGTGTTCACCTTCCTCCCAGGATGCCTTGTCATAGAGCATCCAATCCTTTTCTCATGGTGGAAAAGGAGCTCATGTTCAAGGGTAGAGGTACTGAGCACTTTGTTCTTGTTCTACCAAAGATCACTGATGAAGTTCCCTCTCTACTGAAGAAATGTAGGAATCCCAAGCCATGTTCTTGGGCTTTGATGCATGCCATATCACATCATCTGCTAAAGTTTTAGTTTTACAAGCTTGGGTCTGGGAGCCTTACCCAATAATCTAGCCACACTGCTGTTGATAGCAGCAGACCCTAAACCCTCTTTGTTCAATTGGGACACCATGAAGAGAGAGGCAACAGAGTAAGAGACAGGGTGGAGGAAGCCCCAACATTTTCCAGTCATGACCTACAAGCTCAAACTGACCCCAGATAATCAGGATACTGAAATCAAACCCAGAAATTTTACCAGACTGGGAATTCAAAACATTCTTCAGGGTTTTCTTCCAGTAACTGGTTGCTACATGGACTCAACAAAATTTTTAGTAACCCCTGTATTAGTTAGGGTTCTCTAGGGAAACAGAATCAATGAGAGGTGTCCCTGACTATCAAATTGTAAAAGAGACTCATGCAAATGTGGGTATGCATGAGTCCAAATTCTGTAGAGCAGTCAGCAAACTGTCAACTCCAAGGAAGATGTCCAATGAACTCCTCAGGAAATGAACTGGGATCTTTGACGAACATGTTTAATGAACTCCTCAGGAAACAAAGTGACAACTGTGATGAAATCCTCAAGAAATGCTTCACAGGGCAGGCAAAGAAAAAGTGAAGGTTCTCTATCTGTCTTGCTTATAAGTCTTCAACTGATTAATTGGATTAAATCCAGCCAGTTGCATTCCCTCATTGTGGAAGGCAAGCCCTTTGGTGAGTCATCAGTCACAGCTGCAGTCAATTGACTGATGATTTAATAAACCAGCCTGTTGGTTTATTAACCAACCTCAAATGTCCTCACAGCAATTGTTAGGCCAGTGTTTGCTTGACCAGACAGATGGGTACTATCACCTGACCTAGTTGACACATGAACCTAACCATCACAACCCCCCCCAGGAGATGTGACATTTAGAAAGCATTGCTGAGGACTCCCAATCACTAAAATCTCTGAGCCCCAATCCTACTGACATAAAAAAGAATCACCTGTACATAGCAGGTAATGCACCCAAGGCACATGCTCTTGAGTAACCAACTAATGAGGCCCAACTTTTATTTGAGAAGTGTGAGATGATGCAATGGGCAAGATGTATCTTTAAGCATTCAGACAAAAAATACCCAGTTTGTCCCTGGCATTGTAGGATGCCCCTTTGACACAAAGTCATGGAAAATTTTCTTTCTCTGAAAATTATCAGGCAGGTTTGGTCATCCTTATCAGCAAGGCTCATACTATCAGCAAGGCTATGGACACAATGGAGATAATATTAGGACATGAAGGGGAATCACATCAGGGTAATAGTTCCCTGTTTATCAGGACCAAATGGCCGTGCTACAGGAGGCCACATGGCCTTTTCCCTGGAGGTTGGCACATCCTCCTCCTGCATATCAAAGGTCCAGGCTCCCACACTCTTCCTCTAGGAGTTGTGACTATTGCAACCATTGTTATTACACAGGTACCCCTAGTGGTGACACCTTTTGCCCTTACTTTCCCTGCTACAGTATTGATCCTTATAAAGTTGCCCAGAATAAGATGAAAATCTTGAGTCCTTAGGTGCTCCACACCAAATGACACACCTGTGGAAATGTTGCTGCCAATCATGATGATTACTGCCACATTATCACCTGAAACAGGGTACTGTGGTTCTCTGGCTGACAATCCAAGATCTCCTCAAAGAGGGAGTCATTATACCTTCCATCTCCACATAAAATAGTCATATATTTTTGGTTCTTTAAACCGCCATCAATTAAGGTGCCATCAACCAGCAATTATAACAACCTTAGTTTCAAGTCCTGCCAATTAAAGTTCTACTTCTTACCGTCATGTCATTAATAAAAGATAAACACAGGAGAATGGCCAATACTTTGTTGTGACTGATTTGGCCAACATGATTTCTCAGTGCAACACCTAAAAAAAATCCTATCCATGTGAGAAACAAGCACTATATCTGGAAAGGAATAAATACTCACCCAATTGAGGAGAAGAAAAGAATTTATTCACAATCTTGCAAGAATGAGCATGCTACCAATATGTGGTGGTTGGTGCACCAAATAAAGGAAAGCAGTACAATTTATCTCCTGAGCCTAACATGCAGGTCCCTCCCATGTTTCCCCATTGGTTGGGTACTCCAGAGATTACAGTCTGAGGGATTTAGCTAGCCCATGCAAGTGAATTTTTACCTGTATTTGTGGCTTCCATCCCCCCATAGCTTTCTGACTCTGACCCCTGCCCATATGTGGAATGGAATATCACCCCTAAGCTTACATCAGAGCTTTTCTTACTTTCTCCCTGACCACTGATTTAGTTTAAACTGGTTTTTATAGCCACTTTCCCATTTTACATAATTTTGCATGAAAGCTAAACTTAATTTTATTCTTAGAATCCATTACTGCCAGGACCTCAAAAATGGTCTTTCCCAAACAGCTTAATACTGACACTATTTACCTGAAACCGTTTAAGGGGTGATTCTAAAGATGGTGTCACAGGGGACCTAGTCATTCTCATTCATGCAGCTTAGCTCACAAACTAGAGACTGAAAAGGGCACTAAATAAATTACTTGCTTTACAGTCACAATTACAGAACTCTCCTAAGGATTCCCATACCCCAAGACTTCATGGGGTCTGTCATTATTGCAAATGAACAGGGCTCTGGAAATGGAATGCTTTAAATTAAAAAGCAAATGTCATGACAATGCTGCCAATCCACACTGCCCACCATGTAATACCAATTGATTGCCTTATGAGGATTCTATTGTTTGCTTCCAGCCATTGCAATTAGCCAGCAGTGGGAAATAAAGCTCAAAGTTGTTGGAGGAATAAATAAAATCATAAATGAGAGGGGGCATTACCACAGACCCTGAAGAAACCAAAAAGATCACAAGAGGTTAGCATGTACAACTGTACGCCAAAAATCTAGACAACTTAGATGAATTGGACAAATTCTTAGAAACACATGAACAACCCACACTGACTCAGAAGAAATAGAAGACCACAACAAACAAACACAAGAGGCTGAATCTGTCATCAAAAACCTAAAAACAAAGGAAACCTCAGCACTGGATAGCTTCACAGGTGAATTTCACTAGCAATTCCAGGAAGAATTTATACGATTCCTGCTCAGACTTTTCTAAAACATTGAAGAAGAGGGAACACTACTTAACTCATTCTATAAAGTTAACATCACCTTAATACAAAAACCAGCTAAAGATACTACAAAAAGAAAACTTTAGACCCATTTCTCTAATGAATATAGATGCAAAAATCCTCAACAAAATACTTGCAAATTGAATCCAAAAGGACATTAAAAGAATTAAACAACATGACCAAGTGGATTTTATTCCAGGTATGCAAAAAGGGGTTCAACACAAGAAAGTCAATTAATATAATACACAACATTAACAAATTAAAAGGGAAAATCATATGGTCATCTCAACTGTTGCAGTAAAGGCATTTGACAAAAGTCAGCATTCTTTCATGATAAAAACATCTCAAAAGGTAGGAATCAAAGGAAACTTACTCAAGATGATAAAGGGCATATAGGAAAACCACAGTGAACATCAGACTCAATGGTGACAGACTGAAAGATTTCCCTCTAAGATTGGGTACAAGACAAAGATGCCCAGTATCAGCACTGCTATTCAACACTGTGCTAGAAGTTCTAGCTACAACAGTTAGGCAAGGAAAAGAAATAGGCATCCAAATTGGAAAGGAAGAAGTAAAGCTGTCACTATTTGAATATGGCATGATCTTATATTTAGAAAATCCTAAAAAAAATGGCAAGAAGCTTCTTGAGTTCAGGAATGTGGCAGAATACAAGATCAGTACACCCACACGCACACACACACACACACACACACACACAAAACAATGGGTTAGTCAACAGTACTAACGAGCTATCCAAAGAAGAAATAAAAAAAATTCCATTTACAATAGCATCTAAAAGAATCAAATATTTAGGAATAAACTTAACTGAGGATGTAAAGGATTTGCACATGAAAACTATGAAACATTGCTAAAAAAATCAAAGATCTGAATAAATGGAAAGATTCCATGTCCATGGATTGGAAGGCTAAATGTCATTAAGATGTCAATTGTACCAAAATTGATCTACAGATTCAATGAAAAACCAATGAAAATTCCAATATACTACTTTTCAGAAATGGAAAAGCCAATTATCAATTTTGTTTAGAGGAAAAAGGGCCTCAAATAGTCAAAAACATCTTGAAAAAGAAGAATGAAGGGAGAGATACAAAGCCTCTTGACTTTAAAGCATATTATAAAGAAACAGTGGTCAAAACAGCATGGTACTGGCATAAAGATATACATATTGATCAGTGGAACAGAAATGAGAGTCCAGAAATAGATCCTCAGACCTATGGTCAATTGATTTTTGAGAAGTCTCCTAAATAATAAAACAGGACAGAACAATCTCTTCAATAAATGGTGTTGGGAGAACTGAGAAAAGAAAGAAAAAGACCTCTATTGCACACCCGATACAGAAATTAACTCAAAATGGATCAAAGATATAAATATAAGAACCAATACCATAAAACTCCTAGAAGAAAATGTAGGGAATCATCTTCAAGATCTAGCAATAAGCAGTAGTTCTTAGACTTTACATCTAAAGCACAAATAGTGAAAGAAAAAATACACAAAAGGGACCTCCTCAAAACTGAATACTTCATTGCTTCAAAGGGCTTTGTCAAAAGGGTGAAAAGGCAACTGACTCAATGGGAGAAAATATTTGGTAAACACAAATCTGATAAGTGTTTGATATCCAGAATATATAAAGAAATCCTACAACTCAATAATAAAAAGACAATTCAATTAAAATTGTGCAAATATGAATAGATATTTTTCCAAAGTGTAAACACAGATGGCTAAAAACACATGAATAGATGCTCAGCTTCACTAGCTAATAGGGAATTGCAAATCAAAACTACAATGAGATGTCATCTCACACCTACTAGAATGGCTGTTATTTAAAAACAGGAAACTACAAGTGTTGGAGAGGATATGGAGTAGAACATTTACTCACTGCTGGTGGGAATGGAAAATGGTATAGCCACTGTAGAGGATAGTTTGGCAGTTACTCAGGAAGCTAAGTATAGAGTTTCCTTAAGACCCAGAAATCCCACTATACAGGATGTACCCCAAAGATCTGAAATCAGGGATTTGAACAGACATTTGCATGCCAATGTTCTTAGCGGCATTATGCATAATTGCCAAAAGATGGAAACAACTCAAGAGTCCATCAACTAATGAATAGATCAACAAAGTGTGGTGTATATATACAATGGAATATTATTCTGTAGTAAGAAGGAATAAAGGTCTGAAGCATGCAACAGCATGGGTGAACCTTGGCATTATGTTAAGTGAAATAAGTCAGAAACAGAAGAATAAATGTATGAGCTCACTGATATGAACTGATTATAATACATAAACTCCTAGACACAAAATACAGAATATAGGTTGCCAGGATATAGAATAAGGCTAGAAACTGGGGATCGGTTGCTTTATATTTGCAGTATGTTTGTCTAGTTCAAACTTGAAAGTTTGGAAATAATAGAGGTGATGGCAGCACATTATTGTGAGAATTATTACAGTGCTAAATGGTGTGTGAACACAGTGAAAAGAGGATGTTTAGAGCCATCTATTTCACCAGAAGTAAAGTTGGTGTTAAAACATGGAAATGTATATCCCAGTGAATCTTATGGTGCACAATGTCTGTGATTAACTGAATAATAAAAACAAAAGTTATTTCATGAACTAAAACAAATGTATGACACTATTACAAGATGTTAATAATAGAGAGGTGTATGGGGAAAATTAAAACTATTGCAAATTATGGGCTACAGTTAGTAAAATTTTAATATTCTTTCATTAACAGTAAAAAATGTACAATACCAAGCATCAATAATAGGGTGTGTAAGAGGAATAGGAGGATTTGGGTTCTCTTTTTTATTTTTATTTCTTTTCCGAAGTAATGAAAATGCTCAAAAATTGATCATGGTGATGTATACACAGCTATGTGATGATATTGTGAGCCAGTGATTTTATATTTTGGATGGTTTCCATGGTGTGTGAGTATATCTCAATAAAATTGCATAAAAATTGTTACCAGAACATGCACACGCTTACTTGATGCCAGTGCTATTCTCTCCACTATAAATCCCTCCAAAAAGCAGTCCACATGTCTGAGTAAATATACTGTAGATATTGTAGGGGTCTAATCAAGTTGAAACCACTTGTAAATCATCCCCAACTCAGTTATCTTAGGGCCATTCACAGAATTGCATTTTTCCTACTGCTTCACAATACTGTACCAGTTAACTTATTAGGATTAGATCTCTAAGCAGATAGAATTTTGATCTTGTTAAATGAAAAGAGGAAAATAATTTTATTCCTACCTGACCAAGAATCCCTTTTAGACCAAAAAAACTTGTATGTCACATGCATAAATTGAGACTAGAAAATTATTTCACCCTAGAGGAATCAATAGATACTATTCTTCTGTATTCTGTCCTTAAAGATTTTGTCCCAATCTCCTATGGATGTAGGAAAAATTAAAAGTGCAGAACACTTTCAGTCTGAGTAGGCACCTCCAAATCCCTACCCAAGCATTCCCAATATCCCATCAAACCAGAAGCCACTAGAGGTTATCTCCCATGATCCAAGACTTCATACAGAAGAACTTAAGAAACTCATGCACTAGCCCATGCAACACTCCCATCCTCTCTGTAAGAAAACCCAAAGGGAAAGGAAGGAGATTTGCCAAAGAAGTAAGAGCAATAAATGAAATTGCCATTCTTTGCTTCCCCATATTCCCAAATCCTCCTCTACTCTTATTCCAGATTCCCCCTGGGCCTACACATTTCACCATAGTTCTCCTTTGCAGTGCATTCTTTAATACACACATCCACCCTGATATCTATTCACATTCACATAGAATGAATTACAGTATTCCTGGAATGTTAGGCTACAGAGACTCACAGAATCACTGAGACAGTTTTCCCAAACACTTGAAAATGATTTATACAGGAGAAACACTTCATTCCCCAGGACCCATGGAAGAGTAGTCTGTGGCTCTGCAACTACTCAGGCTGTATCCACAGATGGCCCTCTTCAGAACCTGAATGTCCATGATGTTTTAGGAGTCAATAATTTTGAAAAACATATCTATAGAAGAGTGCAACCTGCTGGACACATCCCAGAAAAATCTGCTCAGAAATATGGTGCTGGAGAATATCAGTCATTTAGTCTCAGTGGGACATCAGGTCTGCAAATCACATGCACATTACCAGTTGGAGCAAGATGTACTGTGGAGAGAAGGAACTGGATCTTTCCAAATCCAGGATTCATGCAGAGAAAACGGTCCTAAAAAAAAACAAGAAATGCTATCCATGAAACTTCCTCACTGGAAAGACTCATCTGCCATCATGTCATTGAAATCTCATACACAAAAGTATGGCATTAAATGTAGTGAACTGCTAGAAGATTTCACTCACAGATCAAGAATGACTCAATATGTTTTCAGTGACATGGGAAGAAAACCCTACATCAGCAATATATTTGGAAAAGCCCCCAGTGACCAGTCATCTTTTAATCAGCAAAAGCAAACCTGCCCTAGAAGTAAATCATATGAATGTCAACTAATTGGTTAATATTTTATTCAAAACTCTGTCCTTACACATTACAATGCATCTCACATCAGAGAGAAACTATATGGATGTGACCTAGGTGAAAAAAAATTCAGTAAAGTTTCTAACCTTAGATCACATGACAGAATTCACAATGGAGATAAATCTTATTAATGCCATCTATGTGGGAAAGCCTTCAATAGAATTTCTAACCTTAGTCAACTTGAGAGAATTCACAATGGAGAAATCCATCTGATTCTGTTTGAGTCCTGACCTTCTCAGTATTATGTTCACCTGGTTCCAAAAAGTCCCTTTTTTTCCTATTGTTTTGCTGTTTTGCTAGCCCTATCTCCTCTCCACTGGGCTGACTACTCCAAGATTTTCTGGTGTCCTCTCTTAGTGTATCTATGGTTGCAGCCTCTGTTCTCCCTCCTGGTTCCCAGCAGGGATGTCCCCTCCTCCCTCAGGATTGTTTCTGGCAGGGATGGGCATGGGCCCTGTTGCCATGAGAACTTATAGATTTTGCTGATCTCAGCTGTTCCACATATTCATGAGTGTTGTATGAACTTTATCCAATCCCAAATTCCTCTGTGAGGTAAGGTCCATGCAGTTCCTGGCTTTCTGCCAACTGCCATGGAGCAGTAACTACAACCTAGACCTCACCACTCTGCCACCTTGTCCCACCTCTTCCCATGATATTTTGGAGATAAAGATAAACAGGAAAGAATTTTGTTAAAGTGCCAATGAAATCAAGGACTTGGGAGACACTGAGCATGTTTTCCCTTATATATTACAGCCATTCAGTTTTTGTAGATAGCTGTTGGTGTCATTTTTGCCTTGAGACTTCCATGGTTCAATAAGTCCCATTTAATTTTCCCTTTGTTTTTCTCTCATTACACTATGTGCCTACTATAATGGTGAATTCATCATGTTTGGAAGGTAAGAACACTAGTGTTCATTCAGTTGGTAAATATTTATGAAGATCTGGTTGTTCTAGACACATTTTAGGCAGTGTCTCCAGCATGGTGAATAACACAGTCATGGCTTATAGGACACTGGGAAGGTGGGGGTAGGACAAATCCAGGCAAGAAAATAGCCACTTACCATCCAGGATGATAATGTTGCAAAAGAACTAAGTAGAGTTTTATGGAAGCATGGGGAAAGAACATCTTCTTGTAGGATCAAGAAAGGTTTTCCAGGGAGTATAACACCCATGCAGAATTCTTGAGGATTAGCAAAAAATAAACAGGGGGAAGAAGTGAGGGTAGGATTGTAAAAGACAAAACAGAATTTTAAGAACAGGGCATTTGCTTTATTCATTATTTCATTCCCAGAATTTAGAACAATAAATGATAGATATTGGGATAAAAATGATAGATACATTTTTATTGAATTAGTGGATAGATAAATAATTTCAAGACTCCAGGCTCATATTGGAGAGACTAAGCACCTCTAAATAAAGAAAAATTGGTGTGCCTGCAATTTTTAATTGCTACTTAGTCATATTACCAAAAAAAGATTAAAGCAACAACACTGTTTTCTTCAGTTAGTGGATTTTCTAGATTTGGAGGGTATATTTTTTAAATAGGTTATTCTTGATGACCAGCCATAATGTATAATATGTATTTCTAGTGTGAATTTTAAAACTCTGGAAACAGAGGCTAACTACATGAACTTTGAAACAGGATTATACATTTTATACCAAAACCATGTCATTTATTAAGCTTTTAATCCCCTAATACTTATTCATATGATGTTTTCCATATGGCTTATGAGAAACAGTGAAAGATACTATTTCATCTAAGTAGACATTTTCCCATTCCATTTTTCATGAATGTCATGACTTATCTATCAGTTTGGATATGTATTTAACTTACTTCATCCATTTTTGTAGCTATTCTCTCAATCAGATAACTAAAATGAATATTAAGCTTTATTTAATGCTTATAGTACGTGTTTTAATAAATATGCAAGCTTAAAGTCATCAGAATTCTCAAGTTTAAAAGACTTGTATGATTGCTGAAAGTAAGGAAGATAAAAACTAAGAAAGCAGGAATTATTCCCCAAGAAATAGGATGAGGTTTCAGCATAGATGTAATTCTGAGATGTTCATGTAGTAGAATATCTCAAAGAATGAAACATCATTCTTTAAAAAGAGTGTTATAGAATATTGCAGTATATCAAATTGGAATAGTCAGTGACATGAAAACACATCTCTCAGAGGAGGCGGGGCAAGATGGTGGATTGGTGAGGTGTATGTTTTAGTTACTCCTCCAGGGGAGTAGGTAGAAAGCCAGGAACTGAGTGGACTGGACACCTCAGAGCAATCTGACTTTGGGCATATTCATACAACACTCATGAAAACCTGGAACTGCTGAGATCAGTGAAATCTGTAAGTTTTTGCTGCCAGGGGACCCATGCCCCTCCCTGCCAGGCTCAGTCCCATGGGAGGAGGGGCCATCAGCAATGGGAAGGAGAAGGGAGAATCGCAGTGACAGCTCTTACTGGAAACTCATTCTACTGATCCAAACTCCAAACATAGATGACTGAGACCAGACACCAGAGAATCTGAGAGCAGCCAGCCCAGCAGAGAGGAGATAGGCATAGCAAAAAAACAGCAAGAGAAACTCAAAAATAAAAGCGGATGCTTTTTGGAGTTCTGGTGAACATAGAAAGGGGAAGGGCAGAGCTCAGGCCCACAGGCTCATTTGCAAAACCCAAAGAAAAACTGATCTCTCTGCCCCCTGGATCTTTCCTTAATAGCCCTAATTGCTTTGTCTCTTAGCATTTCAATAATGCAGTAGATCTGCCTGGAGGGACTTTTTTTCTTTATCTTTTTTTTTTTTATTTTCTAAAACAATTACTCTAAGAAGCCCAATACAGAAAGCCTCAAAGACTTGCAATTTGGGCAGGTCAAGACAAGAGCAGAAATGAGAGCTCTGAGACAAAAGGCAATAATCCAGTGGCTGAGAAAATTCATTAAGCACCACAACTTCCCAAGAATAGGGGGGTGTCCACTCACAGCCATCATCCTGGTGGACAGGAAACACTCCTGCCCATCACTGACCCCATAGCCCAGAGCTGCCCCAGACAACCGAATGTGACAGAAGTGCTTACAATAACACACATACACCACACAATTGGGCATGGACATTAGCCTTCCGTGCACCCCCTGCTGGCTGTCCCAGACTTGGGAAGGTGGAGCAGTGGGAATTAACAAACCCTATTCAGACATCATTTCAGCAGACTGTGAGCCTCCCTACACAGACCGGCAGCCCAGAACCACCCTGGGGGGATGGCACTCACCTGTGACATAGCACAGTCATCCCTCAACAGAGGACCAGGGGGTGCAAGGCCTGGAGGAAGGACCCACTCACAAGTCTCAGGGGACACACACCAATACCAAGGACTTGTGGGTCAGTGGCAGAGACAAACTGTGGCAGGACTGAACTGAATGATTAGACTATTGCAGCAGCTTTAAAACTCTAGGAACACCAGGGAGAATTGGTTGTTAGAGCCGCCCCCCACCCTGACCACCCAGACACATGGCCCTTATACAGGGCAGGCAACACCAACTATACACGCAAGTTTGGTACACCAACTGGACCCCACAAGACTTAATCCCCCACTCACCACAGAGGCAAAGCGGGGGAGAACTGGCTTGAGGGGTACAGGTGGCTTGCGGTTGCCACCTGCTGGTTAGTCACAGAAAGTTTACACCATGAAGCTGTAGACCAGAAAAATTAGAGACAAGGATTTCAATTGGTTTACAAATCCTAAAAGAACACTTCCAGGTTAAGCAAATGCCAAGAGGCCAAAAACAACAGAAAATTTTAAAGCACATGAAAAAAACAGACGATATGGATAACCCAAGCCCAAGCACCCAAAACAAAAGATCAGAAGAAATACAGTACTTAGAGCAACTAATTAAAGAAATAAAGATGAGTGATGAGACCATGGCACAGGATATAAAGGACATCAAGAAGAGCATGGAACAGGATATAAAGGACATCAAGAAGACCCCAGAAGAGCATAAAGAAGACATTGCAAGACTAAATAAAAAAATAGATGATCTTATGGAAATTAAAGAAAATGTTGACCAAATTAAAAAGATTCTGGATACTCATAGTACAAGACTAGAGGAAGCTGAACAATGAATCAGTGACCTGGAAGATGACAGAATGGAAAATGAAAGCACAAAAGAAAGAATGGGGAAAAAATTAAAAAAATCAAAATGGACCTCAGGGATATGATAGATAATATAAAATGTCCAAATATAAGACTTATTGGTGTTTCAGAAGGAGAAGAAAAGGGTAAAGGTCTAGGAGGAGTATTCAAAGAAATTATTGGGGAAAACTTCCCAAATCTTCTAAACAACACAAATACACAAATCATAAATGCCCAGTGTTCTAGTTTGCTAATGCTGCAGAATGCAAAACACCAGAGATGGACTGGCTTTTATAAAAAGGGGGTTTATTTGGCTATACAGTTACAGTCTTAAGGCCATAAAGTGTCCAAGGTAACACATCAGTAATCAAGTACCTTCACTGGAGGATGGCAAATGGCGTCCGGAAAACCTCTGTTAGCTGGGAAGGCACGTGGCTGGCGTCTGCTCCAAAGTTCTGGTTTCAAAATGGCTTTCTCCCAGGACACTCTTCTCTAGCAAGCTTGCTCTTCTTCAAAATGTCACTCACAGCTGCACTGAGTTCCATCTCTTTGAGTCAGCACGTTTATATGGCTCCACTGATCAAGGCCCACCCTGAATGGGTGGGGCCATGCCTCAATGGAAATATCCTATCATCTACAGTTGGGTGGGGCGCATCTCCATGCAAACAACCTAATTCAAACATTCCAACTTAATCCCCACTATTCTGTCTGCCCCACAAGATTGCATCAAAGAATATGGCTTTTTCTGGGGGACATAATACATTCAAACCGGCACATTCCACCCCCTGGACCCCAGAAAAACATATTCTTTCCAAGTACAAAATACATTCATTCCATCACAATATCACAAAAAGTTAAATCATTTCAGTAACAAAAGTTAAGTACAAGATCCCATCAAAATCAATTACAGGCATGGTGGGTCCTAAGGCACAATTCTCCTTTAGCTTTGGATCTGTGGACTTAGAACAAGTTATATGCTTCCAATATACAAAGGAGGGACATTCACAGGATAAACATTCCCATTGCCATAAGGGGAAAGAGTAAGGAAAACAGGGTTAACAGGACCAAAACAGTTCCTAAAACCTGCAGGACAAACTCCATTAGATTTCAAAGTCTGAGAGTCATTTATAGAACAACGTTGCATCCTTGGGGCTTGAGAGAGCAGGAGCCTAACCCTTCCTAAGAGACTTTTCAGCAGCCCTTTCCTCTCCAAATGCTTAGGTGAGTGCTCCAACATACCCACACATTGGGGAGACCACCTTCTCGGCCCCACCCTCCTCAAACATCAGGGCAGCTCCCGGATTCCCTTCCATCTCCAGGGCACACGCTCAACCCCTTCAGAACAGTGTGGTGGCAGCCAGGCTCTCCCCAATTCCCTGGTAATGTGCTCCAACCTCTTTGGGACCTGAGGTGGCAAAACTCTTCCAGAGCATCGAGGCGGAAAGCCCGCCCTCGACCTCCAGGGCAAACTCACCCTTTCCATGCATGTGGGCTGCTCCATTCTCCCAGCCCGAGGCCTCTTGACTCCAGACCTCAACCTCCATGGCTCTGTCTTTGAAGAGATTTTTCCTTTAATTTTTTCCTTGTCTGTCTCCTCCAGTCCAGACTGGCAATGCCTCTGTCTATAAAGATCTCACAAAAATTCTGTTGGCTTTGCATGAAGCACGCAGGGGTCAAAGCCATCAGACAATAGGACTTTCCACAAATCCTTTCTGCTTAACTCCTTTTCCAATCTTGGCTTGTACTGAAATGGTGGCTGGGTTCCATGTTTGGTTACATCCTCATGTTGGTCTGTAGCTTCTGGGATTCCACCCCCTGGAAGCTCGTAATTTTCAGCTTCTGGTCTCTTTGAACCCAAGAGTACAGTTCTAAGTTTATCTCTTTCTGCTCGCATTTTACTATAAGCTGCAAGGAGAAGCCAGGGTATATCCTCCACAGGTAGTCTGGAGATCTCCTCAGCTAAGTATTCCAGTTTGTCACTTTTAAATTCTTCCTTCCATCTGATACCAGGACTCAATTTTGCCAAATTCTCTGCCACTTTAAAACAAGGTTCGCCTTTCTTCCAGTTCACAACAACACATTGATCATCTCTGTTCAAGACCTCATCAGAAGTATCTTTAGAGTCCATATTTCCACAAACAGTCTCTTTAAAGCAGTTTTGGCCTTTTCTATCAAGCTCATCCCAATTCTTCCAGAATCTTCCCCTTATCCATTTAAAAAGCCGTTCCAACATGTTTGGTATTTGCAAACTCAGCAGCAAAAGCACCCCACTTCTGGTACCAAAATCTGTTCTAGTTTGCTAATGCTGCAGAATGCAAAACACCAGAGATGGACTGGCTTTTATAAAAAGGGGGTTTATTTGGCTATACAGTTACAGTCTTAAGGCCATAAAGTGTCCAAGGTAACACATCAGTAATCAAGTACCTTCACTGGAGGATGGCAAATGGCGTCCAGAAAACCTCTGTTAGCTGGGAAGGCACGTGGCTGGATAGGCTTTTATAAAATGGGGGTTTATTTCACTACACAGTTACAGTCTTAAGGCCACAAAACGTCCAAGGGAACACATCAGTAATCGGGTACCTTCACTGGAGATGGCCAATGGCATCCGGAAAACCTCTCTTAGCTGGGAAGGCACATGGCTGGCGTCTGCTCCAAAGTTCTGGTTTCAAAATGGCTTTCTCCCAGGACACTCTTCTCTAGCAAGCTTGCTCTTCTTCAAAATGTCACTCACAGCTGCACTGAGTTCCATCTCTTTGAGTCAGCACGTTTATATGGCTCCACTGATCAAGGCCCACCCTGAATGGGTGGGGCCATGCCTCAATGGAAATATCCTATCATCTACAGTTGGGTGGGGCGCATCTCCATGCAAACAACCTAATTCAAACATTCCAACTTAATCCCCACTATTCTGTCTGCCCCACAAGATTGCATCAAAGAATATGGCTTTTTCTGGGGGACATAATACATTCAAACCGGCACACCCAGCAAACTCCAAAGAGAATAAATCCAAATAAACCCACTCTGAGACATATTCTGATCACACTGTCAAATATAGAAGAGAGGGAACAAGTTCTGAAAGCAGAAAGAGAAAAGCAATTCACCACATACAAAGGAAACAGCATAAGACTAAGTAGTGACTACTCAGCAGCCACCATGGAGGCAAAAAGGCAGTGGCATGACATATTTAAAATTCCTAGTGAGAAAAATTTCCAACCAAGAATACTTTATCCAGCAAAGCTCTCCTTCAAATTTGAGGGAGAGCTTAAATTTTTCATAGACAAACAAATGCTGAGAGAATTTGCTAGCAAGAGACCTGCCCTACTGGAGGTACTAAAGGGAGCCCTACAGACAGAGAAACAAAGAAAGGAGAGAGAAACATGGAGAAAGGTTCAGTACTAAAGAGATTCGGTATGGGTACATTAAACAATATTAATAGAGAGAGGGAAAAATATATACATCAAACATAAACCAAAGGATAAGATGGCTGATTCAAGAAATGCCTTTGTGGTTATAACATTGAATGTAAATGGATTAAACTCCCCAATTAAAAGGTATAGATTTGCAGAATGGATCAAAAAAAAAAAATGAACCATCAATATGCTGCATACAAGAGACTCATCTTAAACACAGGGACACAAAGAAATTGAAAGTGAAAGGATGGAAAAAATATTTCATGCCAGCTACAGCCAAAAGAAAGCAGGTGTAGCAATATTAATCTCAGATAAAATAGACTTTAAATGCAGGGATGTTTTGAGAGACAAAGTAGGTCACTACATATTAATAAAAGGGGCAATTCAACAAGAAGAAATAACAATCACTAATGTTTATGCACCCAATTAAGGTGCCACAAAATACATGAGAGAAACACTGGCAAAACTAAAGGAAGCAATTGACGTTTCCACAATAACTGTGGGAGACTTCAACACATCACTCTCTACTATAGATAGATCAACCAGGCAGAAGACAAATAAGGAAATTGAAAACCTAAACAATCTGATAAATGAATTGAATTTAACAGACATATATAGAACATTACATCCCAAATCACCAGGATACACATAGTTCTCTAGTGCTCATGAGACTTTCTCCAGAATAGATCATATGCTGGGAAATAAAACAAGGCTCAGTAAATTTAAAAAGATTGAAATTATTCAAAGCACATTCTCTGACCAAAATGGAATACAATTAGAAGTCAATAACCCTAAGAGACTTAGGAAATTCACAAATACCTGGAGGTTAAACAACACACTCCTAAACAATCAGTGGATTAAAGAAGAAATAGCAAGAGAAATTGCTAAATATATAGAGATGAATGAAAATGAGAACACAACATACCAAAACCTATGGGATGCAGCAAAAGTGGCACTGAGGGGGAAATTTATAGCACTAAATGCATATAGTAAAAAGGAAGAAAGAGCCAAAATCAAATAACTAATGGATCAACTGAAGATGCTAGAATATGAACAGCAAACCAATCCTAAACCAAGTAGAAGAAAAGAAATAACAAGGATTTAAGCTGAAATAAATGGCATAGAGAACAAAAAACAATAGAGAGGATAAATTACACCAAAAGTTGGTTCTTTGAGAAGATCAACAAGATTGACAAGCCCCTAGCTAGACTGACAAAATAAAAAACAGAGAAGACCCATATAAACAAAATAATGAATGAGAAAGGTGACATTACTGCAGATCCCAAGGGAATTAAAATACATATATAAGAGAGTACTATGAACATCTGTATGGCAACAAACTGGATAATGTAGAGGAAATGGACAATTTCCTGGAAACATATGGACAACCTAGACTGACCAGAGAAGAAACAGAAGACCTCAACCAACCAATCATAATCAAAGAGATCCAATCAGTCATCAAAAAGCTTCCCACAAATAAAAGCCCAGGGCCAGATGGCTTCACAGGAGAATTCTACCAAACTTTCCGAAAAGAATTGACACCAATCTTACTTAAACTCTTTCAAAACATTGAAGAAAATGGAACACTACCTAACTCATTTTATGAAGCTAACATCAATCTAATACCAAAACCAGGCAAAGATGCTACAAAAAGGGAAAACTACCAGCCAATCTCCCTAATGAATATAGATACAAAAATCCTCAACAAAATACTTGCAAATCAAATCCAAAGACACATTAAAAAAATCATACACCATGACCAAATGGGGTTCATTCCAGGCATGCAAGGATGGTTCAACATAAGAAAATCAATCAATGTATTACAACACATTAAGTAATCAAAAGGGAAAAATCAAATGATCATCTCAATAGGTGCTGAAAAAGCATTCAACAAAATCCAACATCCCTTTTTGATAAAAACACTTCAAAAGGTAGGAATTGAAGGAAACTTCCTCAACATGATAAAGAGCATATATGAAAAACCCACAGCCAGCATAGTACTCAATGGTGAGAGACTGAAAGCCTTCCCTCTAAGATCAGGAACAAGACAAGGATGCCCGCTGTCACCACTGTTATTCAACATTGTGCTAGAAGTGCTAGCCAGGGCAATCTGGCAAGACAAAGAAATAAAAGGCATCCAAATTGGAAAGAAAGAAGTAAAACTATCATTGTTTGCAGATGATATGATCTTATATCTGGAAAACCCTGAGAAATCGACTATACAGCTACTAGAGCTAATAAACAAATTTAGCAAAGTAGCGGGATACAAGATTAATGCACATAAGTCAGAAATGTTTCTATATGCTAGAAATGAACAAACTGAAGAGACATTCAAGAAAAAGATACCATTTTCAATAGCAACTAAAAAAATCAAGTACCTAGGAATAAATTTAACCAAAGATGTAAAAGACCTATACAAAGAAAACTACATAACTCTACTAAAAGAAATAGAAGGGGACCTTAAAAGATGGAAAAAATATTCCATGCTCAAGGATAGGAAGGCTAAATGTCATTAAGAAGTCAATTGTAGCCAAACTCATCTACAGATTCAATGCAATCCCAATCAAAATTCCAACAACCTACTTTGCAGACTTGGAAAAGCTAGTTACCAAATTTATTTGGAAAGGGAAGATGCTTCGAATTGCTAAAGACACTCTAAAAAAAGAAAAACCAAGTGGGAGGACTTACACTCCCTGACTTTGAAGCTTAATATAAAGCCACAGTTGTCAAAACACCATGGTACTGGCACAAAGATAGACACATAGATCAATGGAATTGAATTGAGAATTCAGAGATAGACCCCCAGATCTATGGCTGACTGATCTACAATAAGGCCCCCAAAGACACTGAACTGGGTCATAAAGGTCTTTTCAACAAATGGGGCTGGGAGAGTTGGATATCCATATCCAAAAGAATGAAAGAGGACCCCTACCTCACACCCTACACAAAAATTAACTCAAAATGGACCAAAGATATCAATATAAAAGAAAGTACCATAAAACTCCTAGAAGATAATGTAGGAAAACATCTTCAAGACCTTGTATTAGGTGGCCACTTCCTAGACTTTACACCCAAAGCACAAGCAACAAAAGAAAAAATAGATAAATGGGAACTCCTCAAGCTTAGAAGTTTCTGTACCTCAAAGGAATTTCTCAAAAAGGTAAAGAGGCAGCCAACTCAATGGGAAAAAGTTTTTGGAAACCATGTATCTGACAAAAGACTGATATCTTGCATATATAAAGAAATCCTACAACTCAATGATGATAGTACAGACATGCCAATTATAGAATAGGCAAAAGTTATGAAAAGACAGTTCTCTGAAGAGGAAATACAAATGGCCAAGAAACACATGAAAAAATGTTCAGCTTCACTAGCTATTAGAGAGATGCAAATTAAGACCACAATGAGATACCATCTCACACCGATTAGAATGGCTGCCATTAAACAAACAGGAAACTACAAATGCTGGAGGGGATGTGGAGAAATTAGAACTATTATTCATTGTTGGTGGGACTGTATAATGGTTCAGCCACTCTGGAAGTCTGTCTGGCAGTTCCTTAGAAAACTAGATATAGAGATACCCTTCGATCCAGTGATTGCACTTCTCGGTATATACCCAGAAGATCGGAGAGCAGTGACACTAACAGATATCTGCATGCCAATGTTCATAGCAGCATTATTCACAATTGCCAAGAGACGGAAACAACCCATGTGTCCTTCAACAGATGAGTGGATAAATAAAATGTGTTATATACACACAATTGAATACTACATGGCAGTAAGAAGGAACAATGTTGTGAAACATATGACAACATGGATGAACCTTGAAGACATAATGCTGAGTGAAATAAGCCAGGCACAAAAAGAGAAATATTATATGCTACCGCTAATGTGAACTTTGAAAAATGTAAAACAAATGGTTTATAATGTAGAATGTAGGGGAACTAGCGATAGAGAGCAATTAAGGAAGAGGGAACAATAATCCAAGAAGAACAGATAAGCTATCATGGGTTAATTTAATGTTCTGGAAATACCCAGGAATGATTATGGTCTGTTAATTTCTGATGGGTATAGTAGGACCAAGTTCACAGAAATGTTGCTATATTAGGTTACTTTCTTGGGGTAGAGTAAGAACACGTTGGAAGTAAAGTAGTTATCTTAAGTTAGTTGTCTTTTTCTTACTCCCTTGTTATGGTCTCTTTGAAATGTTCTTTTATTGCATGTTTTTTTTGTATTTTTTTAAATCTTTTTTTTATTTTTCATACA
Source organism: Choloepus didactylus (assembly GCF_015220235.1). Taxonomy (NCBI): domain Eukaryota; kingdom Metazoa; phylum Chordata; class Mammalia; order Pilosa; family Megalonychidae; genus Choloepus; species Choloepus didactylus. Next base: position 8,710,070 of record NC_051332.1, read on the forward strand.
ATTGATTTAGAAAAAAAGTTTCAAAAAAAAGAAAAACAAGGAAAAACATATGCAGAGCCCCCTTGAGGAGCTGGTGGAGAATGCAGGGGTATTGGCCTGCCCTACCTCGATGGTTGCTAACATGCCCACAGACATAGGGGATTGGTGGTTTGATGGGTTGAGCTCTCTACCATGGAATTTGCCCTTGGGAAGACGGTTGCTGCAAAGGAGAGGCTAGGCCTCCCTACAATTGTGCCTAAGAGCCTCCTCTCGAATGCCTCTTTGTTGCTCAGATGTGGCCCTCTCTCTCTAGCTAAGCCAACTTGAAAGGTGAAATCACTGCCCTCCCCCCAACGTGGGATCAGACACCCAGGGGAGTGAATCTCCCTGGCAATGTGCAATATGACTCCTGGGGAGGAATGTAGACTTGGTATCATGGGATGGAGAACATCTTCTTGACCAAAAGGGGGATGTGAAAGGAAATGAAATAAGCTTCAGTGGCAGAGAGATTCCAAAAGGAGCCAAGAGGTCACTCTGGTTGGCACTCTTATGCACAATATAGACAAACCTTTTTGGTTGTAATGAATTGGGGTAGCTGGTGGTAGATACCTGAAACTATCAAACTACAACCCAGAACCCATGAATCTTGGAGACAATTGTATAAAAATGTGGCTTATGAGGGGGGACAGTGGGATTGGGGGGGCCATAGGGATCACACTCCTGCTTGTCTAGTTTGTGGATTGATGAGTGGAAAGGTGGGGGAAGGAAACAAACAAACAAACAGACAAGGGCGCCCAGTGTTCTTTTTTACTTTAGTTGCTCTTTTTCACTTTAATTATTATTCTGGTTATTTTTCTGTGTGTAGTAATAAGGGTGTTGGGGATTGATTTTGGTAATGAATGTACAACTATGTAATGGTGCTGTGGACAATCAAATGTACGATTCGTTTTGTATGACTGTGTGGTATTTGAATATATCTCAATAAAATGAATTAAAAAATGCTTATTGAGTACCTCCTGCCAGTTAGCAAAGCTATTGATTTGTAAAACACTGTGCTAGATAGTGTGATTTAGAGTAATACCTGCTGAATGATTTTTGGAATAGTGTTTGTTCTGATAGATGATTTGGGAAATGATTCATTTTGGTATGAACTGTGTACAAAATGCTCCTGTAAAACATTTTCTGGAAAATGGGGATCACTGCACACATTTTCCCCTGTAGTGATGGTTCTGTTTTTTAAAGTTAATTGAGGTCTATGCAGAGAATATTAACTGGAGGCTGAATTTATTTTGTTGAATAAAATAAAAAATCAATGGAAAAAAAAAAAAAAGAAAACACACCTCTCACTGCTCTTGCGCTAGTGGCCCAATTACAGTGGCAGTGTTGATTATCAGCAACTCTCATTCACCTCACCCCTCATTTTTTGTGCCCAAAAGTCTTCTCTAACAAGAAGAGTTAGAATTCCTTGAAAGGAAATAATGCCTATCTTCAGGGACAGAAAAAGTCAGAATGGTTTTAGAATATCCATTTCTCTAAAAATTGTGATATTTTTGAAAACTGGGAGGAAGAAGGAGGCCACTTAAAGGGTCTCCCATGAAAAGAATTTTGAACACAATATTAATTTAAAAAAATAACTACAACTTATTTATTATGGTTTATTAAAATATCTTTACTTTGTTAAGTTTCATATGTTCATAATGATATTTAAAATTGAAAAGAAAATATAGCATGTAAAAAAATCTAATATGAATTCTCCCAGTTGACTATTTTAAATAGTAACCCCCCTGTTTTCAACTGATTTTAATAAAGGTTTTCATAAGTAAGTGCATATGTGTATACACACACACACACACACACACACACACACACTCACACATATGTTTATAGGTATATATGTGTAAAGCCATGTGTATGCATATGTATGTATTTTTAAACTTGTTCTGTTCATTTGGTATCTGTGTATTATAGAACTGTATTTTTGTTTCTCTGTGCAAGCAGTGAATTCTAAACACAGGAATTTTTATGCTAAGACAAGCATTGCCTGAAATATGGAAATTCTCTTGTATGGGATAGAAACTTTTCCCATATATTATCAAATAGAAAAAAGTTATTCATCATGTCCTTGGCTAACAAATTAGTCAAATTTCTCAAATAAACCTCGGACAGTTAACTAAATAGACTCAATCCCCTGTTTTCCAGGCTATGAAAACTCTAACTGGTTCTGCTAATATCTGTCAGCAAAAATGAATCAACTTTTAAATAATTCTAAATGAGCAGGTCATTTGACAAACCAACAGACAGATCAATGGGTTTCACAATGTTAACTAATTCAGACTTTATAGGTCCATCACTTTGAAGGGAGATTCCAACTTGTGAGAAACTGAAACCTATTTGAGAGATATAGATCTTAAAAAAATACATTTCATGTAAAAAGTGAAGTTTATCTATAAAAAAAGGAAACTTGGTCTTACTACCAGTGGCTTTTGTTTGACTCACCTTGGAAGAATCCAGCATGTCCTAAGCCTTGACAAAGAAGCAATGATCAATGACCCAGATTTGGTTATTTTGGCTAGTCTAAGAAATAATTAAATTACCACACTTACAGGAAGGTTCCACAATAATTTTCTTGATACCCTATTTTCCTCCAACTAAGCCTATCTTTTTATTTTAGAATGGAATAAAAACTAGTTTACAATAAGACTAATTTGTGAAATGTTTATTTTTTATTTTTAGAATAAGTTTGCATAAGCAAAGAATTAAATTTTGTAATACTTGCATTTGTATGGCTTTGTCTATTCTTTAAGGTGTTTGAAGCATCCAAACGAATCAGATACATTGTAGTAGGGAGAATAATTCAAAACACCCCTCCTCTTAATATCCCCATCTTAAACCCCAGTGCCTGTGAATATGTTGATTTACTTGGCCAAAGGGACTTGGTAGGTGTGATTACATTAAGGATCTTGAAAAGGGAAGATTATTTTCTATTATCTGGTTAGACCCAATGGAATCATAATTAGAGAACTTCAGCTGGCTGCATACTAAGGAAGAGGGGTCAGAGAAAGATAATGTTACTGCCATTGGTCCTTGACTACAGAGGAAGAGACCTCAAGCTAAAGCAGAAAGGCACCTGCCTCTGGAGACATTCTGATTTTAACAGTGAAATGCATGTCTGACTTCTTACACTCAGAACTGTAAGAGAATAGATTCATGTTTTCTTAAGCCACTAAATTGTGGTAATTTGTCACAGTAGTAATAGAAAACTAGTACATATAAGTCATGTGTATTGTGGTTTAAATTTTTTTGCACTTAATTATGATTATAACCAATGATATGATAGCCTTTGCCTAAATAATATGTGTTTCTAAAGTTTTTTTTTTATATTGTTCATGCTTAGAACGGTGTTGGATATATTGAAAATATTCAATAAGTACTTCTTTTGTTAAAAATTAATATAGAATTTTTACATTGAGTACTAAATGAAGGAAAATTAGTTGTGTGTCTTCCTCTCCTTGAACAGAAGCATGTCTAACATTAAACAGTCTACCAACTAGTGTAAAATATCAGTTTCTTCAGATGAGGTTGCTGAGGGTTATAAAATAAATGAGAATTTTAGAATCTTTAGAAGGTCATAGGAAAAGGAGTGCTTGAATGTTTGATAAGATTTAAAAATGTTTCTTTATATAGTGCTATCATATTTGATATGAAAGCTAACCATTAGACAATCATGAAATGTTCTCCCTAAGAACTATCCCATTCTTCTAGAATTGTCACCTCCAGCCCAGTGATGCATATGACATCCCTGAGTACAGCCATGTCATTCCTCATCCCTAGTTCATTTTGACTGTTGATTGTTTTAAGAGGGTGTCCCATGTCAGGGTGCTAGACATACTTGTTTCCTTCCAGGGAACAATTTGGGTACTGTGGTTGGCACTTTCTTAATCTCAGCTGATGATTCCTTTCCCTGGGATTTGAGATAAATCCAAAGGAGAATATGCACATTTACTCTAGGTGGAGAACCTTCAATATATAAGTTTGATCATTGATAGAAGCTATTTATTTTACCATAAGAATAAAGCCAGTCTCTAGAAATAGGGTAGGATGAATTTGACACATGGAGAGAAGCAGAGGCAAGAAGATGAATTACCAAGGGCTTTGTATGCCAAGTTCTGATTTTCCTGAAGGCCAGCCACATTTTCCCTTATTCCATTTAGTAAGATTTCAGTTGGAATTTACATAAACCCTATTCAAAGGGGCTTCATAGAAAATCCAGTATCTGGCTTTAGGCATAACTTAATCAAAGGCTAAAAAAAAATGTCAATTGGACTTGGGCTTTCTCCAAACCTCAGGTCTGCCTTCCACTGGATTGGCTCATCCTGGGAAGGATTAAGACCCCAAATCATCTACAGAACTTCCATCAGTGCAAACTGCACATTTAAGTCACATGGGCAGAGAGAGGGAAATTTAAGAACCAGTGTTTGTCCTTCCACATTCTCATTTCCCTGACTATACCATTACAGAAGTATGTGTCAAGTGGGATCTTTAATCAGCCTGGGTCCATGACTCTGCTGAGCAGAGCTCTTTCACTGACCTATGATGGGTATGAAGGAGTAAGAAGTAACCTTTATATTTGAACTTATTATGATTTGGGGGTTGTTTATTATGATAGTATAATAGAGTCTATTTTGACTGCTTAAAAAATAGGTACTAGAATTGAAGTATTATGTAACAGAAAACCTAAAATATGTGACATTGATTTTAAGGCTTGCTGGAAAGTGGTGAGGAAAATGTTGGAGGTGTAAGGATGGTGATTCCTGTTATGAAATGGTAAAATATATGGTAAAACTGTTATTCTTACAATAATTTGAAAGACACATAATATTCCTAATGACTTTGAAGTTCCAGGTGAAAATGTTAGAAAACAGAATGCTATTAGGGGGTTGCTTATTATAGTTTGCCTTTACCAATGGACTTCAAAAAACAGAGACACTAACAAAATTATTATCCAGTGTGCAAGCATGAATCAGAGGGACAGGAGAGAGTCTAGAAACTTGGGGACTTGCAAATTGAAAGAGGCTATTGGTTCTCTGGTTTTGAGCTACAAACGCAAATTAGAACTTAGACTTGAAGCAAAGATCAAGTTAAAAGACAGCTAACTTACCCTTCTGAAAAACCTCTTAATGATTTAAAATGGTGTGAACTAAATGTTTTCAATTGAATAAATGGCCCAAACAAAAGAAACTAAGTCGATGGAAGAATCACTGATCCACAGAGATCAACAGACTCAAGGTAACTACAATTAAGTAATAAAACTTTGGAGTAATAAAATTTACAAATATATTGAATATTTTGCACAATTGAATATTGAATGTAGGAGATGGAGATGACTTTGTTACTCTGTGGGTCTATGGACCAAGCAAAATAGATGTAGACCACCAAGAGATATCTGACTTAAGCTTAGTGCTGCCCTTAGATGGGACTTTGGATTTGTACCTTGAGAGGTAAGGGGATTCGATGTGTTTTGCTGGTGGAATGCAGATGAATGTAGGGGAAGACTCTGGGAATCCTTTGGGCTACTCACAAATGTTCAGTGACATGCTGGTTCATCACAGGAACTCCCTTCTCTAGTAATTTTTTCTCAGGCATGTTTGCATGAAAGGAGAAGGTACATGTGTGGTTTACCAAGTTTTCTCTTCCCTGAGAGTGTGGTCATGGAAGCTTAGGTCCAGATGGAGTCTCCTTAAGCCTGACACTGACTATGATACGCAGAGTCCCCTTGCCAATATATGGAATAATCTAGACCATCCTGATAGAATCCACTTCATTAACAGTTCAGAAAAACATAACAGAAATGTGTTTTTATGGTTAGTTAATAAAGCTCCATTGTCAAGAGAATAAAATATGATTAGCATAGGCACAGGTCACCTGAGGGGTATAGTCTTTTATCAGATCAAGTTTGTGATATGGCAAAGGAGTTGGTTTTCCCCAAGACTGGCATTTAATGGGTGTTATGATTACAGAAGTAGTTGAGTGGCTGAGGGAGAGTAAAATAAATATATATCTAGTTCATTAAAATTCCCCTTCATCTGTCATATCTGCATCTAACTCTTGATATTCTTATCTTCTTTGTATTTCATGGCATATACTAGGAACCTCTCTTTTTTTGCTTGACAGGTTGAGTCAACTGGAAAATGCAAAATCAATGCAAAGTATTGAAACTAACCTAAGTCATAGCTCTGACTACTCAAATTAACACTCACATTAGAAAAACATGCTATTGTGAAAATTTCCAGTGTTCCCCACTATTTCCTGAGCTCCACCACATAGAAGATTCTCAGAGGATGATTGTACCACACAGATTATCTTCAAATGCAGGATTTCTCTTGGGCTTTTTATATAATTTCTAATAATATCAAATCTTACAAAAAGCCAATTCACCATCCTCCCTCCACTCCTGTTTTGTACTAACTCTGGAAACTCCAGTTAATTTGTACATTATGCCTGTGAATAATAATGTTCTTGGAATATTGCTTTTTTATTTCACTGTAGCAGTGATTATAAATTGTATTCTCAAACTTTACACTTTTAAAACAAATCATATTTCTTAAATTAAACAAAAATAATACACTGCCCAGTTCTATGACAGCCCAATTCTGAAATGACCTGTGATTTACTTCTCAGCTGTTGTAATGAGAGCTTTAATGTGACTTTAAAACAAAAAGAAAGCCATCTGTGAAAGTTGATTTTATCACATTGGTTTAAGCAATGAACTGTATAATTTGTTTCCTTGCCAATTATTTCTTTGGTTAGGCTTGCCAAGGAAAAAACCAAGTAAAATCATTTTTGGAGTAGAAAAATATTTAAAGGACTGAGAAGCTGCCCTAAGGTATAATCTTAGATATGACTTTCATCTGTAACTACACAGACAACATGTATAATTACTTTGTTTTATAATCCAGAGAGGCAAATGAGTTTTGGCAGCTTTGCATAGTAATTCCTTGACTATTAGAGAATGGAGTGTGAGTATTCTGGAATTATAATTGCTACCCAAACTGGATGGACCACTCTATCTGTATGAACACAATATTTAGGTAGGTTTAAAACCAAATTTAGGTACCAGCTTCCATGCCCCAGGCCAGTGCAGGCACTCAGGCCTCAGTGGTGCAGTGATGAACACCATTCACCAAACAGTGAAGCTAGAGGCATCCAGGACCCAAATGCCAGTAAATCCCAACACTGGAGCATGAGTCACCCTGTATGAAAAGGAGGACTCATTAGAGGTCTTGGTGTTAGTGGTGGTGGCCTTGAAGGAGGTGGAGGATGAGGAGGAGAAGGCAGTGTCACCAGCACCAGCACTGGCTGATTTTAACACCAATATTTATGGGGTGGATGGACATACACCTATAAGCCATGATGACTCTGTGCTCTTATCTGGTATCCACCACTCTAATGAAGAGTATTTCAGAAAACTAGAAGAGCTGAAGACTGTACACATGGAAACTATGGCAAAGTTAGAGAAAATGTACCAGAATAAATTAAGTCTAAAGGGAATTCAGCCAGTGATAATCAGGGAAGATGCTCCTAGTACCTCTTCTAGATCTGTATCAGAAAAAAAAGCTTCCATCACTCTGAATCCTTAATGCCATCACATTCAGAGCCTGATTCAGGCCAGTCTTACCCCTTGAGTATGTCTTCCCCTGAAGAAGAGCTGCCCAACCTATTAAAGGAGTACTCTGAGGGAAACAAAATGATGGCCTGTGGTAGGGAGCTCAGCAACAACACTTGGACAGACTTTTATGTTGAAGATTATATTCAGCATGAAGATCCTGACTTCCCTGCAGTTGAAAAAACAAGGAAGAAACAGAAAGAATGGGTGCCAAAGATTGCAGTACCAGAGCCATTTCAAATGATGATTACAGAAGAGAAGAAAAAAGAAGAGAAAATGAAATCCAAGTCAGATACTGAAATGGTGAAATGGCACATAAACTTTTCAAAAAATAAGATGGTGCAGAGCACCAGAAGAAATTTCAAGTCAATCCAGTTCCTGCATATGTCTTTCTCTCCCTTTTTCATGATATAGTCAAGCAAAATGAAGAACTGAGGAGGTATATGAAGGAGAAAAACAAAGAAGCTCTTTCGGCCTCATAAAAGCCATTTAAGTTTATTGCAAGGGAGAAACAGAAGCAAGAAGTCTGGGAAAAGCAGCTGAGGGATTTTTTAAAGTTGAAAAGAAACCAAATTGAATTAAAGCCAAACCTAAACCTCCATGTAATTATGGGTCAAATTCCAGTGACAGGTTAAAGAAGAAATCTATAGAAACATTAAGAAGCAACTGAAAGCCCAAGAATTTCTACAGAATTTGTCCCCTCTGTCTCATAGACCAGTTCATAGAACTCTTGCTACAAGGAAACCCAAAAGTACTGAAGAGGCTGAGAAATGGAAGGATAAACACAAGGTCAGGTACCAGACTCCTGATTTTGAAGACCTTCCTGAGAAATATCAGAAACACCTCTCAGATCATAGGTATCCAAAACTCCTAACAGTTTGAAAACCATTTGGTCTTACCACATCCCCACAGGCATCCTCTAAAAGAGGGAAAATTTTGGCAGACATGGAAGCAGATGAAAATTTAAAAGAAGCATGTTGGCCTTATCTGTCTCCAATGCATAAGTTACCAGTAAAAGGTGCAAGTGCAAAGCCTGTGCCTTGTGACTGCATCCCTCCAAGGCCTATGGAATCTTCCAGAGGAAGGAGATCACTTGAGGAAAAGAAAATGTTGGAAGAAGAGAGAAATCAGATGTTATCTAAGCAGAAGCAAAGAATGAAAGAATTGCAGAAACTCCTGACAACCTGGGCTAAGACTTATGGCTCACACCAGAGTTTAGCTCAAATGTCTAAATCCAGAGTAAAATCTCTCAGAAAGAGTGAAAAGGAAAGGAAGAGAGAATACCACCAAGAACTAGAAGAAAAATTTAAGAAGAGTCCAATACTATGTGAAAAAGTTGCTCAGAAAAATGTGAGAATGGCAGCAGAAAGGCACTATTCTAACACCTTAAAAGCACTAGGAATGTGTGAAGAGTTTATTTTAAAGAAAGGCCAAACTGGAAAAATATTTTCCACTTTGATTTTACATCAGCAATCAAGAGATGAAAAGTTTCACTGAAGACAAAGAAAGCTTTAATGAAGAAAAAATAGAAGAAATAGAGAATGGGGGAAGAAAATTATTTTGTTGATACTAATGGCCAGGATTCTTGCAAGGAAAAAGATAAAGCCAATGAAGAAAGTGAAGAGGAGATATCTGCTGAATGAAACTGAATCAGCAAAGCCTCCTCTCTATGCCCTTGCTGTTTGTTATTTGCAGGATCAGGCTGTCATTATCTGCACTTGTGATGTTAAGAGCATCTCTGCAAACATCCCTGTTATGTGCATGGCTGTTGAACAAATTCATCTCTAGCCTGAAAAGTCTGAACCCATCTGAATGGTTCTTTAGTCAGGTAGAGTAAGGCTTTGCCTATTTGGTTTTTCTAATTGCTACATACGGTGTCTATTTGCACCCTTGACTTCACTTGTATTTAAGTGTCTGAGAATCATAGCTGTCACAAACTGATTAAATATAAAAATATACATTTATTTTTTGATGCAAAAAAGGCTTAGTATTGAGAGCAGAGAGAACAATTGGCCTTTGGAGATTTGTCTGATTTTTTTTTTTTTTTTTATGGAAAGCAAGAATCAATAAATAGTTTTAAACTTTTTTAAAAGATCCAAATTTAGGCAGGTATAAATTATGTACTCTTCTTCTCATTAACAACTTGGCTTTCAATTCTCCCCTTCGTAGCTCCATTTTTTCACATTGACATTACCACACTCCAGCTCAAAACACTATGGTGGTTCCTAATAACCTGTGGAATCAGGCTTTAGTTTTTAGCTTTCCATGGCCTGGTCTCTACCTCTTCAGCCACTTTCTGTCTTATATATCCTGCTGAAAGAATACCAGATGATTTCAAATTTTTCATACTCTCTGTAGTTTCATTCCTCTATGTACTTGTTCAAGTTACTCTTTCTCAAGCTCTTTTCAATAAGTTTCATTCTAACTCTTCATTTAACCTTGAGGACATATCTCCATTTAGCCTTCTCTGTGCAATCATATTAAGTGCCCTTCATTTTTGCTCTTATGGGAAAAGGTGAGAACTTATCTCATTTTATTGAGATTATCTCTTTCTCTTCTTTACTATTTAACTCCTGGAAGAAAATGACTGTTTTGAGTCCATCCTTCAAGTCCCCCACTGGTCCTCAGTAACAGCTGTTTGTGCCCCCTACCCTACATCTACTCACTTCCTGGCATTGAGCATGGCATAAATTAAAGGTTCAATGAGTGTTTGTAGAACAGATATAGATTAACCTGGAAACATTCTGGAAGAGTAACAAAGTACAGAGGTTGGAGGACTGATTTGTTCACTTCAAAGAGAAAGAGTCATGCTAATGGGTTAGATTTATGAATATGATGTTTATCAAAATCATGGCTGCACCTGGCTCTGTGTCTTCAAAAATGTCTTCTTGGTCAGGAATGTTCTCTCTAGTTTTCTATAGTGGACAAGTTTCTATTAGGTATTTAATTCTTAGCTTAAGTATTACCCCTTCTGGGGGACCATCTCATATCCTCTAGATATCTTTTCATACTCTTCTATTACTCCCAGAACTCACAGTATATAATTCAAATATAATACTTACAAAATAATATTGTAATTACATATTCATGTGTCTTTCTGCATGTTCTTTTATTTGATGCTCCTTGAGGGAAGGATTTTTCTTCTTCTTGCCCCTGTCCTCTTCCAGTCTATTGTTCAGTACACAGTCTGGAATATAGCAAATGCTCAAAATTGGATATTGTTTATATCAGTTAGTTTCACTGTGCTGGCCTTATCCATTGTCTCACAAATATGTTCTGACGATAATCAGGGTGAGATTTACACCAAAGTCAAGAGATTATCACCAACTATAGGAATGAAAACTCAAAGCACATTGTGGCCTCAGGCAGCAAATATTAGACACCCATGCCAATTTGCCAGCACACCTGTTTTGCTTTGTTTTTTACCTTGGTTCTGCCACTTATTTTGGTGACTTTGAGTAAATTATTTGATATCTCAGAAGTTCAGCTTTTTCATCTGTAAAATGTAATTCTTTCATAAAGTTTGTTCTGCTCTCTTTTCTTATAAGTGGCAGAAATCAAAATCCAACTACTTCAAACAGAAAGGGGATAGATTGGCCCACATAACTAAAATCCAAAGGTAGATCTGGCTTTAGGCACAATTTATTGCAGAAATTAGAGTAATGTGTCTGGGACAGTGTTTGTCTTTTTTACCTCTTGGATGTTGGGGTTCCACTTTGGCCTCATTTTCAAATTCTTCCTTTGTTAGGCAAGAAGTTCTCTGACATCTCCAGACTCATATCCCCACACTGAAGAACCCAGAGGAATGCTTACTCTCAGCAGCTTATGCAATCACCTGATTGTCTTTACCTAGGTGGAGCCTGACTATGATCAGGCAAATGATGGTACCCTCAATGGCCAGTCTAGGATTTATGCTTCCTCTCTTTGATTGCAGAAAGTAAGTCACCACAAGTTAACACCAACAGTACCACATGGAGTACAGGAGGAGTAAACAAAAACAATGGAAAGAAATAGAGTGGTAGACTTGCCAGATAGACAAAAACTATAACTTCCACGGACCATTACATTTAATTATTAAACTCATCCCCCAGAAGATTGCTGTGGTGATTAGGGATGATTGACATAAAGTGCTTAACCCAGAGTATATATAGCACACAGTAAACCCTTCATGAAAGGTCATTGTTAATACCATTAATTAATTAACGCCAAAGATAATACATTACACACATTTAATAATCCAATATCTCTTATTCATTTACATTGAAATGCTTCTGAAAGCAAGATTTACTTTAAGATTGATTTCTAACTCAGTGACATTTGTAAGTCAAAGAACTGTTTTAAAATACCTTTTGCCATCCAACTATATTTCTTTATGAACATAAAAACAAGAAGAAGAAAAAGAGAACTCTCAGTCTTATCTTTGCACCTAAAATTTTCAGGTGTATTTTTTTTCTCCACAGCAATAAAAAAAAATGAGGACTTTGAATATTTTGGTGTAAAAATGATTCATATTTCCCTACCATCTTTGAAACAGTCCCTCCCTGTAGAATCCTCATATGAATTTAATTTTCTATGCCTTTATGGAAAGATAATATGGATGAAAGTCAAGGTGCCCCACAGTTGTGCCCAAAGATAATGAGAAAACACCTCTCTGAAGTGGCTTTTTTATTTTCTCCATTGCTGTCTTTAATCTGATTTAGAATCAATGCCTTAGAAATATACAAGAATCTGAAAGTTGTGAGCCCAGTGAAATGCAACTTCTGGGAAGGTGGAGATCTAGGAACTGGTTCAGAAAATTAGGGCTACATGCTTAGAAAAGAAACAAAGAATGACAAGATATCAATTAGGAGAGCTAGAGTTGAAGATAGGGTGTAGCTTCTATTTGTGGTTTTGAACGAGATACTTAACAGGCCTCCACAATTCTCAAATGGGACAAGTTAATTGCTAGGGTTAAAAAAAGTTTTTAAATCTGCTGTCTGATCTTTCTCTACAGACCTTCAAAAAACTCTCTGCATAGCCTGTCAAGTAAACACTTTAATTAAACAAACAAAAATATGCAATATGTTTAATTCTATTTCTTTGAAGAGATTAGACCAGGTAACTGCTGATAAATGTAATTCAGGAATCCTAATACAGAGCAAATAATACCCAATTATGAGTCACTTCCTGCCAGGACATTAAGACATTTAATTTAATTTACATTTAATCTTAAGAGTTGAATAATAAATCACAGAGTAGGTACTTGCTTTATTCTGTATGCTACACTGCCTGGTCTATCCTTGAATAAAGAAATAAATCATAAAGGAGAAACAATAAGAGAGGCTAAGAGTAATGGTTAGAAATTAGGTTACATTGTAAATGGGTTAAGAAAATGTAACCCTCTTAGAACACCATAAGATTATCCGAAGTTTTTCCACTGGGCATGGGATGGAGCCACCTTATCTGGGATATTGCAAATGAGTCTCCAAAGGCCAGAGGACTTTGAGATATTGGAGTTACAATTGGAATATATTTTTATGACTTATTTGTGTGTATATATATATATATACACACACATATACACACACATATTTAGATGAAACCTGCCTCTACTCACTTTTGATACCTCTGTTAATTATTTCCTAGGCAACTGTTCCTTGCATTACTAAAGGGCCTGGAACAATTGCTAGAATTTTCTCAGACCTGGAACTATTGCTAGAATTTGCTAGAACCTGGTCTGCCACTGTGGATTTTGAGCACTATGATTTGGCATTGTGGGAGTTGGCCTTGCACAGTCTGCCTAGCAGAATATGTCTTTTCCAAAGTCTTATACCATATAATATATTTTGATAATCATTGTACCAAATTTTAGCAATACAAAGGATTGGAGTGTGGAGAAAAAAGAACAACCCAAGCAAACCTGTCTTTGCCTCCAGTCAGACATGCCTCTTCCTCTTTCTTACTTTCTAGCTCAAATTTCTGCTGTTCTATTTGATATTCTGAGCAGTGCAGACACAAGGAGAAACAAACCTTCAGGGCTGCCTTCTTCTGTGAAAAGGAGCTAGATGTTGCTGAGGTAACAAAGAAATAAGTAATTATGATGCACCACCTACTGGGTCTACCAAACATAGCATCTCTCTATGGTAAGCTATTGATCACTTGGTTTTAGAGGCACTGTTCTGAATATGTGGCTTAGCTGGTGAATGAACAAAAACAGAGGTCCACAAAACACTCAAAAGTGGTTGTTTCAATTGCCATTTTCCCATGTATTTTCAAATGCAAAAATTTGACCTTACCTAGTTTGCATTTGTGAATTGGGACCCCTGTTTGTTCTTTCAGTGATTCAGCATAAGTCAGTAGAATTGAGTGAGTCATGTCATGGAGTAAAAATGAAAATATGCCTTATTGTTTTATGGGAACATTCAGTCCTAAAGAAAATAACTGGGGTAAAAGTGACAAATTTTTGTTTTAAACAATGAGATGCTTATTAAATAATGAGATGCATGTCAATAGAACACATTAGTTCTGGGATCGATAAAAGGTAAGCAGATTGCACTGCCAGGCATTTACCTCATTTTGATGGCCTCAATGCATATGCACTTAAAGAAGTTTTATTAATATTGTCTTACTTTTAGTAAAATGATCATAAATACCACCAGTCTCTGTAAATTGCACTTAGCAACAGAAACCTAGTCAAAAGGATCTGAGATCTTTAATTATTCCATTTGGAATCAAATCCTTACCAACCTCAATAACCACTTAATTTGGAAAGCTAGAGATTCACTTTTCTATGATTTGGAAGTTATGGGTTCAAATTTCACCTTATATATCTCTCTTCTCCTTAGGATAATTTCCTTAGGATATTTAGGATTTTCTGTGTCTAGGCCTGGATAGGTTATTTGGTCATATAATTAACATGGAATTCTGCACCTATGGAGATTTTTTAAGGTTGCTGACCAGCTGTTTAGTGGCCTATAGCTTGAGGATTTTATTATTTCTTCAGCTCTTCCATGGTCTTCCTTAAAAGAATTTTTATCCTTGACACTTAAGTATCATCTTCTACACTTAAGAGTTGTATAACATTTCTCCAGGTATGTTTTATACTATCTCATTCTTAATATGTATACTTTATTGGGTCCCTGCTATGTGTAGAGCACACTGGTAGGCACTGGGCATACAAAATTGAATGATTGAATGATGAAGGCAATATACTTGATTGCTGGGAACTTAAAATCTGGCTTACCTAAATTTCATAGTAATTTTAAGGGTGAGATATTATAACTCTGTATTAAGGAAACTAGGGCTCAAAATTGAGTAACCTACCTAAATTAACACAGGAAAGAAGTTGTAGAATCAAAGAGACAAAGCCAGGTCTGTCTGATTCCAACTCTATGCTATTTCATCTCTGTTATACCTATTACAGTACTTTGCACACTTAGTAAGTAAAATGGAGATCAAATGTCTCAGATTAGGTGTTGTAAAAGAAAAGACTTTGAGAAAATATCTTTCTCCCAGCTATCATATTGGATGCCATCCTGGCTAATATATTTAAATATTGCCTAATTGAAAAATAAATTGGCAAGCTCAAGGAAATACAGGAAACCTGAAGCCAGATTAGGTGACAAAGGTAATTCTTGTGAGAAGTGCTTAGGTCTGGATGAGCAATCAGAAAGGGGTGGTAGAAGCAAATGGAAGATCTGCTAAATGACTTGCATGGCTTAATAATGATGGAAATACTACACTCATAGTTACTTAGAAATAAAAGCTATGGTGATTGAATACGGAGGATTAGCCTTATACTAGGTACTATAAGTGATCTTTTTATATGTGTCTATAAGAAGATGTAGAACTAATTTATGTGCTTGCTTTTGAATGACTGATACTTTAAAGTACAGGACTGATTAAACCTTGTGCTTTGGGATTTCTGTTTTGTTCTGTTGAAATCTGAAGCCTTGGTCTGGATTCAAGCTACATCTAAATTCCATACATCTAGCAAAATTACATGATTTTAAAATTTTGATTGGGCTAGTTCAGATTATACAAAAATGAATACAATTTTAACTAGTGTTCCTTTACTGCCTTTTAAGTTAACCTGCCACTAGTTGAAAGACAGTCTTGAAGAAGGAAAAGTATGGATAAATGTTCAGAGTGATGTGGGAGTCTATAAAAAACATAATGGAAATGTGAATTAGGAGATGGAAGACTGGATAGGCACGTGATGTATTTATACAGCTGGATTATGGATAAATAGGTAAGGGAAAATCAAAGCTGGGGTCAATATTTTGATCCCAGTTGAAGTTGGTTTTCCAATAATGGAGGCAATAATTTATATAAATAAAAATATTTTTATATGCCAGGATATTAGAATAGCTAGAAGGAAATAACTGAAATTGTGGAACTGTAACCCATAATATTCTTTGAAATTTGCATTCTAACTACTTGTTAAATCATACTTTGAAAGTTATCACATATATTTGTTAAATTTCACGATAAAAATGTATTTAAAAAAAGTGGATCACAGAGAGCTCCAGCTTCCAAGAACTTTCAAGTCAGGAACAATGGAAAGTCTAGAATTATTTTGCTCAGGCTGACCCTTTGTCATCTGAAGCAGTTTTGGTGACCACTTTCTTTTTCTTCCACTTCTTACCTTCTCAGGCATCCAAACCCATGCTTTACTTTCTCCCCTTGGCCTGACTTTTTAAACATTCCCTGTTTCCTCTGCCTGAGATTCTCCCACAGCTTTATCCCACCAATTGGACCTCTCTAGAATCCCTGCCCCACTTGGGGCAGCATTTTGTCCTTACAGACATGTTGTGTGCCCTTGGTCTTGTGCTAAATCTCCCCAAGCTCATGAGTCTGCCAGGGCAACTTTGTTGATAGCCTGCAGCTGTTTCTACAGGGGCAAGCTGTTCATGGTCATTGCATGGAAAAAGTAGTGGTAAGTTTTAAGAAAGGTCTACCATTGCTCTCAAGCCCCCACCCTCTGCCTTGGCCAGGGCTTCCTTAGAACAAAGGAAGAGCCTTGCCCTGGTACTTTCTTGGTGGAAGGGGGTGAGCTTGTCTGATTAGTGTTTTTGGTGAGCTGTTATTGCAACTAAGGAGGTCCAGCATGTAGACCAACCCTATGCTGCGAGAGGCCAGTTCTGGGTCCTGGGATCCCAGTTCCTCAATATTTGTCAGATTCAGTGCAATTGAGACCCAGCTCTTTTGATCTGCCCCAATGGAAGCCCTTGGGCAACTGTTAGCTCCTGACCCATGTAGCCTTGCCTTGCCTTACAGAAGTGGGTGTGGCAGGGACAGGGTGGAGAGTTTGTCTCAAAAGATGGAGCCATGCTAAGGCTTTAGAGGGGATACAGTGTTTCTTCTGTTCTGAACCTCCTGTCTTCTTGTACTACAACCTACACATCCTTCAAGTACCTTAGCCTAAGATCAGTGTAGCTAGAGCTGAGAGTGGATGGACTGTTATGCATTGCAAGGTATTCATGGCTTAACTCTTATTACATTCCTGTGTCTTACTGGAGTAGCTCAGATGGAGTCCCTTTCTATCTAATAGTTGATGTGCAATAGGTGTTAACATGAAGCCTGTTCCAGTTTACCTTTTTAATTCTTGCTTTTGGATGCAGAGCAGAAGTGGGATGGTCAGTTCATAAGATCATTCCATTCTTTAGTTTATGAGGAATCCTTAAACTGCTTTCCATAGTAGCTGCACCATTTTCATTCCCACCAGCAATGTATAAGTATTCTTATTTCTCCAAACTCTCTCCAACACTTGTTATATCCAATTATTTAATCCTACCCATGTTAGTTGTTTTGAGATGTTATTTAATCGTGGTTTTGACTTGTATTTCCTGTTGGCATTTGATGTCCAGCATCTTTTAATGTGCTTATTGGTGATTTATGTATCTTCTTTGGAGAAATTTCTGTTATTTTTCCCCCATTTTTAAATTGAGACATGTCCTAGGGACAAATAATTAAGGGCTGACAAGAGTTACAAGATGTTTTGGGTCATGAGAATTGTTTAAAATGGAGAGTGATGAGGATTGTACAACTAAGTGATGATACTGTGAGAAAGGGATGGATTATTATAGACATAGCATATGCTATGTGAACTTAGGAACCCCCTACTTTACAAGTCAAGCCCTTGATCTTGAGGCTTGCCCAGGTAAAAATTATGGTTGTAAAGGGGTGGCTAAGCCCACCTATAATTATGCCTAGGTGTAACTTTCAGAGAACATCTTTTGTTGCTCAAATATGGACTTTCTTTCTCTAAGCCTAACTGTGCAAATAAATTCATCACCACCCCCCTGATTTAGGACAGAACCCCCAGATGAATGAGTCTTCCTGGTGATGTGGGACATGGATTCTTGGAATCATCCTGAACATGGCACCAAGGGATTGAGAATGCCTTTTTGAACAAAAGGGGGAAATGGAAGGCAATGAAATAAGGTTTCAGTGGCTAAGAGAATTCAAATAGAGTGAAGAGGTTGTCCTGGAAATTACTCTTATTCATGCTTCACCTAGCTATGCCAAATGATGACAGTATGATAGGCCCAATTCAGCAGTAGTTACCCAAACCTTAAAGAACACCTGGTTCCTTATCTGAGACTCTATAAAAGTTTCACTCACTTAGTTCATTCTTCAGAAACTTAAATCTTCAGAGAACTCGTAAGCCAGCTAAGCCCCCAAACCCAGAGGCAATAGTCTCTTCAATAACATCAACTAGATGTGTCCACTTTTCTCATAAATTTAACAGCCCTTTTCAACATGAACAAGTTAGGTTGGTCACTGCCTAGACATCCTTGTAGATCAGTAAAGTGATTAAACTTGAGGAAAGGGTGGCAACAAAGAATACAGAATTTAACAAAGTATTATGAATTCTGAATCTCTCTATATTTTTTATTTTTCTTAGTTGCTGGAGTGTTAGAATACCTAGGAGGAAAGAGTTGAAATTGTGGAACTGTAACACATAGCATCCTTTAAAATTTTTCTATAGCTACTTGTTAAATTGTTATTTGAAAGCTATCACTTTTTTGTATATATGTTATATTTCGCAATAAGGAAATAACTGAAGCTATGATACTGTATCACATAAAAATTTTTGGAATTTCCTATATAGCTACTTGTTAAATCATACTTTGAAGATAGCTATTTTGAATATGTCATATTTCACACTAAGGAAATAACTGAAACTGTGGAACTGCAACGTATAATACTCTTTGAAATTTGCTAACTACTTTGTTAAATGGCACTTGGAAATTTATCACTTATATTTATATATGCTATGATTAAATACTTTCTTTAGCCCTGATTTGACCAAAGAAATTTGAATAGTAAGGGTGTATTTAAAATGAGGATTAAAAGATAAATACACCTTAACAGATTGGTCAGTGTAGAAAAGGAACTCCAGGACTAGAGTGAAAAGGGATTTTTTAAAGAGCAGACAGTAGGTAGTATATATGGCTAGAGCAGTTTACAGAATCTCTGAGTTACAGCTGAAGATGGCAGTAAATTTGAGACTGTTTGCAATGGATTTTATATTCTTGGCATTGTAAGTACTTGCATTCTGGTACCTCATGTGATTTTATATGTTTGATTCCACTTTAAATTATCCTCTTAACAGTGTGGTTGACTCTGTAGAAAGAAATGATGCTAGTTAATGTCATCAATTCAAAGATAAGAAAAGATAATTATTAGAAGTTTAGAAGTAGGATAGGAGAAGCTATTCCCTTTCATAGAAGTCCAGACAGTAGAGAGTTGTGCATTTTATTTTCTTTGGTTTGTTTTTTGATCTAATTCATGAACATGATGCCTGAATTGGAATAGAGAAGAGGGTCAGACTGAGACCTATTAACACAAGAATGTGCTGCATCCTTCTACATGAGAACTGAATTCAATTGGGTTTCTGCAGAAGAACCAGAGAATAATAACAGTTAGAGTCAAGTCATAAATAATGATCAGTGAGGACAAAGTTTCCTGTGTATACTTTTGCCTTTAAGGGAGAAGTGGCTACATGGTGATATCAGTAAAAATATGAGATTTTATAAAAGTGTGTGGATGCATGAGTCCAAATTCTTTTTAGGGCTGCTGCAAACTGGCACTCCAATGAATGTCTTTTATGAATTCTCCAGGAAAGGCTGACTGGGTGAAGTAGAATTGAAGGTTCTCTCTTCTGACTGCTGAAGCTGTCACCAACACCTTAAAAGCCTTCAATTGGTTTGGTTAAATGTCTCTCACTGAAGACAGTCCCCTAACCAAATGCAGATGTAATCAGCCATAGATGCAATCAGCATACTGATGATTTAAGTCCAGGCTTTGATGATTTTTAACAAGACCCAGATTACTAGGAAACCTTATAATTTTCATTACCCCCATCCTATTAAATTACTACAGCTACCACATATACCAAATTATCCCATTTCATCTAATTCTTATATAGTTTAACCACAAGGTAAGTCCCTTGCATCCCAGTATATACACCCCACTCTATGTCAATAATGGTCTCATCTTGAGAGTCTTCTCTCAGGGCCATTCCTCCTAGCAGATCCCTTGTCCTACAATCTCCAGAAAGCAAAGCTTGAGGAAAAGTCTTAGGCACTACTATTTCATAAGAAAGAGCCATATATGGACACAGGAGTCAAATAGTAGGGAAGTAAAGCAGGGAAGGAAGGGCACCAGCTGGGAAGTGCATTCCCAGCTTGCTATGACAAGTTTCTATTAATAACTTAATTTTCTGCACACCCATAAAATGTGCATGTAGCAGAGTCCTCCTGGGCAGGAGAAAGGAAACACATTTACCCATGCAATCTCATCACTTAATTCCTCCTTCCTATTTTTCATATGCAGGGATGCCAAGCATATCCAATGATGTTTGCTGTCTCTGTATGAAAATAAACACAGAGAGGGAGGCAAAAGTAATATAATGCAGGTATGAGATTAGGCTCTATTCAGTTGAGCTTGCATGAATGACTAGTTTCCTGAATACATAGATAACTTTGATAAATTAACAAAGTAAAGGCAGACAAACTCTAGGAAAAAACTGTAAAATATTTGAGCAAGCATTTTTCAAGGAAGAAATGAAAACACCAAGTAAATAAATGAAAAATTGTTCACTCACAATAATCAGGGAAATAAAAATTAAAATCACAATGACATATCCCAAAACACAATCAACTGTAATTTTTTCTTAATGTTTCACAATGATCTAAGTTAGCTAGAACCATCAAAATCTCATAATGGTTGGTGGTTGTGTGGCGTTTTACACCATTTTATAAAATAATAGTACTATATGGTAAAATAAAATGCAATACAAACCTAACCCAACAACTCCTTTCCTAGTTTTAAGGAATAATAACTCTCATGTACTTGGATCCTAAAAAATATGTATGAGAGCTGATTGTGTCTCTGAATTTAGTCAGAAATGGGCAAAGAAAGAATTTATCAGGGTTAGCATTTTGTCTAGGTATTTAAGCAATTAATTTGGGGATTGGAGAGAAACAAATCATATTTGTAAAAAAAGAGTTGTTTGCCTGTCATTGACCACTGTATAAATTTCTCTCAGGAAGATGATAGAATGGGTGGTTATGGAGAATGAAAGCTTGGAAGTTGAGATTCTGAATCCTTGGAAAATATCCTAATTATTTATACTAATCCACACTGTGATTGCTCTCTAATGCCTAACAGCAAATTTTTCATTGAAAATTAATAAGTAAATTATAAGATGAAAATGATCTCAGAAATGAAATGGCCTGGTAAACCTTATCGTTATTTATAAATATAGTAACTGAGTGAAATAATTGGTTAATGGGTTCTTGTTTAGTTCTTTAAATGCTTGAATTTTAAACTATTAATAAGGAAAGAGAAACTAGGAATAACAGCACCCCTGCCCCTAGATTTTTAGATTTGAGAGGATGCCACAAGATCCTGCACATACACCAATGGGCTTGTTAAACTTACAATTACATATACCTTAATTTAAATTCATTATGAAATATGCTGAGGGAGCTTGTGGTATCTTCTATTACTCAGTATATTTTCAATGAAATCTGTAGAGGTTGAAGGGCAATTGAACTTTCAACCATCTGGAAGCCTAAATAATTTTACACCAAAGGGGATAGGGTGTACATTAAGGAAGAGAGTAAAGCACTAATCACTGGCAACTATGTATCTGTGGACCAAGCATGGGATGGAAGAGTGTTAATTGGAAGAACAGTGTTCAGAAACTTATTAAATTAAGCAAATGGGATTGTGGTGGAACAATTTTAATGAGTTTTTGCAAAGCTGAGCACCCAGAGAGCCTTGTTAAATAACCTTCCAATTAACATGGGTGAAGACTTTATTTAGTCCCTTTGGAACTTGCAGTTAAGTGGTTCCCTAATGTATTAAAGGAACTGAGGGAATTTCTCAAGGATCAGTATGGACTCTTTGTTAGCAAACTCAGTGGAGACAATGTTATGAAGTTACAATGATGATGCCTGGCAGAGAATGATCTCAGAGCAATAAACATAACTCCTTCTAAACTGTATATCAAAACAGTTAACATAGCCCACCTATGCTTGCAGTACAATGATTACAAGATATATGATAAGTTTTAAAAGTAAAACACCATCACTTACTCTCCTAAGATAAAGGAATACAGTCAAATTGGGTTAACTCAAATTCAGATGCTGTAAAAGCCCATATCACCTTTCTCACTGCAACTGGTCTTGGAAAATTATCTCCTCCAGTTTCTTACATGAGCACCTGTAATAAAACTCACCTTCACATCAAAACAAAAGTACTAATTTATCTGTGTTATGAAGGATCAAGCAGGGCTAACTATTGCAGACTGAGTTTTCTGATGGCAATGCAACCAAATGAGTGACTCTTGCTATGTGTGTTTAATATAAATGATTATTCAAATTGCCCCTTCTAAAGAGATTCCTGTCCATTACTGAGAATGTCCATAACCAAATACTGTCAATAAAATTCTGGTAAAATGAATGAAACAGGAGTTCTAGTAAAATATTTCAAGATGACATCTTTAATTCACAAATCAAAAATATATGTTTCCATTTAGTAAAAATTATCTGATATAGGATGAAATGTAAACTTTTACACAAAGCTTTAACACTTTCACAATATGTATAGGAGGTGGGGCAAGATGGCAGAGTGGTGAGGTGTGGGTTTTAGTTACTTCTCCAAGGCAGTAGGTAGAAAGCCAGGAACTGCATTGACTGGACACTGCAGAGCAATTTGACTTTGGGCATACTTCATACAACACCCATGAATGCATGGAACAGATGAGATCTGCAAAATATGTAAGTTCTCATGGCCAGGGGATCTGTGCCCTTCCCTACCAGACTCAGACTTGTGGGAGGAGGGGCTGTCAGTGCTGGGAACCAGGAGGAGAACTACAGTTGCAGCTCTGATTGAAAACTCAGAATGCTGATCAAAAACTCCAAACATGGATAATCTGAGACCAGACACTGGAGAATCTGGGAGCAGTCTGCTTAGTGGAGAGGAGATAGGACTAACAGAAGCAGCAGTAAAAAAGGCCCCAAAATAAAAACAGACTTTTTGAAGTTCCAGTGAACATAAAACAGAGAAGGGCAGAGCTCAAACAGAATCAGGAGCATATGCAAATCCAGAGGGCAAAGACCCTTGTCTGAAGAGCCAGATTCTCTGCTTCCTTGATTTTTCCTTAGTGGCCCTAAACTCCTTATCTCTTGGCATTTCAATAGCCCATTAGGTCTGCAAGGAGGACCCTTCTTTTTCTTTTTCTTTTCCCTTTTATTAAAATCTTTTTTCTCTTTTTGTAAAACAATTACTATAAGAAATCCATTACAGCAAGCTTCAAACACTTGCATTTGCACCCAGTCAACAACTGAGCTAAGATAGCTCTGAGGGACAAAACAATAAGTGTAGTGGCTGAGAAAATTCACTAAACACCATAACTTCCCAAGAAAAGGTGGCATCCCCTTACAGCCATCTTCTTAATGGAACGGGAATGCTCCTTCTTGGAACCAGGGTCACAGACCAGAGCTGTCCCAAACAGCCCAGTGTGACAGGAAGTGTTTTCAACAACAAGCACATACCCCACAATATGTGGTGTGGACAAAAGCCTTTCATGCACCTGCAGCTAATTGTCCTGGAGATGGGAAGATGAATCTGTGTGAAAAGGGGGAAATTAATGCACATAATTCAGCCATCCTTTCAGCAGGCTGGGAATGCCCCTACATGGCCCTGTGGCCCAGAACTTCCATTGGGGAATGGGGCTCACA
Organism: Choloepus didactylus; assembly: GCF_015220235.1. Lineage (NCBI taxonomy): Eukaryota > Metazoa > Chordata > Mammalia > Pilosa > Megalonychidae > Choloepus > Choloepus didactylus. The sequence continues at coordinate 8,733,950 of NC_051332.1, forward strand.
CATGACATAGCAAAGTATTCCCTCAGCAGAAGCCCTAGGAGGGCACAGTTGGGAAGTAAGACCCACTGGCAAATCCTGGGGACCATACGCCAATACCAAGGATTTGTGGGTCAGCAGCAGAGACAAACTGTGGTGAGACTGAATGGAAGGATTAGATTATGGCAACAGCTTTAAATCTCCAGGAACACTTGGGAGATTCTGTTATTAAAGTGGTCCTCCCTCACTAACTGCTCAGATACCTGACCCACATCCAGGTGGGCAGCACCAACTACACACAGAAACTTGGTGCACCAATTGGACCCTCACAAGACTCAGACCCCAACTCAACACAAAGACAAAGTTGGGAAGAACTGGCTTGAGGGGAATAGGGGCTTGTAGATGTCACCTGCTGGTTAGTTAAAGTGTACCCACCCAAGCTGTAGGACTGACAAATTAGAGATAAGGGTTTGTATCAGCCTACATATCCTAAAAGAACCCTATCAAGCTAAGCAAATGCCAAGACCAAAACCAGAAAATTTTAAAGCATATGAAAAACCTAGACGATATGGATAACCACCCAAATCAAAAGATCAGAGGAGACACAGTACTTGGAGCAATTAATCAAATAACTGAAGATAAACATCAAGAACATGGCACAGAATACAAAGGACATGAAGAAGAGCATAGAAGACATAAAGAAGAAATTAGAAGAGGAAATAAAAAAAAGATCAGAATATCCCCTTTCAGCCACATTCCCATACATAATCCAGCACCGTTAATTACACTCACAGTAATGTTTGGCCATAACCATCATCCATATCCAAACATGTACAAGCATCTAAATAGAAATTCTGTACAAATTAAACATTGGTTCCCAATTCTCTACAGAAAACTACTGGTAAACTACATGGTAGATTCTAACTCTATGAATTTGGTTGTTATAATTTGTTCATACTAGTGAGATCATACAGTGTTTGCCTTTGTGCCTAGCTTATTTCACCCAGCACAACATCCTCAGTTCCATCCATTTATCACATGCATCAGGGCTTCATTCCTTTTTACTGGATAATATTCCATCCTACGTATAGACAAAATTCTTTTTATCCATTCATTAGTTGATGGAAACTTGGGTTGCTTCCATCTTTTGTGAATTGTGAATGATGCCGTTATGAACATCAGTGTGCAAGTGTATGTCTGTAACTGTGTTCAGATTTTCTGAGTACATACCTAGTAGCTGAATTCCTAGGTCATATGGCACTTCTATACTTAGCATCCTGATGAACTCCAAAGCTATTTTCCACTGTGGTTGCAACAGTTTATATGCCCACCAGCAACTGATTAGCATCCTTATTTCTCCAAGTCCTGTCCAACACTTGTAATAAACTGTTTTATAAAATAGTAGCCTCTCTGCTGGGTGTGAAAAAATGCATCGTTTTGGTTTTGATTTGCATTTACCTAGCTGTGAGAAATGTTGAGCACCTTTTCATGTGCTTTTCTAGCAATTTGTATATCTGGTTTGTAAAACTGTGTATTCAAGCCTTTGGTCCATTTAAATTGGGTTGTTTGTCTTGTTATTCATTTATAGATTTACCTTATATTTTTCTAGATAATAAATGCTTATCAATTTGTGGTTTACAAATAATTTCTCTCATGGGATAGGTTGTCTTTTCACTTTTCTGAAAAAGTCCTTTGATGCACAAAATTTTTAATTTGAGGAGATATCATTTCTATAATTTTCTTTCATTGCTTGTGCTTTGGGTGTAAAGTCCAAGAAAATACTGTCAAACATAGGATACTTGAGATGATTCCCAACACTTTATTCTGTTTTTTTTTTAATTACTGGTTCTTAAATATATGCTTTTGATTCAGTTTGTGATCATTTTTGTGTATAGTGTGATGTAAAGGTCCTATTTCATTCTTTGGAAATGTATATTCAGTTTCTAGAATCATTTTTGAAGAAAATATTCTTTCCCAATGAAATGTACTTCACAACTTTGTCAAAAATCAATTCTTCCCAAGTGTGCTGATTATTTCTGAAAACTGCATTCAATTCTGTTGCTTGACATATCTATTGTTCTGAAAGTACCATGCTGTTTTAACCAGTGTAGCTTTGTAATATGATTAAAATTAAGGAAGTATGGGCCACACATCTTTTTATTTTTCAAGATGTTTTTGCATATTCTGTGCCTCTTCCCCTTCCAAATACATTTGATAATTTGTTTTTAAATTTCTCCAACAAAGGCTGTTGGAATTTTGCTTGGGATACCATAGAATCTGTAAATCATTTTTGGTGGAATTGACATCTTAATAATATTTAGTCTATGAATCCATGAAAACAATGTTCTTACATATATGTAAGGTCTTTGTTTCCTTATAACAATGTTTCATAGATTTCTGTCTCCAAGATATCACATTCTTTATTATATTTCTTCCTAGATATTGATTCTTTTACTTGTTATTGCAAACGGAATTTTTTCTTGATTTCCTTCTTAATGTGGTTAAAAATACAGTATGTAAATGCTACTGATTTATTGAATGTTTTTTCTTGTACCACACCAGTTTGCCAAATTTGTCAATTATTTCAAGGAAATATTTTGAAGTAATTCCAGAACTTTCAATACATTTGTTCATGTTGTCTGCAAATAGTGAAATATTGTATCATCATTTCCAATTTGGATGCCAATTATTTCTTTTTCTTACATAACTGCTTACCTAGAGCTTTTAGTACAACATTGAGTAACAGTGGAGACAGTGGGTATCCTTGGACAGTTCCAGATCATAGAGGGGAAATATTCAATATTAAACTGGGAGAATGTTAGGTGACATAAATGATACCTTAGTGCCACTGCTAAAAATGTTTAACATGCAAATTCTTGTTCATTTGGATTTCATTTCAATAATCCACAGAAAATGAAAACAGGTCCTTATATAAATGACAAGTACATGGAAAATAATAATATCTTTTCTCTTAATACCCAAACTTGAAGAACCTAAATATTCACCAAAGAGAAAATGGATAAACATTTTGTAATATAGTCATTCAATGACAAGTGATTCGATGATAAAAAGGAAGATAACTGCTGATCCACACAACAACATGGATTAATGCTAAAATAATATTTTGGCCAAAAGATGAGATAACTAAAAGCAAAAATCTGATTTATTTCATTTTTCTGAATTTGGCTTTGATGTGAGCTACAATTATATTTCCCGGCCTGCCATCTCATATTGACTTTACCTTTGGGTAAAGGAATTTGTGGTTATGAGTGTGCAATTGAATGTATCACTCTTTTCTTCTGATGTTAATGGGTTTAACTGTTCTCTTAGAAAAACCTCCTTTCTCATATCTTACTAGTCCTTTGATACTTTCTGTTTTCTATTCTTCAATATTGAATCCATCTAGAATCCATTTTGGAGTAGTGAATTAGGTATAAATCCAAATTTCTTTATTTCCTACCTGCAACCCAGTCATCCCAGTGCCATGTACTGAATCTCCAGCTACACTTTTTCCTGCATGTGTTTGTATCAATTACTGGATTTTTTTCATTATTTACAATTATTTTAAATAATTATTGAATAACTTATTAGTAACAATTATTTAAATGATAATTGATAATGATTAATAATTATTCATTAATAATTAAATAATAATTGTTTTATTTTAATAATTTATTACCCCCTTGGGGGTGATATTACCCCCACTGAGAATGCTTGCCTTAGACTGTTAATGTTGTTTAATTCTTTAAAAGTAAATGTACAGTGAGGAAAGAAATCTTTTTTAGGGGTAGGGTAGGTTTTCCTTAAGCCAGATGTATATAAATTGATTAAACTTAGTATATTTTTTAAATTGCCATATAAAGAGGCAAATATGGATAAACTCATGGACTCATTACTTTTCAGACCTGCATCATAATTTTTAAAATTAGATTTACTAATAAAGGGAAGATGGCTCAGTATTTTCCTTTAAAAATTAATTGTGCATATGTGTATGGGTGAAGTACAGACCATTATAAAGAAGAAGAAAAATCACTCATATAATATTCCTTCATAAAGTTTTGATTTATCTGTTTCATTTTTGTTATCCATAGAGGTTAATATTGCATGTAAAAAGTTTTTGTATAATTTTTAAAATACATTTACTATGAAAACAAAGGTAAGTTATTGCTTTTAAAGCTCTTATGATATTCCACACAGCAAAATGCCATCACAGTACTGTTTTATTTAATTATAACTCAAGTTTATTTAAGGAGTGTAATAAAGCAATATTTAAAAATTATTTTCATTATTAAGTATTTTATGGGTATAAAACACTGCATTAAATGTGATGAAATAGGGATTTCTGACAAGTCTTATAAATCTGGTTTTCTATTGATTTCATTCTTGGAATGCTGTATGGTCGTTCCTCTTTCTCAAATTGTGTTCATTGAAGAGCAGGTGGCTGGCTTTTGGAAAAGGCAAGGTTTATATATTACAGTCTTTATTCACAGTCAAAATTTTTACAATCAAGCTTAACTTAGCTGACTTATTGCTCTGCCATGACTGCGTGTGTGGGTATGAATCCAATATTAGCATTTTGGGGCTTTACAAATAACAGTGAGTGGTCAGGAAATAAATACCTTAAGAAGGTATTTTCATACATTTTGATTCATTGGTATATGAAGTCCTTCTTAAAGAATGAATATAGTACTAATATTTCCTGTAATATATTCTTGGGTCATTATAAATAAATATGGGCAAGCTATCCCTGTATATATTTCCACAGACACCTGTCATTCATGTCTGTGTACCTGTCATTGAGCATACAAAATCAGAAATGAACCATTTGAGAAAATGAACTGAATTTTGTCTAGTTTCTAATTTATCATTGTTTATTTCTCAACTGTGGATTTTTCAGGTTTCAGTGTTAAATAGACATCATGATAATTATTGTCCAAGCTGGGACATTTATAAGCATAATATGAAGATTGGATTATATAAATAATTATGAATAATATAAATGGATATTATACAGATGAATAGTATAGAATATATGATAATTATATGTAACATATATGAATATTGTATGAATAATATGAAGATTGCAGCAAGAAGTTTTAAGGTGGGAGTGTCCCCAGCAAACCAGGTGGTGTGCTCACCATGGTTTAAAGCCATAGGTTCACATGTTCCTGTGTATTCAAGTCTACCCCAAATTTTGGCTTATATTTTAAGTGCATGTCATTGAGGGAGATATGTGAACAAATATTACTGGTATGGAAAGTTTTCCATATAGGCCCATCTTTGTGTTTCGCATAATTTTACACTTTAGTAGAATAACTTTTATACTTCACTGGAAATGTAATGCATGCCTTAATTCTAATGTTATAACTACCTTAAAAGATTGTTTCATTGACATGAAAGAAACTAACCAACATTTTTAAACTAAATTCAGTTTTATTGTGATATATTCACATGCCATACAATCATCCATGGTGTACAATCAACTGTTCATAGTACCATGATATAGTTATGCGTTCATCACCCCAATGTATTTTTGAACATTTTCCTTACACCAGAAAGAATCAGAATAAGAATAAAAAATAAAAGTAAAAAAGAACACTGAAATCTTTCCCCCATACCACCCTATTTTTTGTTTAATTTTGTCCCCATTTTACTACTAATGCATCCATACACTGGAAAAAGAGAGTGTGACCCACAAGGTTTTCACAACCACACTGTCACCCCTTGTAATCTACATTGTTATACAATCTTCTTCAAGAGGCAAGGCTACTGGGTTGGAGTTTGATAGTTTCAGGTATTTACTTCTAGCTATTCCAATACATTAAAACCTAAAAAGGGTTATCACTATAGTGCATAAGAATGTCCACCAGCATGACCCCTTGTCTTCATTTGAAATCTTTCAGCCAGTGAAGCTTTATTTTGTTTCATTTTGCATCCCCCTTTTGGTCAAGAAGCTATTCTCAATCCAATGATGACAGGTCCAGATTCATCCTCAGGAGTCATTTCCCATGTTGCCAGTGAGATTTAAACCCTTGGGAGTCAGGTCCCATGTAGGGGGGAGGGCAGTGAGTTCACCTGCAGAATTGGCTTAGCTAGAGAAAGAGAGGCCACATCTGAGCAACAAAGAGGTACTCAGGGGGAGACACTTAGGCACAATTATAAGCAGGTATAGCCTCTGCTTTGCAGTAACAAGCTTCATAGGGGCAAGCCCCAAGATTGAGGGCTCAGCACATCAACCCATCAGTCCCCAATGTCTGTGAGAACATCAGCAACACCCAGGTGAGAAAGTCCAACACTTCTGCATTTCCCCCCAGCTCCTCAAGGACACCCTGCATGTATATTTTTATTCTCTGCCAAAATTACTTTGGGATATGTCACTATGTCATTCTAACCTATACAAAGCTACCATATCTCATTTTCTATTCAAAGTTCCATGTAATTGTGGTGTTTGAACAAACTGCCTGTGGATGTTATATTGTTTAGAAAATAGAGATCCTACACCAGATAAACATCTCTTCCCTTGGTCTCACATGGAAGTTGAAGTTTTAGCACACAGTTTCAACCTTTACCCTTTGATCTGATTTGCCCTATTTTTAACAAGATCTGCTTTATTGATATCCCTAAATGAAGTCTGGGCTCTTTTCCAGCTTTTTTTTCTAACAGCTGCTGTATGCTTTAATACTGACATTCATATCTGCCAAGCTCTAGCTCTGAATTCCAGTTGTCACACAGATACCCAACATTCCAGAGGCCAGTCAGCTAACCAACATTGTGAAAAGATTAATAAGCCATAGATTTTTAGAACAAATGGTTCCTATAATTTGTTTTCTGGTTTTTACTTTTCTCTACCTTAAGTTATAGAAAGTAAAACTTAAAGGTGTACCAATCATTTAAATTTTCCTCTGCTGTGTTCCAGGGAAATCTAAGCTCTGTAACAAAAATGCTTTAAATATTTATCTTTATCTTGTTGTCTTATTTTTAAAAATATCTCCAATGAGGAGAAATTTAATACTATGCCAGGCTAACTTTTTTCAGACTTCTCTTTAGTTTCCCACCCTTCCTCTCCAATTACCGTATCTCATAGATTCTAAGATATGTATATTTTCCCCTTCTGTCAACAGTGAATTCAAGATGCTTCTTTCATTTGGTGGATTTTAAATTTGATAAAATATGGCAATTTTATGATCCAATAAATTAATGTAAAGAAACACTGACAGGAATCTTATGCTTATTCTGATGTTTTTAAATGTTATTTTATATCATTCAACTTTTCATGGGACTTCCTTTGGCAGAACCTTATAGTAGGGCTTAGGTTTCTTTAGTCTTAGAGATTGTGTGTCCCTATAATTGTTGTTTTTTGCTTTACTTGATCATTTATTTCATAGAGTCCTGTGATTCTACTTATGCAGGTAGTTTACCTACCTCCCTTATTGATGTTTACCACAAAGTAATAGAAGAGTCCTTACAAGGCTGGCAGAGTTCACTACCCCAAGCCTTCATTATATTGAAAGATCCTAAAACATGGGGTTTCAGTTTTACAGTGACATTTAGGCAATGATGTGGGCCCAACAAAAAGTATAATTTGATAATAGTTGTATTAATAATGTGATCATAAAGAAATGCTCTAAACTAGGTTCTCAAAATATTTTTGAGTTTTATGGTTTCTGTAATCTTTATAGAGCATTGTGTCTTGAGTGGATGGGATAAAGGGAAGAAAGCAAATTTATAAAGCTGACTAAATATGGTGGAATTTTTAATAGCATAGGAGACAACAGTAGTCAGAAAGATAATGGTTGTTTGTTTTGTAAAAATAGTGGCATTTTGAGAATTGCTTTTGCTGTTGGGTATCTTTCTAAATCATGCTTTTGACTTACTGGAATTTTCCAACAAATGACACTGTAGAAGGTTAGTTTTGGATGGAATTTTAATAAACTGTCAGCTGGCCCATTGAACAGATAAGTCTTCACATTTTGTTTTCAAAATAAATGTGGTAGTGCGATTTGGCATAAATTACAGGCTGCTCTACAACCTCTGGTGATGACTCTGTAGGTGGAAAACCTTAATACACAACCCAAAAATGTAGCCAATTAACTTTGAATTTGTTTTCTAAAACCAAATTTTTGTTTAATCCATAGAGCTAGTAAATTAAAACTTTTTGCTTCATAACTTGTAAGTGTTAAAATTTATACAGCTTTTAAAAAGATGCTTTTCAGGATGGTCTTTATTTCTACTGGAACTTTAAAAGTGATACATAATATATTAATGTTTGTAAGAGAATTAATGATTTCTAAAACACAACTAAATACATTACATTTGTCTTTCTTTAGTACCAAAATAGTGGTTCATCTTTACCCAGTGCCTCCTAACAAAGAACCTGGTCCCTTCCAAAGGAGTAAGAATTCCTGTATCAAACTCTCCCTCAGAGAACATGGCCAGACTGAGGGGAGCTTCCCTATGAAGGAAATTGGACTCAGAAAAGTGTGTGAATTTTTGTTGTTTGTTAATATGATAGAAAACAATATTGTACAGTATACCAGGTTTCACCATATATATTCATATATATTTGTAAATTGGAGATTTGTGTGCTTACAGAACAATCCTGCCCACAGTACGGGCTCCCCACACCCACTCCACCACCCACATCTGCTGTGGAACATTTGTTACATTTGATAATAGCACATTTTTATAATTGCACAACCCATTAAAGTCCATGGTTTAACTCAGGGCACTGTTTCTGTAGTGTAATTCCATAGATTTTTTTGTAGTTTTTTCCTGTTACCCAATCTAACATTTCCCCTTTCATTCATATTCAGATACATATGTGAATGTTTGTTAACTGTGTTCACAGTGTTGTGCTACCATCACCACTGTCAATTACCAAAACATATCCGACTTCCAAATAGGAACCCCTTACATTTTTAAAAATTTTTTATTTCATTTTATTTTTTTCTGTTAGTGAGGACATCCAGACACTCTTTTCTCACAATCATTCTTCTTTCTTTCTTCCTGTCTTCCTTCCTTCCTTTCTTCCTTTCTTTCTTTCTTGCTTGCTTGCTTGCTTGCTTGCTTTCTTTTTTCTTTCTTCCTTTCTTATTTTTTAATGCAATTTCATCCATAAAATCCATCCAGAGTATATAATCAGTGGCTTATATATCAAGGCATAGCTGTGCATTCATTGCCACAATCAATTTTCAAAGATTTTCATTACTCCAAAATGAAGAAAAAATATAAAAAAAATGAAAAAAGAAAAAAAGAATAATGAGACCATCCCATAGCCCTTTATGCCCCTATTATTTATACATTTTGTCATTATTTTATTAGTCATCATCCATACACTGTTAAAGGGATTGTCAGTCACCAGGTTTTCACTATCACATGGTCACATAATATAAGCTGTATAGTTATCAATTATCATCAAGAATCAAGTGTTCTGGATTACAATTCAACAAATTCAAGTATTACCTTCTAAGTAGTCTAATACACTAGAAAATAAAGGAATATCTATATGATGCATCTTAGAATTTAGAAATAACAGCTAAAACTGAGGAATAGACATCACTGCTGGAAAAGTTTGCAGTCTAGAAACCTTTACAATGAGGCTTATTGGATATTTTATACCCCTGAACCATCAGTTGCCCTGTCTCTGCACACTTGTATCCCCTGAAAACCTATGCTCTCAGATGCAATTCTCAGTGTTTGCTTATTATAATTAGTTTATATTATTGAGAACATACAATATTTGTCCTTTTGTTTCTGGCTTACTTCATTCAATATAATGACCTCAAGGTTCATTCTCCTAGCTGCATGGCTCAAAACTTAATTCTTTTCTGCAGGTACTCAATATTCCATCATGTGTACACACCAGTTTGCCCTTTGGTTCATCAGTTGATGTTCCCTTAGGCCACCTCCATCCATTGCAAATTGAGAATAATCTACCACAAACACTAGTGTGAAGATGTTTATTCATGTACCTGCTTTGAGTTTTCCCAAGTATATATTTAATAACAGGGTTTCAAGATCATATGGTAAATGTATACTTAGCCTTCTGTGAAACCACCTCAGTGCCCTGTAGAGGGGCTGCACTGGGGTACTTCCCCACCAATGGTGAATAGGGATATGTCTCTCTCCCCACATCTTCTCTGGCACTTGTATTTTTCTGTTTGTTTTTTAAACAGTTTAATTCACACATCTACAATCCATCCTAAGTGTACAGTCAATGGCTTCCAGTGTAATCACATAGTTATGCATTTACTACCACAATCTATATGAGAACATTTCCATTTCTTCCACAGAGAAAGAAGAGTAAAAAAGGGAGAAACAACAAGAATCCCATACCCTCCCCTGTTGACATTTCACTTTGGTATATTGCCTTTGTTATAATTAATGAAGGAACATTACAATGTTACTGTTAACTAGAGGTCCTAGTTTGCATTAATTGTATTTTTCAAAATACCACCCTACTTTTAACACCTTGAAATGTTGACATTTATTTGTTCTCCCTCACATAATAACTTTCTCATATTTGTACATTTAATCATCATAATTGTCAACTCTAGGCTTCACTAAATTATACAGCCCCAGTTTTTATCATCTATCTTTCCTTCTAGTGTCCCACACAACCCTAGCCTTCCTCTCTCAACCACATTCACCTTCAACTTTGTTCTTTATACTTCACAATATTTACAACATTGTACCACCATCAGATAATATTTTGCTGTCCAATTCTGGATCTTTGTAATCAAGCCTGTTGAATATTCTGGGCTCCTTCAGCATCAAATTCCCAACCTGTACCCTCTTTCTATCTCCTGATAGCATGTGTTCTTAACGTCTACTCTCTGAGTTTGCTCATTTCAGTTAGTTCATATTAGTGAGATCATACAGTACTTGTCCTTTTGTTTATGGGTAATTTTGCTCAACATAATGTTTCAATGTTCATCCACATTGTTGCATATATCATGACTTTATTCCTACTTACAGCTGTGTAATATTCTATTGTATGTATATTTCACTTTGCTTATACTTGTTTTCATCAAGAAATGATGCTGAATTTTGTCAAATGTCTTTTCTGCATCAATCAAGAGGATCATGTGATTTTTCCCCTTTGATTTATTGATGTGACATATTACATTAATTAAATTTCTTGTGTTGAATCACCCTTGCATATCTGCAATAAAACCCACTTGGCCATGATGTTTTATTCTTCTAATATGCTGCTGGATTCGATTTGCAAGTATTTTCTTGAGGAGTTTTGCATCTATATTCATCAAAGCGATTGGTCTGTAAATTTATTTTCTTGTAATATTTTTGTCTGGCTTTGGTATTAGGGTCATGTTGGTCTCATAGAATGAATTATGTAGCTTTCCCTCATCTTCAGTTCTTCTGAAGACTTTTAGAATGATTGGTACTAATCTTATCTTAAATGTTTGGTAGAATTCACATATGAAGTCATGTTGTACTTGACTTTTCATTTCTGGGGGTTTTCCTTTTTTGATGCAATTTTATTGAGATATATTCATACACTGTACAATGCATCCCAAGTATACAATCTGTGGCTTGTGGTATCATTATATATATATATGGTTGTGAATTCATCACTACAATCCATTTTAGAACACTTTTGTAGTTCAAGAAAAAGAAATAAAAATAAAAAAGAGAACTCAATTCATTTGTGAGTTTTTGAGGACTGATTCACTCTCTACTTTTGATTGGTTTTTTTTGAGGTCTTTTATTTTTTCCTCTGTTTAGTTTTGTATTGAATGATGTGAAGCATGGAGTCTATAATGTCAGAGGACTGACCTCCACCACAGAGGACCCAAGGGCTTTGTAGGCTTAGTAGTCAGGTATGTCTTCTCACAGTCTTTTTGATGTTGTTCAACACAGGCATAACAAATTTTTGCTGTTTTTGCCTTCTGATGGTATGTTGACAATATACAATAGGAACAACCATAGTAGCACATACTAGGTGTGGAGGGTGCCACCCCCAAAGTAGACAGGTACCTGGCAACCAGGAAACACAGCTAGTTGGGTAGGGCAAGGGGAGGTCAGCAAGTTTCTTTAAAACAGGATCCTTTAACATTGCTCCTCCCACTGTACAATTAGAAAGTGGGGTTAATTTTAGTGTGCATTAAGGAAAGGGGAAAAGGCTGCTGGCAACCAGGGGGGATGGGCTCAGGTGGCAAAAGGGACCAGGGAATAAATGGAGCATCAAATCTCCCTGTGCCAGTATGATCCTGCGGTAATCATGTTCCTTTCTTAGTTTGCTGAACTTTTTCTCAGTGCCCAGTGTTTCAAGCTACCTTTCTTGAGCTTTCTTCTCATGGTGTTTATTTTGGTTGTAATAGAAGGTAGTGGTTGTTTCCCATTCTTTGTCCACTTCTTATGCCATCTTCTTGTAGTAGTTGTGCTCCTGATACGGGAAGTTCATGTTTCTATACACTTTACAAAGTTTCTTTTCCATTTCTGTCCAGTAAGATTTTTCATGTTTCTTGGCTAGTAGCACACTCTTGGGCTGTGAGGGCCAGAATTAGTTTTAATCAACCCTCTAGCTACTGGATTCACAAATCTCTGTTGGGGTATTTGAGAAATTTGTTTGTCAGAGTTAGCTCTCTCTTGTAGGCAAACTTCCCATTTTACCAGTGATGTCTCATTCTCCATGCATACATTCATCTGAGAGTATGTGTACACAAGCTGACTGGTTGTGGCCCTGTAAGCATGCCCACTTCTAGAAGATACCAATAAGTTGCCAGGACCTGACCTTTCTAATGGTGTATATCAGGCTATAGAGAGCAGAAACTCTTTATCTGAAAACACACAGGGAGCCATTGTTCACCATGCTTAGACCCAAGCCCCCAAGAGCCATGTTTGGAAGCAGCCAAGGCTTCTAACCTCAAACTGTATCTGGTGATCCAGGGGTTTGACTCAGGAAAGTCCTGTTGTGCCAGTTCTCAGGTGGTGGCAATGATTTACCAAAATGCCAGGAAATCTTAAGTTTCTAATGTTCGAGATTCTGAAGGGAATAAGAGAAAAGGAGGCAAGATTTATTGCCAGGCTCTTTCAAGGCTAGACATGGGCATGTCCAGGACCTCATATGCACATAAGAGCTGGAATTCAGAAATTGACATTATCTCCAAATGAGACTGCAGATTCTTTAGTTTTGTTTCTTAATAGTTAACTTAATGAGCCTTAAAAATGTGCCATAATAAAATTCTGCTTTGGGCAGCTTTTATTTGTTAGTTTGATGTATATAAATATGTCCCTGCACATGCCCAGGTTCCACCACCAGCAGGGAGCTGGGGGGAAAGGGCAACTTGGAAGGAAGGGGTTGGGCAGCAATTGTAGACCTGGCTGTCAGTGCTCTGCAGTTCAGGCCATGTTCTGACTGGGACCACAAGGGTCTTCACCCATGCACAGACCCCACCAGGGTCCAAGTCCAGTGGTCACTGCATAGAACTTCAGATGCCAGGCTGGCAAGTTGGTGAAAATCACAGCCTGGATGGGATGGATCCAGGAGGTTGGGGATCCAAAGAAGGAAAAGCTGGGAAACAAGGGTTGTATTGTGAAGGGTGGTGCATGTAGGGAGCTCAGCGCTGGAAATCTGACTGTGGGAAAACACACCTGTGTTCATCAGTGTGGCCTGAGCGGTTTCTGGGCTGCCTGCCTCATGCCTTCCAGGGACCAACGTGCTCAGCCGGAAAGGCTGTGTGTGCATCTACTTTCCATTTCCTTTATCTTTCATTTATGAGTCTCATGTGGAACAATAGAAGATGCATTGATCAAGCACCCACTCTGCCAACAATGAGTGTAGGGCCACCAGGCACCCATGATGCCATGGACTTCACGCATGGAAGTAACCACAAGGTGTGACTATGTGGACTTATCTCCCAAACATGAACCATTAGTATTTACTCTTTTGGCATGTTTTGGGAGAAGGAGAAGCATATTGGCAGGTCAGTGTAAATTCCAGCTGGAGTTTTGGAAGGAACCCTCAGTCCTGACAAACAGATGACCTCTTTTGTCCCTTCCCCTCATATGGAATTTGAGAGGGTGTTTGATTTCTGGGTGTAGCTATCTCTGAACTCTGGATGCCCACCTGAAAAACCCTTGTGGACAAGACACTTTCCCCCAAGATAAATGCCCTTCCTCCTAATTTTCCTGTCTCACATCTGCATCCCTGACTGCACAATGCAAGGCCTTTCATGTTTGGCTGCAAGACACAGTCCAGTTATGAGATTCAGTCTGAATCTAGCCAGTGTGAAGGGGAGGACATCCTTTCCCTCTTTGGATTCCTGTGTTTCTCACCTTTGGAACAGCTTGCCTCAGAGGTCTGGATGTGAAAGAGTGGTGGCTGATGCCATGTATGTTAGGCAGGATGGATGCCTGTGCTGCCTCTGCCACCCCTCCCCTAAGGCAGCAGGAGTCTGGGATGTGGGTCATTCAGGAGAGCCTGCCCTGCTGCAGGCTGGGAAAATGCCCCAGCCTTACTCTGGAGTGAATGAATTCCTAGGGAGATTAGAAACAATTTAATCATTGGGGGACTTTTTGGAAAATAGATACATGAAGGAGTATTTTGTAAAGAAAGGGTGTTTATACCTGAATTTGTGGTGTATCACATTAAACAATGATCAATTGTTTGGGGGGCTGTTCCTGGGGACACATCACTTGAGAAGGCAACCACCAGCTATACTTGGTTTCCTGACTGCCATAGCCCTGATCTGAGGATGTGGTGCATCTCTGTAAAGCTTAGATTTCTTCATTGTGAAACTGGCTTTATTTCCTTGTGATCTTTTGTTTAGTTTTCAATTAATCAAAGTCAAAATACTTTAAACTCTCTTCGAGGTAGGTCATCATCTGCCGTGCCCACAGATGTGACCCCACTGGTCAGCATTGTGCCTGGTGTGTATTGAGCCCTCAAGACACAGTGATGGAAAGAACAAGGCATTTTAAAGGTAAATTAAAAAAATTTAATTAAAGTAATTAATTACATTTTTACTAAGGGTTTTGTTTTTGTTTTTTGCTGTTTTCTGTAAAAGCAGTCATGAGACTAAGACTACCATAAAGAAAACAACTGCTAGAACTTTTTTCAACAAAAAAATTGTATAGTCAGACAGGATTTAATTGTATTGAATCCAATAACATGTACTCATTCAGCATGGCTATACTAAATATATATTTGCTAAATACTATTTTTGAAATTATAGTAATGTCAAAGTTCAATAAGAACCTCAATTATAGCATCAGTTAAATGCCAGCAGTTAAACTAAAATGAAAACAATCAAAATTACTTCTAAAGTGTGAAACTCAGGCTGATGTCTTGCTGTCATTTTGGATGGGCAGGTGTCAGCAGCTGTGAAAGATTTGAGACCTTTAGTTCCATGAAGGACACAGTTGGAACCTCAGGAGCAAAACTGGACTTACCACTCTGCCTTTGCCAGGATTAACATGTAATCATTTTCCTGTCTCAGCCCACTAAGTTTTCTCTCAGTGTCCAGTGTTTGAAGCTGTCTTTCTTGAGCTTTCTTCTCACAGCATTTAGTTTGTTTGTAATAGGAGGTAGTGGTTCTTTCCAATTTTTTGTCCACTTCTTGAGCCATTTTCTTGTGATGTTGCACTCCTGATATGAAAAGTTTCACATTTCTATACACTTCACAAAGTTTCTTTTCCATTTCTGAGTAGTAAGATTCTTCCTCATTTGAGTTTCTCTCTAGTTCCATTTCATGTTTTTGAAGGACCTCAGGAAATATTTGAAGTTTATCTCAATCCTCTCAATCTCATTTTCCAGCTTTGAATTTGCATGCTGCAATGATGCTTGCTCATTCTTGAGACCTTTTATTTGCCCTGTGATGTCTTCAATTTTGTGCTTTTGTTTACAAGCTTTCTTGAAAATTTCAAGTTTCTCTCTTTCCCTTCTTTTAGAGGAAATATTTAAGTTCACAATAACAATGAGTTTCCTCAGATGAACTGCCAATTGCGACATTAAGGGATCTCTATTTTCTGACTGCCTATTGTTTTCTAATACCAAGATGCCATCATCCATATAAGCTTCTCTGGGTTGATCAGGGAAGTTTATGATTTTCAGCATGGTTTCATACAGAGATTGAATCTGGCTGTATTTATCCTGAACAACTCATTTCAGTCTTGCTTTGAAGTATTCATGCAGTTTTATTTGTACCTCTGATTCTTGCATGCTTTGCCACTGTCTTGCACTTTCCTGGCAAGTCCCTTGAAGATTTTCCTGTAGGTCGGTGTTTCCAACATTACAATCATTTATTTCCTTTTGTAGTTGTTCTCTAATCATCTGTTAAGACATTTCTTGCAATTGTCATTTGAGATTGGAAAAAAGTCTCCTGCCTTGGAGTATAACTGAGAATGTTCTTGAAAGCAATCCATAATCATTCCATGAGATGAAAGTGTGGGGTCCAGTGTTTCTGTTCTTTGTCCAAATAGTCTACTATACTGTCAAGTGAAGAGCTGTTCAGATATATGTTGAATGCTGCCAAACCTAGAGTCTGTAATGTGATGAGACTGCCCTTCACCATGGAGTACTCAAGGGCTTTGTACTCTCATGTCATCAGGCCAGTCTCCTCATGGTCTTTTTGAAGTACTTCAAAACAGGCAGAAATCATTTTTGCTAGATGTTTCTGCCTCCTTACAGTATGTCAACAATTTACTGGAAGAACCAGAATAGCAGTGTTCTAGTTTGCTAATGCTGCAGAATGCAAAATACCAGAGATGAATTGGCTTTTATAAAAAGGGGGTTTATTTGGCTACACAGTTACACTCTTAACGCCATAAAGTGTCCAAGGTAACACATCAGTAATCAGGCAGCTTTACTGGAGGATGGCCAATGGTGTCTGGAAAACCTCTGTTAGTTGGGAAGGCACGTGGCTGGCGTCTGCTCCAAAGTTCTGGTTTCAAAATGGCTTTCTCCCAGGACATTCCTCTCTAGCAAGCTTGCGCCTCTTCAAAATGTCACTCAAAGGAACTGTTTTGAGTTCCTTCTCTTTGAGTCAGCTCATTTGTATGGCTCCACTGATCAAAGCTCACACTGATTGTGTGGGGCCATGCCTCCATGGTAATATCTCATCAGAGTCATCACCCACAGCTGGGTGGGGCACATTCCAAGAAAATCTAATCAGCACCAAAACATCTGCCCCACAAGACCACATCAAAGATAATGGTGTTTGGGGGACACAATACATTCAAACTGTCACATTCCACCCCCTGGACCCCAAAAAGACATTATCTTTCCATATACAAAATACATTCATCCAACAACAATATCACAGAAACTTACATCATTTCAGTAACAATAGTTAAGTACAAAATCCCACCAAAATCAATTATAGGTGTGGTCAGTCCAAGGCATAATTCTCCTTTATCTGTGGATCTGTGAACTTAGAACAAGTTGTATGCTTCTAATATACAAAGGAGGAACATCCATGGGATAAACATTCCCATTGCCATAAGGAGAAACAGTAAGGAAAACAGGGTTAACAGGACCAAAACAGTTCCTAAAACCTGCAGGACATACACCATTAGATTTCAAAGTCTGAAAGTCATTAACAGAACGATGTTGCATCCTTGGGGCTTGAGAGAGTGGGAGTCTAACCCTTCCTAAGGGCCTTTGTGGCAGCCCTTTCCTCTCCAAACACTTGGGTGAGTGCTCCAACATATCCACACATTGGGGAGACAACCTTCATGGCCCCACCCTCCTCAAATATTGGGACAGCTGCCAGATTCCGTTCCATCTCTGGGGCATATGCTCAACCCCTTCAAAACAGTGTGGTGGCAGCCAGGCTCTCCCCAATTGCCTGGGAATGTGCTCCACCCTCTTTGGGGCTTGGGGCGGCAAAACTCTTCCAGATCATCAAGGCAGGAGGCCCACCCTTGACCTCCAGGGCAAACTCACCCTTTCCATGTGTATGGGCTGCTCTGCTCTCCCAGCCCAAGACCTCTTGACTCCAGACCTCAACCTTCATGGCTCTGTCTTTGAAGAAATTTTTCCTTCAATTTGTTCTTTGTCTATCCCCTCCAGTCCAGACCAGCAGCAGCTCTGTCAATAAAGATCTACCAAAAATTCTGTTGGTTTCACATGAAGCAGGCAGGGGTCAAAGCCATCAGACAATAGGACTTTCCACAAATCCTTTCTGGATAATTCCATCTCCAATCTTGGCTTGTACTGAAATGGCAGCTGGGTTCCATGTTTGTTTACATACTCATGTTGGGCTGTAGCTTCTGGGATTCCATCCCCTGGAAGCTCATAATTTTCCAAGCCATCAGTTTCTGGTTTCTTTGAACCCAAGAGTTCAGTTCTAAGTTTATCTCTCTCTGCTCACATTTTACTATAAGCTGCAAGAAGAAGCCAGTGTACATCCTCCACATGAAGTCTGGAGATCTCCTCAGCTAAGTACTCCAGGTTGTCACCTTCAAATTCTTCCTTCCATCTGACAACAGGACTCAATTTTGCCAAATTCTGTGCCACCTTAAAACAAGGATCGCCTTTCTTCCAGTTTGCAACAACACATTCATCATTTCTGCTCAAGTCCTCATCAGAAGTATCTTTAGAGTCCATATTTCCATAAACAGTCTCTTTAAAGCAGTATTGGTCTTTTCTATCAAGCTCCTCACAATTCTTCCAGAATCTTCCCCTTATACATTTGAAAAGCCATTCCAACATTTTTGGTATTTGCAAACTCAGCAGCAAAAGCACCCCACTTCTCTGGTACCAAAATCTGTTCTAGTTTGCTAATGCTGTGGAATGCAAAACACCAGAGATGGTTTGGCTTTTATAAAAAGGGGATTTATTTGGCTACACAGTTACACTCTTAAGGCCATAAAGTGTCCAAGGTAACACATCAGTAATTGAGTACCTTTACTGGAGGATGGCCAGTGGCATCCAGAAAACCTCTGTTAGCTGAGAAGGCATGTGGCTGGCATCTGCTCCAAAGTTCTGGTTTCAGAATGGCTTTCTCCCAGGACATTCCTCTCTAGCAAGCTTGCTCCTCTTCAAAATGTCACTCACAGCTGCACTGAGTTCCTTCTCTTTGAGTCAGCTCATTTATATGGCTCCACTGATCAAGGCCCACACTGAGCAGGTGGGGTCATGCCTCCATGGGAATATCTCATCAGAGTCATCACCCACAGCTGGGTGGGGCACATTCCAAGCAAATCTAATCAGCACCAAAACATCTGACCCACAAGACTACATCAAAGATAACAGTGTTTGGGGGACACAATACATTCAAACTGGCACAAGCAGTACATATCAGTGTCTCCCAGGGAAACCCAAAGTCACCTGAGAGTTGCCTCATGTTTTTAGACACCAACAACAAAGCACCAGAAAGTTGCTTGAGGATCAATGGGAGAGATATCTTGTTGGCCATCAGCAGGCCCTCCATAACTCAGGAGCTCACCATGGCTCTGCCTTTGAGTGCCAGTATCCTTTTGGCCACAACTGACTCTCTGGTGTGCTGTGGAGGGTGCTGTCTCAAATGCAAACAGGGGCCTGGCAACCAGGGCACACTTTCAGCTGCTCAGGGAGAGGGGAACCCTGCAAGTTTATATAAAACTGGGCTCTCTAACTTTGCTCCTCCCTCTGTAGAACTAGAAACTACTGTTAACTTGACTGTGCATGAAGGGGGGAATGGCTGATGGCAACCAGGGGAGAACAGAACATGAGCTCTGGCATCTCCCTGCCCCACCCTGTCCTACAGCAAACATAGAGGATTAGACAGCACCCTGCCCTCTCTCCTGCCCTGCACAAGAGCACATTAGAAAGCAATGGTGAGGCTCATGTGCCTTTGTCCCCAGATGTGCTTGTTCTCCTGACCTGAGTCTCCTTCTGCCCTTTGGAAGCCAGATCCTGCCTACAATGTTTGGAGGGGTCTCACTCCCATGAAGGTTGCTATTCCTTGAAGTTTATTCAAGGTAGGCAGGGGCAGAGGACTGTATCAACTAATGGACCTGGATCTCTGTCATATGATTCAGGAGGAATCCATTGGAACTGGCCAAATCGTAAGTTGTCAAGTATTTTTTGTGGACTCGCTTATTTCCTTTTCCATCCCTGTCTTCCTGGATGGGGGATTCTCTCCTTTGGGGTGACTTGGTGTCCCAGGCTCCTTCCCTCATGTTGTCCTGCTGTCCTCAGCACAAGCCTTCCAAGGTGGCCTCTAGAAGTGGCCTCCACTTTGGGACTGGTCTTTCTTTGTACCTGTATTTGGCATATTTAATTCCACTAAATCATATCACAATCTGCTAGTATCTCTTTGACAGACTGATGGTTCAAAATTCTTTCCAGTGACTCATCTCCTTATATTCTTTGAATGTAGTTTTAAAATATCCCTACTGCATACACCAATGTGCTTCCCTAATGAGTTCCCTGATCTATTATCTTCATCCATTTACTCATTCAGTGCAAATTTTGCAGTGTCTACCACAGTCCAGGCATTGTGTTGGACACTGGTGATATATTGTTAGCAAAACAATGATCCTTACAAAGACTGTTCTCTTCTTGACCAAGCTGCCAGCCTTAATCTTCTGTTGCTTCCTCCCCTGTCCTCTCTTCAATCTGTGGACTGCAGAGAAGCAATCCAGACAGCAGAGAACACAAAGGAAAACAGACAATTTCAGACACTAACTATGCTAAATATCAAACCCTCCGCAAGCCACAGCCTCTTTCTCCCACTCACCATGGCTACCAGGCACATGAGAGGCTCCTGAATGGGCAGTTCCTCATCTCTCTAATCTCTCCTATAACAGGACTGCTTTTATTTTCAACAAACTTGTTGGTTGAATATGTTCAACAATGCTGTGAAATTAATTCCATGATATCTGAAACTTGTGCCTGGTCTATGATAAGATTTTTTGCTGTTGTTGACCTATGGGTCTTTTGCATATTTTGGCACAACTCCTTTTGAGGTACATGTGTTTTGCAAAACTTATCCCTAGTGTAGGGATGAGGTGCTTATATTCTGTTAACAGTATCTTCCATAGAGTAGAATTTTCAATACATAATGAAATCCCATTACAACTTTTTCTTTAAATGAGTCTTTATTTAGGTGTTGCACATAAAATCTCATTAGCAAACCTAATGTTTCATAAACTTCCTCTTCCAGTGTATTCTAAGCGTTTATAGTCTTGCATCTTATAAAATATATATAAACACTTTTGGGTGCATCTTTGTGTAAGATGTAAAGTTTATGTCACTTCTTTTTTTCTTTTCTATATGGTGGTTAGGAATATATTATGTCCCCCAAAAAACATTAATCTTCTGTTGCTTCCTCCCCTGTCCTCTCTTCAATCTGTGGACTGCAGAGAAGCAATCCAGACAGCAGAGAACACAAAGGAAAACAGACAATTTCAGACACTAACTATGCTAAATATCAAACCCTTCCCAAGCCACAGCCTCTTTCTCCCACTCACCATGGCTACCAGGCACATGAGAGACACTTTAATACAGTTTTGGGAGGCAGTGTCATTAATCTTTTCAATCAGGGTTTGACCTCTTGCTTGAATGTTTCCGTGGAGATTTGACCCCACCCATTCAGGATAGGTCTTGATTAGATCACTGGTGTCCTTTAAAGGGAGCTCATGCAGAGAGAGGAGAGGACAAACTACCCTAAGAGCAGCATAGAGAGAGTTTTTTATAGATATTTGGGAGCTGACAGAGACACTCAGAAGTGCTTGGAGATGTAGACAGGGTGTTTGGAGAGGTCAAGATGCTAAGCTAAGAGACAAAACCAGAGTTCACCCTGGAGAAGCACAGATGCCAGCCACATGCCTTCCCAGCTGACAGGTGTTCCACATGCCCATGACTCTTCTTCATTGAAGATATCCCCTTATTGATGCCTTAGTTTGAACCCATTTATAGTCATAGAACTGTAAATTTGTAACTAAATAAAACCCTCTTTATAAAAGCCAATTAGTTTCTGTTTTTTTGCATAATGTCAGCAACAGCAAACCAGAACAGTAGCCCCGTTGTTCCATCACCACCTATTGAAAGGATGATGCTCACTGGACTGTGTTTCCACGGTTCTACCTGGAGAGTGAATTCTTCTCCCTTTTTCTGTGTGCCAAGGTCTCTTAATTTATTTATTGGAATCAGGCAGTTTGTGTACTTCAACATTGTTTTTAAGCAATTTGTGTGCCAATCTAGGATTAGAAGCAGTTTGTCAGTGTCTACAAAACATCTTGCTGGGACTGTTATTCAGATTGCATTGACTCTAGAAATCTTCACAAACAATTGACATTTTAAAAATATTGTGCTTATCCACCATGAAAAAAATTTCTCCATTTATTTATATTTTCTTTGATTCCTTTCAAGTGTTTCATAGTCTACAAGATCTAGGTATTTACATATTTTAATAGGTTTAATCCAAATAAGTTCATTTCATGTTTTTATTATTTGTTTGATTTTTGCTAATTGTATCTTATTGCTGAGAAGGGGAAATCAGTAAATGTTTTTATATTCACCTTGTGTTTTCTTCTTAGTATCTGCATGCATTCTTTTCAAGGGAATTTAAAGTGAATTAAATTCCCCTTAATTTTCAAACTTGTGGCAGTGAATAATATGAATAATTTCAGAGATTCAGAGGGATGCCTGTAGGGGATGAAGGTGCATAGCTAAACAGTGCATACTAAGTTTGCAAAATGCTCTGTGAACCCAGGGCAGAAGAGGGCACTTCAGCTGCTTTTATTTAAGCCTAATGGGCCTTCTAGGGCCTTCCTGTCAGGCCCCATGGTTGAGGTGCTGGGTTCAAATAGAAGATGAGACCTCAACCCTTCAGTTCTGGACAGCTCAGCCCACCCCACAGGGAGTAAAATGCTTCCCTTTCCTGTCACTGAGGCTGAGCAGGCGGCTTTGCTGCCATTTCTCTGAGATGATTTTTCTTCAATGGGGAGCACAGAACCTTTCATTTTCTGCCCTCTCCCCACTTAGTTTTTTTTTTACTTTCTTATGGAATATTTTAGTAAGACCAGGAAAGTTTGCATTTACTGAGAGCTTTGATGGCTGGAAATCCTGGTGTTTTCCAACATTTTGCTGGTCCAGAATAGTTTCTAGTCAGAAATTTAGATAGAATCAGAGAATGGGAAAAAAATATACAATCCTGACATGACCATAAAAAAATGTTGGTACCTCCCAGTTTGGTAAGTTGGGGTCGGGCCAGTGCTGGATGAGGCAACTTAGAGCAAGGAAGAAAGGGAACATGGGTGCCCCTATTTACATGCTTTGTAAAATTTTTAATGGGCAGTTTTTCCTGCAGTGTTGAAGTAGTTGAAAGCTATTGGAAAATAGAGAACTTCTTGCAATGTAAAAGAAAATATAATTTTAAGTTTAAAATTTTAATTATTATAAATCTAGTACTTATTTTAATGTTTTTGTTTAGTGAAAATAATTTATTTAAAAATAATTTTAATATTTTGCTTATCTCCTGTTCAGTTGGCTTAATTCAAACATTTAACAATTTCTCTTCAATGAGAATTGTTAAATATGTTGTCTTTTATGTCAGCTTCTAAAATGTCTTCCCCTGGCTTTGCTCATTAAATATGTCAGCAATATTTGGTTGTTTTCAGATTACAAATCTTGCACATCCTTGGTTAAATTTCTACCTAAGTATTTTGTGTTTTTCGGTGGTTTTTAAAAAGAAATTCCTTTGTTACTTACCTTTTCAAATTGTGTGTCATGGGCATATAGAAATATAACTGATTTTTGTACAACTTTGCTAACATTGTTTATTAGCATTCACTGTATTTTTGTGAATTTTAGAGAATTGTTTATTTATAAATCATTCCATCCTCTAAAAGAGATAGTTTTACTTCTTCCTTTCCAATGTGGGATGCTTTTCATTCATTTTCTTGGCTATTTGCTCTGGGACAATGATGAATCACAATGACAAAAGCATGCATTTTTTATTTATTCCTGATCCTGTGAGGAAAGCTTTCAGTCTTTAACAATTGAGTATGATAATAGGTATGTATTCCTAGTTTTGTTCTCTTGTTTGTTTGAATTTTAATCATGAAAATGTTTTAGATATTGTCAAATAAGTTTTTCTGCAGCAAAGATGTAATCAAATTTTTTCCTTTGTTAAATTAATACTGCATCTCATTTTGCATTCTTAATTTAAAAAACATATTAGAGAAACAGATAGTTTACAGAAAACTCATGCATAGTGGAGAGTTCCTATATACATCTTCCATGCACTCAGTTTTCCCTATTATTAATAATTTGCATTAATGTACTTTTGTTACAATTGATGACACAGTATTATAATCATACTGCTAACATAGTCCATAGTTTACATTGGAGTAAACTGTGTTGTATAGTTCTATAAGTTTTAAAAAAATTGTTCTGGTAACATGTATACAACCTAAAATATTCTTTTTTATCCACTATCAAATATATAATTCAGAGGTGCTAATTACATTCACAATGTTGTCACTAGCATCCACTACCTAAATTTCTCTAAAACCCCAAACAATGATAGCTGGATATGTACAAATTATTTAATATAATTCTTTAGCTGGAAAATGCTTAGTATAATCTTCAATAACCAATGGAGAAAAAAACTGTTTATTAAGATCAATTCGCTCAAGCAGTCTTGAGTTATTCTAAGCCTAAAAAGCCCTTGTTAAAATAACTTGCCTTTGCTCTAATCTCAACAACAAAAATTTATTCTCTGTTCCTGGGCACTTTCCCAGCATTGCCTGCAGTAAGATATGAGTGATGTAACCACATGGTCTCATAATCAGGACCTTCTTGAAAAACAAGCCTGAATGAGGGGAGGACCTGAAGATAACAAGGAGATGCTGACCAAACATCTTTTTCTCTTCTATATTTTTTCCTTTCTGCTTTCTTTTGGCTTTTGGCCATTTCTTTGTCTGTTTAGGGTTATAAAAGCACAAATAATTTTTTCACTATGAAGTGGCCTTAGAAAGCACTTTTTTTCTCCAGTTCCTTGTTGATGCATCTTCAATAAACTCACCTTCTCACCAAAGGAAAGAGACTTGTTTCTCTGTTTGATTTGGGATTGGTTGTGTCTGACTATTTAGAACCATGTTTCCATGTTTTCTAATGGTATCAAGATCACACAATCTACATATGATCAATATTTAGCCCTTGAAGATTTCTGTTCATAGTCAAAATTAAGACATCATAGATTTACAGATATTTGCAATGTCTAAAATTTATACTTGTGAAGTTACCTCCTTAAGCCTAATAATAACTGCAGTGTTTCTATTTTACTATTAAACAAACTCTAGTCTTTATTTGGATTTCACTGGTTTTTCCATTAGTGTCCTTTGTCTGTTCTGGAATTCCATCCAGGATAGTGTGACACATTTAGTCATCACATCCCTGAGCTTACTCTGGTCTGTGACAGTTTCTCAGACTCTCCTCATTTTTATGACCTTGGCAATTTTAAGGAGTTACTAATGGCCAAGTATTTTGTAGACTGTCCCTCAACTTGGGTTTGTCTGCTGTTTTTCTCACCATCACAATGGGGTTAAAGTTTTTTAGGAATAACACAAAAGTGATGAGCCTTTCTCATCACTTCACAGCAGGGAACCTACTCTCAACCTGACTTATGACTGGGGAATTTGCCTTGTACAACTGGCCAAGGATTGTGTGACAAGTTTCTCCCCTCTAAAGTTATTTTCCCCTTTTCATCCACTGTTCTTGGAAGCAAGTTACTAGTTTGAACTACACTTAGGTAATGGAGGGGATTGGAGTGAGGAAGGAAGTTAAAGTCCACCTTATTGGGAAAGTGTATCTACATAAGTTATTTAGGATTATTTGGTAAGGAAGAGCAAAGTTAAATTTAAAATTCAATATATCAACCACACTACCACAGAACAGGAGATCAAGTCACATGTGTTTAGTGACCATTATATTGGTCAGTGCAAATACAGAACATTTCCATCATCTCAGAAATTTTTCTGGAGAGCAGTGATTTGATATTTTGACTTTTCTTTTCAAACATATGCATTAAAAATATAAATTTCCCTCATTCCATAAATATTTTCATTTCCAAAATATGGACCTATGTATTATTTAGAACCAGGTGCAGGAATACAATGGGGACAGCAAAGATCCTCAAGAACAAAATGAAGGAGCCACTCACTCTCAGGTTTGTGAAAGTGCAGGGATAAATGGCACTTTGTACTTTAGGCCCCTTGTTTGCCTCACCCTATTCCCAGCTCAGTTTAAAAATGTATTTCTAAATTTCAAAACTGCTCATTTCTTTGTTTAATTATGTTATTAATTGTTAGTTCTATTCCACTACTGTCATGGGTACCTGCAACAAAGCCAATAGCTAATGTCATAATTAATGCTGAAGTATCAAACATGAGTTTTAAAACAAGATGCAGATGTCTGCTCTAGCCACTTACAGTCAACAAAGCATATACAATAACCAAAAAATTGAAGACCAAAGCTGCAGCACTTAAACTCCCAGATACAGACTTATATAAAGCTGCAATAATTAAGATAAAGTGGAATACCACAAGGAGAGAGAACTGGACAAACAGAAAGGAATAAAATCCAGAAATACATATATAGTCACTTATTTTGTTCACACAAAGGTTTTCTGCAATGCGGTGGGGGAAAGAGTTAGCTTTTTAGTAAATGGTGCTGGTTAATTTGGATATACATATGGGGATGTATTAACCTTTATGCCTTAATTTATAACACCTGAAACAAAAAAAAAAATCAATTTGAGATGGATCATAAACCTAAATGTAAATGTTAGATAGTGAAACTTCTAGAAGATAACATAGCTGGAATATCTTAAATGTCTTAAAAAGGACTCATAAAGCACCAACCATAATGTACATAAACATATGCACTAAACAACCACCAGATCAAGACACAGGCCACATCAGTGCCCCGGCATTGCCCTCAGCCCCCTCTAACCTGACAACTGAGTTAAATAAAAATCAAGATTTAAACAGACACTAAATGAGATATCACTACAAGTGGATGCCAGTATCAAGTGTTGGAAAGGATTTGTATCAATAGAACTCTCAGTATGGCTGGTGGGGATATACATTGTTTCCATTACTTTTGAAAAAATATTTGACAGTTTCTACACTTAACCTGCAGTTCCAGCACTTCTTCTCATAGCTATATATACCCAAGAAAAAGTGAGTCCATGTGCTCTCCATGGTGCACAAGACTGTTCATAGCAGCTTCATTAAAAACAGCACAATGAGTGTGAAGACCTTGTGGATCACACCCCCTTTATCTAGTGTATGGATGAGTAGAAAAATGGGGATAAAAACTAAAGGACAAATGGGGTGGGATGGGGGGATGACTTGAGTGTTCTTTTTTCACTTTTATTTTTTATTCTTGTTCTGGTTCTTTCTGATGTAAGGAAAATGTTCAGAGATAGATTGTGGTGATGGACGCATAACTATGTTATCATACTGTGGACAGTGGATTGTATACCATGGATGATTGTATGGTGTGTGAATGTATTTCAATAAAACTGAATTTAATAAAAAAATTTTTAAAAAAAACAAAACAGCACAATGAATAGCTAGAAGTAAGTACCTGAACTATCAAACCCCAACCCAGTAGTCTGGACTCCTGAAGATGATTGTATAATAATGTAGATTACAAGGACTGACAGTGTGATTGTGAAAACCTTGTGGATCACACTCACTTTATCTAGTGTATGGATAGATGAGTAGAAAAATGGGGACAAAAACTAAACGAAAAATACGGTGGGAAGGGGGGGATGATTTGGGTTTTCTTTTTTACTTTTATTTTTTATTCTTATTCTGTTTCTTTCTGATGTAAGGAAAATGTTCAGAATTAGATTGTGGTGATGAATGCATAACTATATGATTGTGCTGTGAACAGTTGATTGTACACCATGGATGATTGTATGGTATGTGAATATATTTCAATAAAACTGGAAAAAAACCAGCCCAAAAGTCAGTCTAAAAGTCCATCAACAGTAAAGAGGATACATAAAACTGTGCCATATTAATTTACTTGAAATCCACCAAACCATGAAAGGAATGCATTACTGCTACATATATCCATGATGCGTCTACAAACATTATTTAAAAGAAGGCAAAGGCAAATAGATACTCTGTGATTCCAATTTATTTAAAGTTAAAAAACAGACAGCACTAACCCATGAGAGTAGAGATTAGAATATGTGTTAGTTACTTAGGGGGAAAGTGACTGGAAGGGGGTATGATGGAAACTTTGGGCTACTTCTTTTTCCTTTTCTTATTGCAATTTTATTGAGATATATTCACATGCCATATAATTATCCAAAGTGTACAATCAGTTGTTCACAGTATTACATATACTTGTGCATTTATCACTGCAATCAATTTTTGAACATTACAGTAATACTAAAAAAATAAAAACAAGAATGAAAATAAAAGTAAAAAAGAACAGCTAAAACATTCATACCTCCCCTCCACCTACTATTCATATACTTTTTGCCCCCATTCTTCTCATCTGTCTACACACTGAGTAAAGGGAGTGTGAGCCACAAGGTTTTCACAATCACATGATCACTTCTTGTAAGCTATATAGTTATACAATCTTGTTTAAGAACCAAGGATACTGGGTTGCTGTTCAATGGTATTAGGTACTTCCTTCTAACTATTCTGTTACACTAAAAACTAAAAAGGGATATCAATATAATACATAAGAATAGCCTCCAGAATGACCTCTGAACTCCATTTGGAATCTCTCAGCCACTGAAACTTTATTTTACTTCATTTGTCTTCCCCCTTTATGTTCAGATGCTTTCCCAATCTTATGATGTCAGAGCCAGGTTCATCCCTGGGAGTCATGTCCAATATTGCCAGGGAGATTTATACACCTGGGAGTCATGTCCCATTTGGGAGGTGGCAGCAGTCAGTTTACCTGCAGAGTTTGCTTAGAGAGACATGCAAGATCTGAGCAACAAAAGACATTCTCTGTGGGTGACATTTAGGCATAATTATAAGTCAGCTTATCCTCTCCTTTGCAGTAGCAAGTTTCATAAGGGCAAGCCCAAAAATCAAAGGCTCAGCCTACTAAACTGATAGTACCAAATCTGTTCTGGTTTGCTAATGCTGCCATCATGCCAAATACCAGAAATTGATTGGCTTTTATAAAGGGGGTTTTCTGGTTTGCATATATCATGTCCCCTAGAAAAAGCCATATTCTTTAATGCAATCTTGTGGAGGCAGAAATATTAGTGTTGATTAGATTGGAACTTTCTCATTAGGTTATTTCCATGAAGATGTGACCCACCTAAATGTAGGTGATAACTCTGATTAGATCATTTCCATGGAGGTGTGGCCCTGTCCATTCAGCATGTACCTTGACAAGTTCAATGGAAACCTATAAAATCTCAGACAGAAGGATCTCATACCTAGCTGCAGCTGAGAGACTTATTTTGTAGATGGCCACTGGAAGCTGACACTGACATTTTGGATAATAGCATTTTGAAAAGCAACCTGGGAGCAAGCAGATGCCAGCTACATGACTTCCCAGCTAACAGAAGCTTTTGTACAACATCAGCCATCCTTGAGTGAAGGTACCTTGTTTTGTTGACTTACCTTGGACACTATGGCCTTAAGACTGTAACTTTGTAATCAAATAAACCCCCTTTACAAAAGCCAATCCATCTCTGTATTTTGCATTCTGGCAGCATTAGCAAACCAGAACAGTGGGTTTATTTCATTACAAAGTTACAGTCTGAAAGCCTTAAAGTGTCCAAGGTAAGGCACCAACCATAGGGTACCTTCACTGGAGAAAGGCCATTGTTGGAAAACCTGTTAGCTGGCAAGGCATGTGGCTGGCATCTACTTGCTCCCAGGTTGCATTTCAAAATGGTGTTCTCCAAAATGTTGCTTTTGGGACATTTTATCTTTTCTTAGCTGCAGTTGCTCTCCAAAATGTCATTAACACCTTCACTGTGTTCCTTCTGTTTGTCAGCTAATTTATATGGCTCCATGATTTAATTCAGATCCACCCTGAAAGGGTGGGGTAACAATTTCATGGAAATTATCCAACCAAAGTCATCATCCACAGCTGGGTGGGTCATATCTCCATGGAAAAATCCAATCAAAGGGTCACACCTTAATCAAAAAGATTAATCTATCTGCCCCCACAAGATAGCATCAAAGATAATGGTATTTTGGGGGCCATAATACATACACACTGGCACAGTCCCTAGTGCTTGCCAGAATATCAGGGATTCCTCTGGTGGAGTTTAACATTCCCATGTTTTCCCCAAATCCCTCAAAAGGGCTTTGCAAATACTTTTTATTCTCTGCCCAAATTACTCTGGGATGTATCAGGGCTTCAGTCTAACCATTAAAAACCAATCAGATTTCATACCCTATATTCAAGGTTCCATAGACTTATGGCGTGAATAAACTGACCATACAAGTTAAATTCATAGTGTGCTACAGAAAATACATATTTGCATCAAATAAATATCTCTTCCTTTGGTTTACATAGAATTTGAATTTTAAAACACAATCAACATCATCCTTTACCCTTAAGTCTGATTACCTTAGTCCAAAACAAATCCATTTTATTCATATCTCTAATTGAAGTCTGGTCTCTTTTTCTGCTTTTTTAAAAATTCAGTTTTATTGAGATATATTTATATGCCATACAATCATCCACTGTGTACAATC
Organism: Choloepus didactylus; assembly: GCF_015220235.1. Lineage (NCBI taxonomy): Eukaryota > Metazoa > Chordata > Mammalia > Pilosa > Megalonychidae > Choloepus > Choloepus didactylus. Next base: position 8,764,583 of record NC_051332.1, read on the forward strand.
AACTGTGCACAGCACCATCATGTGGTTGTGTGTTCACACCACACAGTGTAAGCAGCTGGCTGAGTGGCCTTTATAGCTGTGCACACCAGGCAGCAACTGTTACATGGGGTGGTTTCCCTTGCTCCTGCTTGCTTCTCTGGTGTTTCTCTTCCTCTTTCAGGAAAAAGGCATTTATTACCTTCTGCAGTTCCCAGAAATCCTTTTGTTTCCATGAACACATGGCCCATTGAGGTGGGAGATGCTGTGAGTGGGCTCAGGGGCAAGGGCAGCAGGACCTGGGAATACAGGAATGAGGGATGGGGCCTTGGGGTCCTGGAGGCAGAGCTGTGGTCTTGCAGTTTGGGAGGGGTGGGCTCCCACCTAGGCAGTGACTTGTGGAGGGAGGATGGGGAGGCTGGGCTCTGAGCCTATGCTGGGAGCTGGGTGGTCTCTCTGCATGGACTTGTCCTGCTTGGAGTCCATGTTTGGTTTGTCACCCCCAAAGCAGGCCTGTGCAGGAAAGGGGTGCCATGTGTCACTCTCTTCATAGGAGCAAGACTTTGCTTAATGCAAAAGCACCTGATAAAAACTTAGGAATATATATTTGTGGAACAGAGGAAAGAAGTGTTCTTGTTCCAATACTATAATCTCTAGTGAGCAGGAATTCTGTCAAGATTGAGTGTGGTTTTAAATATGGCCAACAAGAAAAGTAATGCATTTATCAGAGGAAAATGTTTCTGGGCACTGATCTGGGCACATCCCAGGGTCAGTGATGCAAAGCACATGGCAGAGGCTGGGCCCAGGGGTTTGGTGGTGAAATAGTGAAGCAGGCAGTGAGGATGAGAACAACCATGAGTAAGCAGTGCATGTGGGAGAAATGAAACTCACTGGCATGGAGAGCACTCGGTGAGCCATGGGGTTCCCAGGGGCTGAGAAGTCCCTTCCAACCAGGGGTCCTGGGAGACAGATGCCTGGGTGTCACCTGTCCATGGACCAGTTATGCAGGCCAATGGGGAAGCTTCTTGTGTGTAGACAGACTCAGACTGGAATATTTGATCCAGGTGTGATGGGGAGGACGGTAGGACACAGCCCTGCAGTGACATGAGCAAGTCACCTGCTTTCAGCAGTTCTGTTTCACTTGGGGTCCTTGGGTGGATCAAAAGAGATGACCTTGGCTGGCCTATGCAAAGGGGATCTCATCTGAAGATTGCCTGGGTTTTGCAACACTAGGCAAGCCTGGGGCCAGCCCTGGGTTGGTCTGGAATTGCTGCCTGGAGAGAGAATCCATGAGGTGAACCTGCTCTCCTGTAGGCACCAGCTAGGGCTCCAGCCCCTGAGAGTGCCAAGTGGGTTAGAGGGCCCCAGTCCTGCTTCTGGCTGATGCAGGGGAGGGGAGACTTGCCTTGGGGGCTTCCAGGTGAGGTGACCACTGGAATCACCATCCCTCCACAATTCAACTTCAGAAGGGGGAGGACACCAGAGCTTCCCAAGTTGGAATTGGGGTGGGTGGTACGGCCACCCTAGATCCCTTTTGCCCTGGTTGTCCCTTTTGTAGAAGGAGAATATTATCTGAAGGCTTCACAATTTTTCATCCATAATACTCAGCATCCAAACTTATGAAGCATACTTTAGATAAAGATGGAATGACATGTTATTGAATAAAAACATTTTAAAAACCATAAGGCTGTACAACACAAACAGTAAACCCTAATGTAAACAATGGACTATGGTTCATAGTATAATTATAGTGATACTGTTTCAACTGTAGCAAAGGTCCCACACTAATGCAAAGTGTGGATAATAGGGAAAAGGTTGCTGGAGTAGCATGAAGTAACTTCATATTTTTGCATGATTTCTCTGTAATCCTTTAAGTCCTCTAATAAAAACATATATATATTTTGAGTGGACCCAGAAAGAAGTGAGTAGAACAAAGAGGAGTGAGGGAAGTTGTGGGAGGGAGGATTCTGTTCTCGGATGTTTGCCAAATGTGCCATCATGCAGGGAGGTGGCAAGCAGCCTGGGGTTGTGCATGTGGAGACACCATTGGGTGCAGGAGGATCAGACTCACAAGGCCTTTTCTACAATGAGAGCCTGCAGATTTGTGGCTTGGAGACCACAATTTTCTCTTTGATGTAAAAATTAGATCACGTGACTTGTTTCCAGTTTTCCCTGTACTCACAGTAAACCTTCTGTAGCTTTAAATCTGAATAATTGCTAAGGAGACCCCAGAAATGGTAGCCTGGGCAGGCAGGGTTGGTAGGCAGGGTAAACCATGGAGTCAGGAAAGAACTAGAGCAGTGAAGGAGGGGTCAGGAGGGAGGGAGTACAATGTCCACAGGAGGAAGACTGCAACAGGTCCTTGTCCCCAAGGCTGAGGCAGCCAGCACAGCAGGCAGGGCCTTGCACCAGTCCAGACAGATCTCTCCTCAGTGCAGCTCTCATGAGCTCAGTCCAGCTGCATTTGCCGTTTCTGCCTCCAAGGCCTCCAGGGGCTTCTTTGGTTCTAGCTCACTGCCACATCTGTGTCCTGGGCCACATCCATCCAGCTAGTGGCCATGAGACACTATGCAGGGTGTGTGGCCACCCTGTTACATTACTCCTTCTTTGCCCCTTCAAGTTCAGGCTGAAAACTTCAGTTGCTAGAAAAATAATCAGCTACAGCAGTGCTCTTCACCCAGGAGCCACGGCTTCCCCTTGGGGGAGATAGTTGACTCTGGGAACAGATTTAACACTTAGATCACACTTTCCCTATGGCTGGCCAGGTACTAAAAGGTTTACATTCATTCAATCACCATCACACCAGAAGAAGTTTTATTATTTTATCTTTATTATCCCATTTCCAAAGTGAAGAAAGACAGAAGGTAAGTCAGCTGCCCAAAGTGATGCAGTTGAGATGGGATGGACCTGGGATTTGGATCCTGGCCATCTTGTTCAGAGTCCAGAGGCTTCACACTTCTCATAGTGGTCACAACACAGAGATGGTTCCAATTCAAATGAATCCTCTCCCAAGATAAAAAAAATGATTGCTGCAAATTTGCCTTATCAGCTTGGTGACCCAGGAAGGACAGGATTTAAAGAACATCCTGGAGATCCAGCTCTCCCTCAGCACATTAACAGATGTTAAGGGTGTTGGGAACAAGGTCCTGAGGAATCCCAGGCCATGAGGATGATCGTTCTGAGTAAGGCAGTCCTTGGCTGAGTTTCACCTCGTCCAGCATGATCATCCCAAGGACCGGGGTTTCCTCAGGAACTTGTTCACAACTCCCTTTGTTATAATGTACACAGGTAGGACTGGCTCTCCAGCATGACCTTTAAATCTTGTCCTTCCTGGGTGACCAAGCTGAGAAGACAAATTTGCAGCAAACTTAAGTGTTCCTGCTCATGCACTCTGAGGGCATCTTTAACTCAGGTACTTCCTTGAACAGATTGTCAGTAACACTCATGGCTACTTTAGAATTTATCTTTCTGTGTTCAAGTGCTTTCTCACAGTCTAAAAATGACCAACCTACAAGCTTGTTGGTTTAGGAGAACTCTTGCAACTCCAGGTCCATCCGCTTTTCATGACCTCGCCATCCTTTACACACTTTAAACAAGAGAACTCCAATAAAGCAAAGGGCTCCACAGAATACAAAGTGCAAGGACACTAGGTTGAAGTCAGTCCCCAGACCAAGATCTTCTGGCCATGGGAATGCCATCCCTGAGCAGAGTGAGTCAGAGGGAGAACGGTGCTCTGAACAGTCCTGGGTGCTGCTGAGGCCACAAAACTGGGCCCTAAACCATCAATATTCCCTAGTCCACCTTGTCCAGGGTTCTTTGACAGGCAGCTGTCCCCAGCACACTGGGTGTCAATTTTCCAATGGATCAGCAGTGGCAGGAAGATGGCTGACAGTGACGAGGGTTCTGCAGGTGTGTGGAGGTCCTTGGGGCATTGATTGCAGGTCCATGGCTGCTGATGGAACTCTGAGAGCTCAAAGATGGGCTCTTGGGACAGGGGTTCTGTGGACAGGAGGGGGGTCCAAGGGGCATCAGGTGTGGATCCATGGCTGCTGGTGGATCTGTTGGGGCTTGATGATGGAGGGTTGGCACAGGGGTTCTGCCCGCAGGAGGGGTTACAAGGGGCATCGAGAGCAGGTCTGTGCCTGATGATGGATTAGCAGGGGCTGGAAGACATATACCTGGGTTAAGGGGTCCAGAGGCAGGAAATGGTCCATGGGGTTTGAAATGTAGGTCAGTAGCTGCTAGTTAATCAGTGGGGGCCTAAAAATGGATGCTTTGGACACATCCAAGGGACATCAAATGTAGGTCCACAAGTGCTTGTGGATCAGTGGGGCCTTGAAGGTGGACAATTGAGATAGGGGTTCCACAGGCAGGAGAGGGTCCAGGGGCCAGTGAGGGTGGATCCACGGCTCTGAGCCCATATTCTTACAATGTACATGTGTAGACTGGGGTCTGGCTCAGAGCCCAAATAACTGTGGTGTGGATGAGAGGAAGCTGGGGCCTGGCTAGGTATCCTTATACCTTTGGTATAGACAGTTGGATCCTGGGGCCCAGCATGGAGCCCATATTCCTGTGTGGAAGATGGATGGAGGCTGGACCCAGCAAGGATCCCATATTCTCACAATATAGACAGTGGAGGCTGGGGCATGGATATCGGACAATGTACATGTTGGGTAGACAGTTGAAGGCCTCAGTCCCAGCTTGGAGACCATATCCCCACAGTGAAGACAGGTGGAGCCTTGAAGCCCAGCTTGGAGCCCATATACTTTTGGTGTACACAGTTGGAAGTCTGAGGACTGGCTTGGAGCCCATATACCTGTGAGGTAGAGAGGAGGATGCTGGGACCTGTCTTGGAGCTCATATCCCTATGTGTAGATGGGTGGAGGTGTTGGGTCCAACTTGGATCAAATATACAGCTTGGAGCCCATACACCTGTGGTGTAGACAGGTGGAGGCTGGGATCCAGCTTGGAGCCCATGTTCCCTCAGTGTAGACAGGTGGAGGATGTGACCAAGCTTTTTGCCCATATCCCCACAGTGTACTCTTGTGGAGGCTGGGGCCCATCTGGGAGCCCATATACCCTTGGGGTAGACAGGCGGAGGCTGGACCAGACTCAGAGCACACATATCTGTGGTGTTGGTGGGTGAAGGCTGGGATCCAGCTAGTAGCCCTTATACCAGAGGGGTAGAGAGGTGGAAGTTGGACATGGCTCAGAGCCCATTATCCCTCAATGTAGAAGGGGGAAATGCTAGGGCTTGGCTTGGAGCCAATATTCTCACAGTGTAGACAGGGGTAGGCTAGGGCCCAGCTTGTCACCCATATACTTTTGGTGTGGAGAGGTGGAGGCTCGGGCCCAGCTCTGAGAACATATCCCCACAGTGTAGATGGATGTAGGCTGGGTCCCAGCTTGGATCCATATACCCATGGTGTAGACAGGTGGATGCTAGGGCAGACATGTGGAGGCTGGGGCCTGATTCACAGCCCATATCCCCACAGTGTAGCTGGGAAGAGGCTGGAGCCCATATACCTGTGGTGTAGACAGCTGGAGGTTGGGGCACATTTTGGGGCACAGTGCAGATGGGTGCAGGCTGGAGCCCAGCTTGGAGCTAATAACCACACAGAGCAGATGCATGGAGGCCAGGGCCCAGCTTGGAGCCAGCATGTGTTTGCAGTAGACAGGTGGAGACTAGGACCCAGAATGGGGCCCATATACCTCTGGGTCAGACAGATGGATACTGGGACACCATTCAGAAACCCATATTCCTGCAATTTAGATGGGTGGAGGTAGAGGCCCATCTCAGAACCCATATACTTATGGTGTAGAGTGGTGGAGGCTGGGACATGGCTCAGAGCTCTTATCCCCCCAGTGTAGATGGGTAGGGGTGTAGGGCCTGGTTTGTGCACATGTAACTGTGATGTAGATAGGTGGACACTGTGGCCCAGCTTTGAACCTATATATCTGTGGGGTAGAAAGGTGGATGCTGGGGCCTAGCTCAGCCCATAACCACAAAATGTAGATGTTTGGAGGAATGGGGCCTCACTTGGAGCCTGTATAACTGGTGTGCAGATAGGTGGAGTCAGGGACCGACCCAGCACCCATATCCCCACAGTGTAGACAGGTAGAGAATCAGGCTCAGCTTGGAGCCCATATACCTGTGGGTCTATCAGTGGAGGTTGAAGTCTTGCTCAGGCCCATATTCCAACAGTGTAGACAGGTGTAGGCTGGGTTCAAGCTTGGAACCCATATATCTGTGATGTAGATTGTTGGAGGCTTGGACCTGGCTCAGAACCCATATTCCTGTGGTAAAGACAGGTGGGGCATGAGGCACAACTTGGAGCACATACACCTGTGGGGTAGGTGGATGGACTCTGGGGCCCAGCTGGGAGCCCATAGCCCCACAGTTTACACAGGTGGAGGCTGGGGCCAAGATTGGAGCTCATTTACTTCTGGTGTAGACAGTTGGTGGCTGGGGCCCAGCTTCAAGCACATATACCTGTGATGTAGACAGGTGGATGCTGCACCTGGCTCAGAGCCAATATTCCCACAATGTAGACAGGTAGAAGCTAGGGCTCAGCTTGGAGCCCATACACCTGTGAGGTAGAAGGTAGAGGCTGGGGTCTGGCTTGGAGCTCATATAACTGTGGTGTAGATAGGTGCATGCTAGAGCCTGGCTTGGAGCCCAAATAACTGTAGTGCAGACAAGTAGAGATGTGGGGTCCAACTTTGAGCCCATATAACTGTGGCATAGATGGCTGGAGGCTGGGGCCCAGCTCAGTGCCCATATTCCCATAGTGTAGATGGGTACAGGCTGGGGCTGGCTCAGAGACCAAATACCTGTGGTGTAGACAAACAGAGGCTGCAGCCCAGCTTGGAGCCCATATACCTGTGAGGTAGAAGGCTGGAGGCTGGGGCACAGCTCAGAGACCATATCCCCACCATGTAGACAGTTGCAGGCTAGGTCCTGATTCAGAGCCCATATTGACATAGTGTAGACTGGTGTAGACACAGGGCCCAGCTTGGAATCCATATACATGTGTGATAGATAGGTGGAGGCTGGGTCTGGCTTGAGTCCATATCCCCATAATGTAGGCAAGTGGAGGATGTGGCTCATCTTGGAGTCCATATAACTCTGGGGTAGATGGGTTGATGCTGGATCCAGCTCAGAACCCATATCCCCAACGTGTGTCAGGTGGAGGCTGGGGCCCAGCCTAGAACCCATATTCCTGCAATGTAAACAGGTAGAGACTTGGGCTCAACTTGGAGCCCATATACCTATAGTACAGACAGGTAGAGGCTGGGGCCTGGCTCAGAGCCCCTATCACCACAATGTAGATGGGTGGGAACATGGGGTAGGCTTGTTGCCCATATAACTGGGGTATAGAAAGGTGGAGCCAGTGACCTGTTTTGAACCCCAAATAACTCTGCTGTAGACATGTGCATGCATGGGGCCCAACCTGATTCTGATATACCTGTACAGTAGATTGATGGAGGCTGAGGTCCACTCAGAGCCCATAGCCACACAGTGTAGATGGCTATAGGCTTGGGCCCATTTTGGAGCCCAGATACCTGTGGATCCTGTGGATCAGCTTTGAATCCATGTACCTGAGGGTTAGACAGGTGGAAGCTGGTGCCCATCTTGGAGTCCAAATCTCCACAGTGTAGACAGGTGGAGGATGGGGCCCAAGCCCATTAACCGTAGCTGCAGTGCCACGATGTCTCAAGTTATTCAAAGACATGAAGAAAAATGGGATAAAGTCTTTGCAAAAGGCAGATGGAAAGTCTTTTGATAATTCTGTGCTTTGAGAGCAGATGCACCTATGGAGGTGAAGGCATGGCTGCCCTCTGCCCCACTGGAGCATACCAACAGGATGCCTTCCACTTCCCAATTAAGCCACTCGGTTTTAAACAAGTTTCCCATATACCCCTGGGAACACCCCAGCGCACCTGGACTGTGGTCACAAAAGCAAAGCCCCTGCCCCCCCATCAGAAGCAGAGGAGGGTCCCCCACAGCAGAGGAGGGTGGGGGTACCTGGAGGGAGGCAGGGAGTGGGCAGCTTGCTGCCCAGGGCCATGGCAGGCCACACTTGTCCTCTTCACCCCTGCCTATCGTGGCCTCTGTCTGGGGTGGGCTGGCTCCCAGGGTCTCTGCCCCTCTAGCCAGGCCCCATGGGCAGGCAGGCCTGGCAGTGGCAGAGCCCCCCAGAGAGGGCTGCAGCCCAGACCACAGCAGCTGCTCCCTGGGTCCTGCGTGGGGAACACTGGGTGACAGCCCAGCCCTGGGGGCCTGGATTAGCCTCGGGTTGGCTGCAGCTCCATACAAAAGCCAAGGTGTGGTGACAGGGCTCCCTGGGTGCCCCCTTCACCCCTGAAAGAAACACTCAGGGAAATGGGTATTGAAACAGCTCTTTCCCACTCATTCCCAGACAACAAGAGTTGCCCCCCTGTCACCTCCTTTCCCTCCCGTTGGCAGGGGCCCGGTGGGGAAATGGGCCTGAGCCGGTGGCCGGTCAGCCAGGAGCGGGTCCCTGGGGTTTCTCTGGGGAACCTGTTTTCTAGAAAAGACTGCAGCCAAGGTCCCTGCCACCCTCCCCAAAGCTTCCCATCCCCAAGGCTTCCTCCAGGGCTCCTGAGCCCAAGTGTTATCTTAGGGAGGACCGGATGAAACTCCAGCCCTGACTTTTCTGAGATAAACCAAGGTGGCAGGAATCCAGTGGAGCAAATGCAAGAGTTTTAGGATTGGTAAAGCTTGACTTCCAAGGACCCTGGAGGCCAGGCAGGCCCGTACTTACACCCTGCACCCTGCTGCCCATTAAAAGGCACCTGTGCTAGAAGGGAACGCACCTGACCTGGCCCAGGGCCCACATCCCCATCAGTCCCTGGCATAAGGCAGCCGGACCCCCATGTGGCTGCTTTCGGGAAACTCTGCTCTGCTAAGGGTGGTCAAGACATCTTTTCTCAGAATCCACTCTGCTTAGGCACACAATTATTCTTTCAAGCATTAAAGCCCCCCACCCTCCCATCCAACAGGCAGGTGCTCTCCCTTCCTGACCAAATGGTGTCATCTCCTTACAGCCCAGCTCCTGGGAACTGATGGTGCCCCAACACACCAGGCTCAGTCTGAGAAGCCGCCTCTAAGCACCATTGGCACAGCTGGTGGCTCTGTCGCCAATCACAGCTCACAAGTGAGAAGAAATCCTGGCAGCACAGAAAACCGGGACCTGACCATGGCTTCTGACCTCAGAAAAAAGCACGGAAACCTGAACCCCTGCCTCTGCCTCCTGCAAATGTTCATTCTCCAGAGAAAGAAATATCGACAGGAAGGGGCAGTGAGAACTCTGGGCAGGGAGGAGCCAGGCAGCCTGGCCTGGAGAGCTCTGGAGGGTCCCAGGGTCCGCTGGGCGTGGGCACCAGTCGCCAGCTGAGGACAGCCTTCAGGGACCTGGGGCAAGTGGCCAGGGAACAGGAAGGCCAGAGAGCCAGCCCTGGGGGCTACGGCTGAAGTGGGTCAGTAAGCTGGGGGCGGGGGTTGCAGACAACTCTAGGAAGGACTCATCCCCCCTGGCTGGGCAGGGCAGGAACCATCCCAGGGTCCCTCTCCCTCCCGGTCCTGCTCCCGCCTCTGCCTGCGCCTCTGCCTGCGGCTGCACCTGTACCAGCAGTGGGAGCTGCCCTGTGTCCCCTTCCCACCCCCACCTGCGTCCCCAGGCGCCGGCTCCTTAACTAGCCAGAAAAGCAGCTGAGGTTGGCAAAGCCCTTTGTGGGAACCGGAGCTAATGGGATCAGGCGCCAGGCCCCCGCTGCACCAGCCCTCTCTGTGCTCGGCTCTCACTGCCAAGCTGCCAGCATTGGCGCAGCTGGCCCGCTGAGACGGGCCGCCGACATTTGGCGACAAGCAGGGAGCACTGGCGACCACAGGCGGCGGGCGCCTCTTGTGTCAGCAGTCCAGCGCCAGTTGGTCTGGCTAAAGAGCGGTGCGCTGGGGATGTGGAGAGCGGAGCCCGGGCTGGAAAGTTTCCGAGAGTGCTCTCGGGGTGCCCGGGGTCCCCGGAGCCTCCTGCGGGAGAGCCCTGTGCCCGCCGAGCTCAGTGAGGGGGTCTCTAGGCCGAAGAGCCCCTCCAGCCGCAAGGGTCTCGCCGACACCGTGCGCGCGCGCAGCCGAGTCCCAATCATGGGGACCCAGGAGCCCCGGCTCCGGCGGCCCAGAGAAGGGAGGGGCCCAACGTGGCGCTGGGCCCGCGGCCAAGCCCTGCTCCGGGGAAGCGCGACTTGGGGCGCCAGGCTCGCAGGCCTCGCCGCAGGCTCCCGCGAACCCCGACTCTGCCGGGGTGGAGCTCTGGTGCAGGGACGGGCTTGGGGACAGCGGCTTCGACTTGTGCCGGGATTCACGGCTCAAGGCAGAAGGGCCCAGGGACCCCCGCACCCGGATCACGAGCCGGCCGTTCCCAGAAGGGCGCGGGGACCACGGGCTGGTTCTGGCCCAGGGAAGCGGTCGACGCTGCCGCAGCGGCGGCTGGGGGCGCCACTCAGGGAAGCAATCGGTGTCTTTTTGGGCACGCGGAGGGGGAGTGAAATGTGGGGTGCTGGGTGTAAGAAACGGATAAGTTTAGCTTTCACATAGAGACAGCATGGAATAAGGGAAATGGAGGCAAAACCAGTTTAAACAAGCCCCCCGATAAAGAGAAGAAAGAGAGAATCTGCCAGCTCCTTATATGGAAAAGTAACCATGGTTACTGGAATGTAAAGAGATATGAGGTAAAATCAGAGGCGGGAACTCATAGCAAAAAAAAAAGTTTTTTTTAAACTAAATGAACTCTCTCGAATAGGCTGATCAGTTCAAAATCTCAATAATGAGCTAGTTGGCTCTCTTGGACAGGCTGTACAAATTAAAATCCCAAAAGATGAATTAGTTAGTGTTCTCAGATGGGCTGTAACCTCTGTAGTACCCAGTCAATGGGGAAACAGAGGAGGGACTTGCGAATTAGGAGTAGGAGATTTAAAGATCGCCATTCTCTTCCTCTGGAGCGCCAGCCTACCATGTGTTTGGCTGGGCACCCTATCTTGCAAGATCCTAAGTAAATTCTTTTCTCCTCCAGAACCCAGTGAGCGTTTATTCCCTTATAGGTACCGCTTTATTTCCGACACTGGGGCACCGGGGAAGGGCTGGCGTGGGGCCGGAAAGTTAAAAAAGTTGTGGGCCGCGGCGTCTGCTGCTCCGGCCGCTCCCCCACCGTGGCGGGCTGCGGGTCGCGGACGTGGCGGCCCGCCGGCTCCCTGAATCGGCCTGCAGTCCCCGGAGTCGCGCGCCGGCTGCGCCCGGATCGCCGGAGCCGGACTGCGCAGCCGCTGGGCCGCGGGGTCCCATGGATGTCCCCGGCGCTGCCACCGCCTCCTGCGCTCCCTCCGGCCCGGGAACCAGCGGCCGCCGCTGGAGAGGACCAGGCTCGAGGCTGCGTGCCGTGCCCCGGGGAGTGGCGGACGCCTCCCTGGATGGCCGCCCCGGGCCTGCCGTGCCGCCGGCCCCAGAGCCCGGGCCGCAGGGCAGAGAAGAGGCTAGGACAGGTCGGGCACGAGACTCCCTGGGCCGCCGGGTGACAGCGATGGCGGCGGCGCCCGCAGGTAGGGTGACAACACGGCGCCGGGCGCTCCCGGGCCCCGCTGCCCCGGCCTGGAGGCGCCGGCGCGCTCGGCGGGCCCCGGCCTCTCGGCATCTGCGCTCCGTCAGTGCCGCGAAGCCCCGGATGCGCACTGGAAGGCGGAGGGGACCCAGGGACCAAGGAGCCCTGCAGCGTTCCCGCCTGGTGCGCCGGGGTCAGGAGGGCCCAGCTGAAGCCTGCGGGTCTGGCTCCACCGAGTGGCGCGGGGCTTCCCCCTTCCCCGCAGAGTCTGCCCCGGCTGGGCGGGCCAGCCTCGGGCCCCTTCATGGTCAGGGCGCCCCTTTTCCCTACCTCGCCCCAGGGCCCGGGAGAGGAGGGAGCACCAGGGCCGAGGACCTGGCTGCTGAGCAGAGGGCTCAGGGCGACCGGCACTTGGGAGGGAGCGCCCAGGGTTCTGCAACAGGCACATGGGCCTGGACACACACAGCACACTCAGGCAAGGGCGCGCACACGCCCACATCCTGGCCCCAAAGTGCCACATCCTCAGGCAGCTGTCTGGCTCCCAAACACATGGCTCCCTGGGCACATTCCCCCCCTCCTGTCAGGAGTGCCAGAAGCAGGCACCTTCCTGGTGCTGGCTCCCTCCTGCCACTGGGAAGGGCAGCTTTTTGTCTCCAACCCAGTTTCCTCCCTGCCTGGGCCCAGGGCAGGGGGCATCAGTGTGTCACTCTGAAGGTCACCCTAGATCCCAGCACAGGGACCCTGGTGGGAGGCCTTAAGACATTTCTGTCCAGGGTTGAAATTCAAATTCAAGTTCAAATGTGGCTCCCAAATGCCAAGCAAAGAGTGTGGAATGGGTGTCAGGAGGCAAGCCAGGGATTGTGGCTGTGTCCTTGGCTGGCTGGGGTGGGGAGGCTGAGAGGGCGCTGGAGCTGGCCTGGATGGCAAACCCCCAGATTTGCCCCAAGGTTGCTTTCTCCACCCACAGATGCTTCCTGAGCACCTACTGTGTGCCAGGAGGGGTGGGGGCTGGAACAACAAGGCCTCTCTGGCTTAGGTAGTTCCAGTACATTTGGGGAAATAGAGACCAGAAATCCCAGGTGACTGATACCAAGCCAGGTAACCCCTCGAGGGTGAGGCAGGCCTGGCCACCAGGCTGGCCAGCTTGGGGCCCCTGTCTGTCCCTGCTGGGCCCCACCACAGAGGGTGACAGATCTGTGTCTGCTGCTGGCAGCCCCTCACTCCAGAAGATGCCACTGAGACAAGAATGCTGGGCCCAGCACGGCACACCCCAAACAGAATTGATCCAAAGAGACCTGCTCCAAGATACTAAACAGATTTTCAAATGTCAAAGGCAAAGAGAGAATTCTGAAAGCAGCAAGAGAAAAGCAATCCATCACATTCAACGGAAGCTCCATAAGACTGAGTGTGGATCTCTCAGCAGAAAACATAGAGGTGAGAAGGCAGTGGCGTGACATATTCAAGATACTGAAAGAGAAAAACTGCCAACCAAGAATCCTGTATCCAGCAACACTGTCCTTCAGAAACAAGGGAGAGTTTAAAATATTTACAGATAAACAGACACTGAGAGTTTGTGAACAGGAGACCTCCTGTACAGGAAATACTAAAGGGAGTGCTACAGACAGATAGGAAAAGGCAGGAGAGAGAGGTTTGGAGAAGAGTGTACAAATGAAGGTATCAGGAAATAGAAAGAGGGTAGAGATCAGACTTTTGATGTTGAAGGAGTATAGAATGTTCTAGAGGGTTGATCATGTAGATCTAGAAATGGATAACACACTACCAAGTGATAGTAGCACAATATTGTAAGTGCACTGAACATGACTGTGGACTAGGTTGAAAGAGGAGGGTTAGGGGTCTGTGTGACACCAGAGGGAAAGACAGAAAATAAAGACTGGGATTGTATAACTTAGTGAACCCTAGAGTGGTCAATGAGTGTGATTAAAGGTACAAATATAAGAATGGTTTTGCCTAAGGGAGCAAGAAGGAATAAAATTATGACATATGCATGAAGTGAATGGACCATGAGGACAGTAGGTTGAGTGAAATAAACCAGAAATGAAAAGACAAACATCATAATGCCTCACTAAAATGGAGTAATAACAATGTGTAAACTCTGAGATTGAATCTGGGAGCATGGGCTATAAGGGGAAGGCTTATGAAAAGTTTCCTAGATTGTAAGCTCTTACAGCATTCATGTTTATTCATGAGTTGTAACAGTTATTTCTAAATTTTGAGATTCTGACATGTTTGTGTGTGGCATGTTCAGTCCCTGGAGCTTCAGGTGTCTGTGTGGCACCTGGGACTCAGGGCCAGGGTTCAGCAACTGTGAGTGTCAACATTGCCCCATGAATAAACTGCTAAAGAGGCTGAAAAAGAGGTCAGACTTCAATTGGAGATATAAATGAAATGGACTTGGTTGAGATTGGGATAGCTCTCGCTAAACTGTACAGGATGATACTAACCATGTTTTGAAACTTTGACTTCTGTGTGGGACCAAAGGAAGAGATATTTATTTGATGCAAAATCTCTATTTTCTGTAGCACACTATATAATTTAATTTGTATGGTCAATTTACTCAAACACTATAATTACATGGAACTTTGACTAGGAAGTGAGGACTTGGTGTTTGTACAGATTATCACAAGGACCCGATACAACCCAGAGTAATTTTGGCAGAGAATAAAAAGTATTTCCAAAGCTCCCTTGAGAGACTGGAAAAATGTGGAAATATTGAGCTTCCCCAGCTGGGCAATTATTGATATTCTTGCAAGCATTGAGGACCACAAGTTTAGTAGGCTGGGCCCTTGATCTTGGGGTTTTCCCTTACAAAGCTTCATACTGCAAAGCAGAGGCTAATCCTACTCATAATTGTGCTTAAGAGTCATCCCCAGAGGTTGTCTTTTTTTGCCCAGATATGGCCTCTCTCCTTAACTCAGCAGGTTAACTCCCCACCTCCCCCCATGTGGGACAAAACTCCCAGGGGTATAAATCTCCCTGTCAAAGTGGAATGTGAGTCCTGGGGATGAGCCTGGGCCCTGCATGTTGTAATTGAGAAAGTCTTTTGGGCCAAAAGGGGGAGGAGAATTGAAAGAAAATAAAGTTTCAATGACTGAGATTTCAAATGGAGTTGAGAGGTCATTCTGGAGGTAACTCTTATGTGTTAAATAGATATTCCTTTTTAGTTTTTAGTTTATTAGAATAGTTAGAAGGAAATATCTGAAATTGTTGAATTGCAATCCAGTATCCTTGATTCTTGAGGGTGATCCTATAACTATATAGCTTATATGGTGTGACCATGTGACTGTGAAAACCTTATGGCTCACTCCTCTTTACTCATTTGTGTATGGACAAATGAATAGAAAAAATGAGGACAAAAAGTAAATGAATAATATGGAGAAGGGGGATATGGTACATTTTTAGTGTTCTTTTTCCTTTTCTTTTTATTCTTATTTTAATTTTTAGAGTAATGAAAATATTCAATAATTGACTGTGGTGATGAATGCACAACTAATTGATGAGACTGTGGACAACTGTTTTAAACTTTGAATGATTGTATGATATGTGAATATATTTCAACTAAAAAAGGTAAATGGGGGAGGTGGGTTATGGGATGCTTTGAATGTTCTCTGTCTTTTATTTTCATTTTTATTTTTTGGAGTAAAATAATTGTGGTATCAAATGTACAACTATGTGATGTAACTGAAAACAATTGTACATTTTGGTTGATTGTATGGTATGTGAATATATTTCAATAAAATTACATTTAAAAAAGGAAAAAAATTAAAAAGCACATTATCATCTGAAGACACTTTAAAAAAAATCAAGCTACTAAATTAAACACTCTTACTTGATAAAACACTAAAAAAGTAGGCACACGGAAACAAAGGCAAACACTATAAGGCCTCACTGATGTGAACTAACTACAATGTGTAAACTCAGAATTCAACCTTAAAGCACAACCTAACAGGGAAATGGTTATTGTAATGATCCCTAGATTGTAGGCTCTTACAGCAGTCACATCTATTCCTGAATTGTCATGGCTATCTCCAAACTGCGAGATGTTGATCCCTTGGTGTATAACCTCATTGGTTTCTGGAACATTGGGTATCTGTGTGACACCTGAAACTCAGAGCTAGAGCTTGGCAGATATGAATGCCAGCATTACCACATACAGCAACTGTTAAAAAGCTGAAAAAGAGTTCAGACTTCAATTAGAGATATGAATGAAGCAGATCTGGTTAAGACTAGGGCAAATTGTGCTAAAGAGTAAAGTTTGAAACTGACTGTGTGTTAAAACTTCAACTTCCATGTGAGAACAAGGGAAGAAATGTTTATTTGGTGTAGGATCTATATTTCTAAATAATATAACTTCTACAGTCAGTTTGTTCAAACTCCACAATTACATGGAACTTTGAATAGGAAGTGAGATATGGTAGGTCTGTATAGGTTAGAGTGAAATTTCAACATATCCCAAAGTAATTTGGATGGAGAAAAAATATATATTTAGTTCTCACCTGAGGATCTGTGGCAGGATGCAGAGGTGTTGGACTTCCTCACCTGTACTGTTACTGATGTTCTCACAAATACTGAGGACTGCTGGCTTGACATGCTGAGCACTCTGTCTTGGATATTGCCCCTATGAAGCTTGTAACTGCAAAGAAGAGGATAAACATGCTTATAATTGTGCCTGAGTCTTCTGCTGAGTGCCTCTTTTTTGCTCAGTTGTGTTTCTCTTTCTCTAACTAAGCCACCATGGCAGGTTATCTCACTGCCTTCCCCTACATGGGATCTGATTCCTAGTGGTGTAAATCTCCCTGGCAATGCAAGATGTTTCCTGGGGATGAATCTGGACCCAGCATCATGGGATTGAGAACATCTTCTTGACCAAAAGTGGGAAGCAAAATGAAATGAAATAAAGCTTCTGTGGCTGAGAGATTTCAAATGGAGTCAAGAGGTCACTCTGGTGGACATTCTTATGAAATATATAGATGACACTTTTTAGGTTTTAATTGTGTTGGAATAGCTAGAAGTATATACCTGAATCTACTAAACTTGAACCCAGTATCCTTTAGTCTTGAAGGTGATTGTATAACAATGTAGATTACAAGTGGTGACAGAGTGATTGTGAAAACCTTGTGAATTGGAAACCTTTATCCAGTGTAATAATGGATGAGTAGATAAATGGGGACAAAAACTAAATGAAAACCAGGGTGGGATAGTGGGGATAATTTGGGTATTTTGTTTTTACTTTTATTCTTTATTCTTATTCTGATTCTTTCTGGTATAAGGAAAATGTTCAAAACTAGATTGGGGTGATGAATACACCACTATAGGATGGTACTGTGAAAAGTTGATTGTGCACCGTGGATGAATGTATGGTATGTGAATATATCTCAATAAAACTGAATTTAAAAAATTTAAAAAAGAACACAGATGTACCTTGTGCATTGTTCAAACCCAAATGTTGAAATTAGGTCTTTTTCAGACAGTGAATTAAGGAAGTTAAAAGAGAGTTATCTGAAGAAGCCAGGGAAGCACCATGCAGTTTGGACTGTGCATCTGTCCTTTAAAGAGCCATTGCAGACTCAGATATCCAGTACCAGGAGGTACAATCTGGGAAAATCAACTACTTACCCTCTGCTCCATTGCACTTTTGCCTGCATCAAACAGGACAACTGACAGGGTACAGATATAGACAAGCCCAAACTGCTATTCATCTGTGTTCTTGGGAGTAAGAGAGTAGTTTTCCCAACTGAAGGAGATTTTTCACAAAGGAAAAACCCATGGAGAACTGTTCATGAAGCTGTGAATGGCCTGAGAATGATGGTTATAGACAGTTGGTTATAAATCCCTATGCTAGGGCAGGACATGGATGTGAATGTCCTGTGTCAGATGTCATGAACCAGGGAACTACCCAGGGGAAGACCCCTTGTCCTATGATTGTCTCCCAGGATGATTGTGGGGAGGTGGTGGATAATCCCCTATAATGTCTGTTGTGAGGTGAAAATAGCAGGAAAGTGTCAGTCATCTTCACTGAGCCAGGCTCAGAAGGACAGGAGCTGAGAAATGGAAAGCTGCCCTACCCAAAGGACCATAAGAAAAATGCAAAGCATGACTGGGGAAGACAAAAGAGGGGCAGTCTGCCCACTGGGCAATGTGGACTTAGTTTCTCAAGCAAGTGATAAAGGAGAAATTTGGGGTTTTCTAAGGAAGAGCTCCACCAAATCTATTTGAGGATGGGCTTCCCTCTAAGAAGGCACTTCTGTGAACCATGGAGGAACATGAGGAAGAGGGATCACAGAACTAGAAACATTGAGAATCCTGCATCACTGCCCTCTGAGTCTTTGCACCCAGTCAGGGTGTTTGGAAGCAAAGTTGAAAAGGCTTCTCTGTGTCCCAGTAAGGAAGAGATTTTGACTATCAGTGCAATGCATAGGATAGGGAGGTTGACTCCTTCACCTGTACCCTGATCTTATGACTTTTAAGAAGAGTGATCAGGGATGGGGCTGTTTTCCACATCCCTCCAGTGATTGTTGGCCCTAGATCAACTTTGGACAGAAGAGGGAAAAAGGGGAATCTTGATCTTTATGAGGTTCTTTGATACAGATGCCCATGTGACAGTAATCCTGTGCCTCTGTGGGGCAAGTACACTGGAGGAATTGGGGGGTTTGGAGGCAGATCTGGTGCCACATGGCAGGCAACTGTGCAGTGCTTGTGGGTGGGGCCCTTTGGGACATTTTCAGACACCAGTGATCACGTTTCCCTCTCCAGTGCATTATAGGTCTTGACAATTGGCTGCCTATGGCTGGGAACCCCAGCATCAACTGAGGGGTACAACCCCTCTTTATGAGAAATTTGGGCCCAAGTCATGGGGTGTATCAGCTGCACACCTCCAGTGTTGCCATAGCCAAGCCAGTTCAACAAAAGCAATATCATCTCCCTTCGGGGGGGAGATGAAAAGGATATTAACTTGTTGATTCATTACTCAATTCAGGCAGAAGTGTTAAAAGCTACCCTGTCACATTTTAATAGCCCAGTCTGGCCACAGAAAAGAACTCAGGAGCCTGAAGACAGATGATAGATTTCCATAGATTAAGTGCCGAGGTGCTGTTCTTGGCCCTGAGCACCAAAAGTGATTTTAAGCCTAGAGCTGCCCATGTTTGCTTGGCTACTCACTAATCCTACTAACAAAGCTGGACAGGCTCAGCAAAGCTCCATCATTAAAAGGAAAGGGCATATCAAAGACCTAGCTTTCCCGGGGTCTCAGGAATCAGCCAACTCCATGAACAAATAGCTGTTTTGCCTGAGGGGAATGAATGGCCTGCTGGGGCTCCTTCTGCCCTTCTCTTGGTGAAGTGGGACCCCTGTTTGAATATGTTCCAGCTGGATGGTATGGCTTGGTTCACTGATGGATCTACAAATCTACTGCTGCCACCCATCCCAAGGACAACAACCCACTAAGACTGGATGTTGGACTTCTGCCCAAGGAGCCAAGCTCCATGCAGTGGTGATCACTGTGCAGGCCACTTCAACCACAACTTCCAGCTACATAATTACAGACTCATGGGCCATTGCAAATGGGATTTACCCATGTGTTCTTCTGACTGGCAAATCAATAATTAGACTATTAGGGGCTTCCTCATGTGAGGACATGAGCTGTGGCATCAGCTTCCTAGCTGGAAAGGAGAACTATTCATCACCCATATTGATGTCCAAGACAAAGGCCATTTAAATGGAACATGATTGGAATTTCCACATTGACAAAGCATGTACTCAACAGGTTGCAATGACTGCCTGCTTGATCCACCCCAGAATGGGACACAAGTGGCCACCTCACAGGTGAGAGGGAGCCAAAGCACCCTGGAGGAAGCAGAAGCCCAAGATGTAGCCCAGTTGTGTGGCTTCTGCCAATGGGACCAAAATGGTAGTTGGGCTACATCAACTGGGGCCTATGCCCTACACAGGTGTGGTAGTCCAATCACATGGGATACCTGCCCCTTTGACAGTTTCTGATGGTGTCTCACTGCCTTAGACACATATTCCAGATAAGAGATAGCAATTCCCATGCATCATCACACCATTGCAACCTTATGGAAACACCTGTGCCACATGTTCATATATCCAACCATACTCCATTCATATCAAGGTACATTATGTACAGCACACATGGCCAAGCAATGGGCACACTTCCAAGTTATGGGAGAGCCCTCCCATGCTTCCTACCAACCCCAAGGAAACACAGCAACAGAACACTGGAATGGAAAACTAAAACAAATAGGCAAAACAGATCAGGAAGGACAACTTATCCAGTGGTGTCCCCATTTCTTTGGACACTAAACACTATATTCCACCAGAAGGAAGCATGGCCCTTCAGCATGTGTTGGCAAATAGTTACCTTAGATGGGACAGAGGACCATGTAGTCACCTGATTAAGGTCCACCTAAGGAATGTCAATCCCATTATATCCAACTGCTCTGTTTATTTTTTTCCTACAAGAAGTACACTTAACAGGAGGGGAGCATTGTGGGACAGGATGTACTAGTATTACCACAACAACCCCCCAATTCCAACCTGGAGGTGATGCTACCATTGTCTGCCACTCTCTAGTGGGAATCAATGGGAAGATAAATGGTTTATGAAAACTCAGTGGTTTATAAGAATTCTCTGTACTGTTATTTCATCTTTATGTTTAATTTTGAATGTAATGAGGAGTAAACATAATAAATCAATAACATTTTAAAAGAAATATTGCAAATCCACTGCAAATTTATAAAATGATTTCTAATGATTTTCAAATACATGGACAGCAATTTTCATATGATGCCACTTTCAAGTATTAAAAATAAGAATTCTACATAAAAAATTTAAAAATATGAATCCAAATTTCTCTTCCATATGTAACACTTTAACCTGAATCTGTTGAGCTGTAATGCAGTAGACTGGTTTCTTGAAGATGATTTTATAAACATATAGCTTTGATCATGTGAACATGTGATTGTAAAAACTTTGTGACTGACACTCCTTTTATCCAGCGTGTGGGCAGATAAGTAACAAAATAAAGACAGAAATGTATCAATATTAGGGGAGTTAAGGAGTATGTGTTGTTTTGGGTGTTTCTTTTTGTTTTTCTTTTTTTCTTTTTTTAGGAGTGATGAAAATATTCTAAAATTGTGGTGATAACTGCACACATTTATGATGATACTGTGAGCCACTGACTGTATATTTTGGATGAACTTTATGGTGTCTGACTCTGAATAAAATTGCATTAAAAAATGAAAGGTGGACCCCAGCATTGAAATCACAAATATAGCATGTCTTAATGTAACATGAGTATAACAACTATTAAAATACATGTTAGATGGATTGTAAAACTTGCCCAAATTTTCCTTCTCTTTTATCAACAATCCCCACAATATGACTCCATGAAATTTTGGATTCCATTTTCCTACTCCATTGAATCTGGATTTGCTTTGGCAAAAATAATGAGGCTGAAGCAACAGTGTCCCTGGTGTAAATGCAGGCATCAAGTGGCAGTACACACTTCTTCTCACTTTCTTGGATTCATATAACCATCATTTAAGACAGAATTAAACTTCCGGAGAATGAGAGATCACGTGCAACAGAGAGTGACAGACCAGCTGACTCTCATTTATAGCTGACTTGCTGAACACAGGCAGGAGAGACTCTCCCACCATCCCAGAGCAGCAAACATACAAGGAACTGCAGATATTTAAACTGTACAATCTGAAGGGTTTTCACATATATATGCAAATATATATAGACATTTATACATACATTTATATATATGCATATATTTATATATATGTATATATCTGTAAAAACTTCATTAAAGTCAAGATAATGGACATGTTCATCACCCTCAAATGTATGTTTCTTTCTGTTCCTCCCCATCCTCCTCAGGCAACTACTAATCTGCTTTCGTCATTATAGATTAGAACACATTTTCTGGAATTTTGCATAAATGGAATCAAACATTACATACTATGATTTTTCTGGCTTTATTCACTCGGCATCATTAATGCAAAGGAAGGTTTGAATAAATTACATTTAGTTATGATGTATTATTTATTTAGTCTGCTTTTGAATTCCCATTGCTAAAGTTTTGGTAATGATCTTGGCATCTATTTTCATGCTGAATATTTGTCTGCAATTTTAAAAATGTTTCCCTGATTTGTATATCAGTATAATACTGGTCTCATAAAATCAGTGTCTCTGTCTAAAAACATTTCAAAACACTTTCCTGATTATTATTTTATAGAAAATTTTTAGCAATTATATTTTAAAATTCAGAAGTATTTTTGAGAAAAGAAAAATAACCATGCACTAATTGTTTGGTAAAATAAATGGCAAATTCCAAATGTTGGGAAAACATGCATTGAGGAAATAAACACACAAAAATTGCATAATAATGAATATTTTACTTGAAATATTTTTGTCGAGATTTATCCATATATTAGTACAATATTAATTATTTTTATTTTTATATATTCCTAATTTTATATGTTCATGGAAAATTGTCTAAAATAATTTATAATTTTCATTATTTTACAGTTTTTTCCTTCTTTGATATTTTCTGTATTATTGATTTTAAAAATTGTTTGCATTTATTCAGTGCCTTAGAATTCAATTTCATACCCAATTATAAATATATAAAGCCACATATTAATAATTTATACATTGTGATATATATTTTTTTCCCATCTCTATCTTTTTACCTATCTAAAACTATCATCTAGCTATCATCATCTATCTCTTTTTAGTAATATATTGCATGTAGAGTGTGGTGTCTCTGAGTGTGATTGAGTATGAGGGTGTATGTGTACTTATAGGTTTTAGTCAGAACATTTTCTCATATTCTGGCCTTCTTGACAGAATGCAAAAGATAATTTTTCTTGCAATTTTATTGGAATGATCACATATAGTTGTGCACTCATCTTCACAATCAATTTTGAACATTTTCATTACTCCTAAAAACAATAAAAATAAGAATAAAAATAAAAGTATAAAATTAAAAGTATAAAAGAACACCCAAAACAACCCATTCCCCCACCCCCTGTTTTCATTTCCTTTTTTGTGCCCATTTTTCTACCTGGATAAAGGGATTTTGTGCCACAAGCTTTTCACAATAACATGGTGTGCCAGCTTGAATATATTATGTCCCCCAAAATGCCATTATTTTTAATGTAACCTTGTGTGGGCAGACATATTAGTGTTGATTAGATTGTAATTCTTTGTTTCTATGGAGATGCAACCATCCAAATGTGGGTGATAACTCTGATTGGATGATTTCCATGCAGGTGTGGACCCACCCATTCAGCATGGGCCTTGATTAGTTTACTAGAGCAGTATATAAGCTCAGACAGAAGGAGGAAGCTTGCTATACAGCCAAAAGTCACACTTTGAGGAATGAACAGAAGCTGAGAGTGTAGCTGCAGATGAGAAACAGTTTGAAGAGACTGGTTGAAAGCAGACTCTTATCCAGAGAAGCTAAGAGAAGACAAACACTCCAAGAGCAACTAAGAGTGACATTTTTGAGGAACTGCAGCTTAGAGAGGAAAGTTCTGGGAGAAAGTCATTTTGAAATCAAAATTTTGGAGCAGATGCCAGCCATGTTCCTTCCCAGCTAACAGAGGTTTTCCAGACACCATTGGCCATTCTCCAGTGAAGGTACCTGATTGCTGACATGTTACCTTGTACATGTTATGGGCTTAAGACTGTAACTATGTAACCAAATAAACCCTTTTATGAAAGCCAATCCATCTCTGGTGTTGTGCATTCTGGCAGCATTAGCAAGCTAGAACACATGGTCATACCATATAACTTATGTAGCTATACACTTGTCTTCAATAATAAGGGTTACTGGGTTGCAGTTCAACAGCTTCAGGTATTTCCTTCCAGTTATGCTAATATAATGAAAAATAAAAAGGGATATTCTTATAATGCATAAGAATAACTTCCAGAATGACCTCTTAACTCCATGTGAAATCTCTCAGCCCCTGAAACTGTATTTTATTTCATTTTTCTTCCCCATTTTGGTCAAGAAGCCTTTCTCAATCTCAGGATGCCAGGTCCAGACTCATCTCCAGGAGTCATGCCCCACATTTCCAGGGAGACTTACATCCCTGACCATCATGTCCATGTGCTGGGTTAGCTTAGAGAGAGAGTCCACATTTGAGAAACAAGAGGTTCTCTGGGAATGACACTTAGGCACAACTACAAGTCAGCTTAGACTCTCCTTTGCAGTGAGAAGTTTCATAAGGGCAAGGCCTACTATAATGACTAAATATAAAAGTCAAAACTTATGGCTTTAGAGACTAACATTTCATAATGCCTTCAGGGTACTAACCTAGGTAAGTGTTTTTCAGGAAAGAAATAAAGTACAAACTATAATGAAGAAGATTGATAAATGTGATTATATTAGAATTGAGAACTATCCCTCACAGAATGCAGAAAAAACTAACATTTTATAAAACTAACTCCGAAATGTGCTTGTAACAAATAATGCATACAGGAATTTCACAGGAGAGAATTCCAGATTATCATTAAACTACATTAAACATTTAAAACTGATATGTATACCTATGCATATGTATATGCATATGTATACATATACATACAAGAACTACATTAGAATTTTTTGAAATTTCTAATAGAAAGTATGAATGAAGAAGTTGAGCAAAGAGAACTCTCAAAGTTTAATGATCTCTGTATTAATTGGTACATGTTTAAAATACAATGTGGCATTATATTAATTGGGTTAAGCATTGTTATACTTGAGTTGAGCCCCAAACTCAGTGCAGATCTACTGATTCACGATGCCTGTCCAGTTTCTGTTAGCTACAGATCTTCGCAGTGGAACCCAAGCTGATGAAGAACCATCCCCCCAAAAATTAAAGAGAATACAGATAATTGCCAATAATATTACAGCTCTTTAATCTACACTTTTTCTTCTTCTGTCATTACATCATATGAGCCAGCTACATAACCAAACTTTATACCAGTGGGGTACTGGTACACTATCTTCTTACAGGGAAGAGCACTAAAATGTTAATAATTCAATCTACCTCAAGCATTTGCTATTAAAATAAAAAAATTGATTAGACAACACACAATGGGCCTGCATTATGCATGTGTAACAATTTGTTCTATTGTTGGCTACTGAGGCTCAGGGTCATAAAGGAATTTTGAATGTAATATTTAAAAGTGGGTAGGTTTATGGAAAGGGATATATCATTACTGTTACACATTCTATTTAACCATTTAAAATTGCCTCATTCCATCTATTTTCCTTTCCAATAGTTATAGTTTAGTTTAATTTCTCTCCTGTGTAACAATAAGTTCTGTGCTTCTGGAGCAAGGTTGTGCTTCTCTGTTCAGTATTTGAGACAGAGTTCCTGGTGTGCTGTTAGCCCTACAGAAGACATTGTGAGAATCATAGAACAACATGTGACTATAAATACAGATGTGCCCTCAGGAACTGAGTTTTTTGGATCCTCTTACTCACTCTGGGATTTTGTGCTTCCTGCTCTGAAAAATTTAAACTCCAAAATTTCCTGTTCCTAAAAGGATGTGTGGGGTGAGATTTCTAACTTCTAGCACAGAGAACAACTAAAACTGAAGCAACAGTAGCATGTTAATGTAGGAAAAAGTTGGAAAATAAGCATTTTAGAACAAATGTAAATGATCTCTGTTCTGGCCTGTGGGGGCTTGTCTCCAGGGAGACAAAGCAAACTCCAGGAATGGAGGCAGACAACAACTTTATTATAGGAGCTTAGAGGAGTGAAGCAAAATGTCAGTCAAACTGCTGTGATGGTGGCTGGTTCTGAGCTCAGTGTGAAAGTACAAGGCAATTAGACAGGAATCAGCAAGGCCTTGTAGAGGCCTGGAACAGACATTCCAGAGGGTGTGAGAAAAAGGTGCCCTGAAATATTTAGATGAGCTACATGCTAGGAAGGGAGTAACAATCTCAGTTCTGGGAACCAGAGGAACTTGGAAATATTTAGTTAATAAGGAGGGAGAAGTGACCATGTCTGTACCCCTCCATCTAAGGGGGAGCTAGTTACCTACTGATGAACTGCTCTGGGTCCTGCAGGCTGCTGTATGCTTCAGTTCACAGAATTCTAGGGAAAGGCCCAGGCTCTGGGGTCCCATAGTTTTTTTTAATTCAGTTTTATTGAAATATATTCACATACCATACAATCATCTATGGCATACAATCAACTATTCACAGTACAGTCATATAGTTATGCATTCATCACCACAATCTATTTCTGAACATTATCCTTACATAAGAAAGAATCAGAATAAGAATAAAAAATAAAAGTAAGAAAAAAGAACATCCGAACCATCCCCCATACCACCCTATTTGTCATTTAGTTTTTATCCCCATTTTTCTGCTCATCCATCCATACACTAGATAAAGGGAGTGTGATCCACAAGGTTTTCACAATCACACTGTCACCCCTTGTAATCTACATTATTATATATAATCATCTTCAGGAGTCCAGACTACTGGTTTGGAGTTTGGTAGTTTCAGGTGTTTACTTCTAGTTATTCCAATACATTAAAACCTAAGAGGTGTTTTCTATACAGTGCATAAGAATGTCCACCAGAGTGACTTGACTCCATTTGAAATCTCTCAGCCACTGAAACTATTTCATCTCATTTTGAATCCTCCTTTTGGTCAAGAAGACGTTCTCAATCCCATGATGCCAGGTCCAGATTCATCTCTGGGAATCATATCCTGTGTTGCCAGGGAGATTTACAACCCTGGGAGTTGGGTCCCACATAGTGGGGAGGGCAGTGAGTTCACCTGCCGAGGTGGCTTAGTTAGAGAGAGAGGGCCACATCTGAGCAACAAAGAGATACTCAGGCAGAGACTCTTAGTCGTAATTATATGCAAGTTTAGCCTCTCCTTTGCAGTAGTGAGCTTCATAAAGGCAAGTCCCATAATTGAGGGCTCAGCACATCTAAGCACCAGTCCCGATGTTTGTGACAACATCAACACCAGTCCAGGTGAGGAAGTCCAACACTTCACCTTCCCCCAGCTCCTTGGGGTGAGGGGGAGGCTGTAAATATATTTTTTATTGTCTTCCCAAATTACTTTTGGATGTGTCACTATTTCACTCTAACCTACTGTATCTCACTTCCTATTCAAATTTCCATGTAATTGTGGTGTTTTGACAGACTGTAGAGTTATACTGTTTAGAAAATATAGATCCTGCACCAAATAGACATCTCTTCCCTTGGTCTCACATGGAAGTTGAAGTTTTAAAACACAGTTTCAACCTTTACCATTTGGCCTGGTTTGCCCTTGTCTTAACCAGGTCTGCTTCATTCATATCACTAATTGAAGTCTGGGCTGTTTTTCACCTCTTTTTTTTAACAGTTGCTGTATGCACTAATACTGACATTCATATCTGCTGAGCTCTAGCTCTGAGTTTCAGATGCCTCAGAGATATGCATTGTTCCAGAGACCAATCAGGTTATACACTAAGGGATTAGCATCTCAAAGTTTAGAGATAGGAATTACAATTCAGGAATAGAGTTGACTGCTGTATGAGCTTACAATCTAGGGACTATTACAATAATCATATCCATGTTAGGCTATGTTCTAAGATTCAATTCTGAGTTTACACATTGTAGTTAGTCCATATTGGTGAGGCATTATAGTGTTTGCCTTTAATTCTGATGTACTTCACTCAAATACTGTGTACAGGATCCATTCACCTCATTGTGTGTCTCACAGCTTCACTCCTCATAGTTGCTCAATATTCCATTGCATGCATACACCACAGTTCACCATTCTGTTCCTCAAACTATGTACCCTTGGGTCACCTCCACCCATTGCAAATCATGATTACTGTCTCCATGAACAACAGTTTGCAAATGTCCATACATGTCCCTGCTCTCAGATCTTCAAATGACATACCCCATAATGAGTTTGCAGGACCTTATGGTCCCCACATACTTAATTTTTGTGGAACCACCACACTGACCTTCAGAAAGGCTACACCATTCTACCTGCTCATCAACAGTAGATAGGTACATCCCTCTCACCATGTTTTCTCCAACACTTTTACTCCTATATATATTTTTCCTACAATTTTATAGAGTTATATTCACATGCCATGCATTTATCTACAGTGTACAACCCCTCTTTATGAGAAATTTGGTACAATCAGTTGTTCATGGTATCATCATAAAGTTGTACATTTATCACCACTATCAGCACTTGAACATATTGATTACTACAAGAAAATTGATTTTTTTAGCAATAATAAAAAAGATGATAAAAAGAAAAATAACATGTCGTACAATACAATATAATAGTAAGGACAGAAAATAACACCACTACCAAGAATCCCATATTCCTTCCCTATATCCCCCTCTCATATACACTTAGCATTGGCATATTGCTTTTGTTACATTTGATGGAGGTATGTTACAATGCTACTGTTGACCATGGACTCCAGTTTGCTTTGATTATGTTTCTTCCTGAATACCATCCCTTTTTTTTCAACACTCTACATGGTTGACATTCATTTGCTCTCCCACATGCAAAAACATTTTTATATTTTTATATTTAGTAACAGTCATTGGCCACTCCAGTTTTTGCCAAGGTATACAGTCCCAGTCTTTATCATCTATCTTTACCTCTGCTGTCATACATTCTCCTATCCCACATCTTTCAGCTTTACTCACAGATATCTTTGTTCAGTGTACTTTCAATATTGTGCTACCATCACACAGTATTATGCTATCTATTTCTGTATCTACACAATCAATCCTGCTAAATATTCTGTAGTCCTTCAGCATCAAATGCCTGATCTCTACCCTCTTTCTATCTCCTGGTCGCCTGTGTTGTCAGCTTTTAACTCCCAAAGTTTGTTCATTAATGTCTGTTAATATTAGTGAGACCATACAGAATCTGTCCTTTTGTTTCTGGCTAACTTCACTCAACATAATGTCCTCAAGTTTCATCCACATTATTATATGATCCATGTCTTTGTTCTGTCTTACTGCTGCATAATATTCCATCATGTGTATATACCACAGTTTGTTCATCCATTCATCTGTTGATGGGTATTTGGGCTGTTTCCATCTCTTGGCAATCATGAATAATGCTTCAATAAATATCAGTTTATGAATGTGTGTTTGTGTCTTAAGTTTCAGTTCCTCTGAGTATATACCTAGCAATGGAATAGCTGGGTCATATGGCAAATCTATATTTAGCTTCCTGAGGAACCTCCACACTGTCTTCCAGAGTGGTTGCACCATTCTACATTCCCACCAACAATGAATAAGTGTGCCTCTTTCTCCACATCCTCTCCAGCACTTGTCATTTTCTGTTTTTTGGATAATGGCCATTCTGGTAGGTGTGAGATGATATCTCATTGTGGTTTTGATTTGCATTTCCTTAATAGCCAGTGAAGTTGAGCATTTTTTCATATGTTTTTAAGCCATTTGTATTTCTTCTTCAGAAAAATGTCTGTCCATGTCTTTTGCCCATTTTTTAATTGGATTGTTTGTCTTTCTGTTATTGAGATGTAGGATTTCTTTATATATTCAAGATATTAAACCCTTATCTGCTATGTGGTTTCCAAATATTGTCCCCCATTGTGTAGATTACCTTTTGACTTTTCTGACAAAGTCCTTTGATGTACAAAAGTGTTTAATTTTGAGGAGATCCCATTTGTCTATTTCTTCTTTGCTTGCTTGTGCCTTGAGTGTGAGGTCTAAGAAACCACCTCTTATCACAAGATATTTAAGATATTACCCTACATTTTCTTCTAAGAGTTTCATGGTCTTGGTCTAACATTTAGGTCTTTGATCCATTTCAAGTTAATTTTTGTATAAAGTGTGAGATAGGCATCCTCTTTCATTCTTTTGGAAATGGATATCCAGTTCTCCAAACACCATTTATTGAAGAGGCTGCTCTCTCCCAGTTGCTTTGGCTTGACTGCCTTATCAAAGATCAGTTGTCCATAGACGCAAGGGTCTACTTCTGAACACTCAATTTAATTCCATTGGTTGGTATACCTGTCCTTATGCCAGTACCATGCTTTTTTGAGCACTGTAGCTATGTAATATGCTTCAAAGTCAGGTAGTGTGAGACCTCCCACTTCATTCTTCTGTCTCAAGATACTTTTGGCTATTCAGGGCACATTGCCCTTGCAAAAAAAAAATTGGTTATTGGTTTTTCTATTTCTGTAAAGTAAGTTGTTGGGATTTGAATTGGTATTGCATTTAATCTGTAAATCAGTTTAGGTAAAATTGCCAACTTAACTATATTTAGTCTTCCAATCCATGAACATGGTATGTTCTTCCATTTTTTAGGTCTTGTTCAATTTCTTTTAGTAGTTTCTTGTAATTTTGTATGTAAAGATCTTTTGTGTCCATGGTTAAGTTTATTCCTAAGTACTTGATTCCTTTGGTTGCTATTGAAAATGGGATTTTTTCTTGATTTCCTCCTCTTGTTGCACATTAATTGTGTATAGGAACACTACAGATATTTGCATGTTGATCTTGTAGCCTGCCACTTAGCTGTATTCATTGACTAGTTCTAGTAGCTTTGCTGTAGATTTTTCTGGATTTCCTACATATAGAATCATGACATCTGCAAATAGTGAAAGTTTTACTTCTTCCTCTCCAATTTGGATGCCTTTTATTTCTTTTCCTTGCCTAGAATTTCCAGCACAATGTTGAATAACAATGGTGATAGTGGGCATCCCTATCTTTTTCCTGATCTTAGAGGAAAAGCTTTCAGTTTCTCCCCATTGAGTATGATGTTAGCTGTGGGTTTTTCATATATTGCCTTTATCATATTGAAAATGTTCCCTTCTATTCCTATACTTTGAAGTGTTTTCATCAGGAAAAGATGTTGAATTTTGTCAAATGCCTTTTCTCATCGATTGATATGATCATGTGTTTCTTCTGCTTTGATTTATTGATGTGGTGTACTACACTAATTGATTTTCTTGTGTTGAACCAGCCTTGCATACCTGGAATAAATCCCACCTGGTCATGGTGCATAATTCTTTTAATGTGTTGCTGGATTTGATTTGCAACTATTTTGTTGAGGATTTTTGCATCTATAGTCATTAAAGAAATTGGTCTATAATTTTCTTTTTTTGTATTATCTTTGGTTTTGGTATTAGGGTGATGTTGGCTTCATAGAATGAGTTGGGTAGCTTTCCCTCCTCTTTAATTTTTTTGAAGAGTTTGAGCAGGGTTGGTACTAGTTATTTCTTGAGTGCTTGGTAGAATTCACATGTGAAATCATCTGGTCCTTGGCATTTCCTTTTTGGCAGCTTTTTGATGACTGACTCAATCTCTTTACTTGTGATTGGTTTGCTGAGGTCATCTATTTCTTCTTGAGTCAATGTTGGTTGTTTATGATTTTCTAGGAAGTTGTCCATTTCATCTAACTTGTCTAGTTTATTAGCATATAGTTGCTAATAGTATCTTTTCATTATCTCCTTAATTTCTGCAGGGTTGTTAATTATGTTTCTTTTCCCATTTCTGATTGTGCTTATTGCATCTGCTCTCTCTCTCTCTTTTTTTTTTTTTTTTTTTTTGGTTAGCCTAGCCAGTGGTCCATCAATTTTATTAATTTTCTCAAAGAACCAACTTCTGGTTTTGTTGATTCTCTCAATTGTTTTCCTGTTCTCAATTGCATCTATTTCTGCTCTAATCTTTGTTATTTCTTCCCTTCAGCTTGCTTTGGGGTTAGTTTGTTGTTCTTTCTCTAATTCCTCCAGGTGAACAGTTAACACTTCAATTTTTGCTCTCTCTTCTCTTTTAATATAGGCATTTAGGGCAATAAATTTCCCTTTCAGCACTGCCTTTTCTGCATCCCATAAATTTTGAAAAGTTGTGTCTTCATTGGCATTGACCTTGAGGTGTTTACTAATTTCTCTTGTAATTTCTTCCTTTACCCAATGATTTTCTAAGAGGGTGTTGTTTAGCCTCCATATGTTTGTGAATTTTATGAACTTCTGCCTTTTATTTATTTCCAACTTCATTCCATTAGGGTCTGAGAAAGTGTTTTGTATAATATCAATATTTTTAAATTTGTTGAGACTTGCTTTGTGACCCAACATGTGGTCTATCCTAAAGAATGTTCCATGAGCACTTGAGAAAAAAGTGTATCCTGCTGTTGTTGGATGTAGTGTTCTATTAATGTCTGTCAAGTCTAGTTCATTTATCATACAATTCAACATCTCCATTTCTTTAGTGATCACCTGTCTAGATGTTCTATCCATTGATGACAGTGGTGTATTGAATACTCCAACCATTACTGTAGAGTTGTCTACTTCTCCTTTCAGTGATGTCAATGTTTACCTCATGAACTTTGAGGCATTCTGGCTTGGTGAATAAATATTTAAGATTGTTATGTTTTCTTGATGAATTGACCCTTTTATTAATATATAGTGTCCTTCTTTGTCTCTTTTAATTGTTTTACTTTTGAAGTCTAATTTGTCTGATATTAATATAGCTACTCCCACTGGTTTCTGGTTGTTGTTTGTGTGAAATATTTTTTTCCAACCTTTCACTTTCTGTCCATTTTTGTCCTTGTGTCTAAAGTGAGTTTCTTGTAGACAGCATATAGATGGGTCGTGTTTTTTAACCCATTCTGCCAATTTGTGTCTTTTTATTGGGGAATTTAATCCATTTACATTTAGTGTTCGTACTGTAAGGGCAGTACTTTCTACTACCATTTTGTCTTTTGGAATTTAGATGTAATATCTTATTTTTCCTCTCTCTCCTTTTACCTTTCCTGATAATATTCATTTTGCACTCTTCTCCAACTTTCTCTCTCCTGTCTTTTCCTATCAGCCTGTAGCATTCCCTTTAGTATTTCTTGTAGTGCTGGTCTCTTATTCACAAACCCTCTCAGTGTCTGTTTGTATGAAAATGTTTTAATCTCTCCCTCATTTTTGAAGGAAAGTTTAGCCAGATATAGAATTCTTGGTTGGCAGTTTTTCTCTTTCAGTATCTTAAATATATCATGTCACTGTCTTCTTGTCTCCATGGTTTCTTCAGAGAAATCTGTACATAGTCTTATTGACCTTCCCTTGTATGTGACGAATTGCTTTTCTCTTGATGCTTTCAGAATCCTCCTTTTCTTTGACATTGGACAATCTCATCAGTAAGTGTCTTGGAGTAGGTCTATTGGGATCTATTCTTTTTGGGGTACACCCATTCTTCTGGGCTCCCCCTCCCAGTACAGATGAGTCTTCTGGTTCTCTCAGGTCAGTCATCACTGAAAGCCTACATCTGCTTGTTGGGGGTTGTAACTTGTATTCAGCAATCCACATTTGTTAATTAAATCCCCAGTTGGATCTCAGCTGAGCCATATTCTCTCACTCAGATAGTGCCACTCTCTAACACAGTGAGGTTTTGCAGCTCAGCCTTCCATTGGTGAGGGGCTCTTGTCTTGGTTCCACAGCTCCTACTTACAGGTTCTAGGCTGCAATCTCAGACATTCTTCCCAATCCAGGTTGTTGTATGATGTGTGGCACAGTTGTTCCCCAGGAGTTATTCCAGATTATTTACTAGTTGTTCCTTGTTGTTTATTAATTGTTCCAGGGACCTGACTAAATTCTACTCCTCTATATGCCACCATCTTGCCACTCCTTTCTTTCCTTCTTTTTAAATGTATGCATTTAGAGCTATAAATATCCCTCTCAGCACTGCCTTCACTGATTCTCACAGGTTTTCATGTTATATTTTCATTTAAATTTGTCCCTATGTATTTGCCAATATCTCTTGTATTTGCTTTGTTGACCAGCTGATTGTATAGGAGTTTTTTAACCTCCATATATTTGTGAAGGTTTTAGTTCTTTTGTGGATATTGATTTCTAGTTGCATTCCATTGTGGTCAGAGAGTGTACTTTGAAAAATTTCAGGCTTTTTAAATTTATCGAGAATTTTTTGTGCCTCTTCATGTTATCTATCCTGGAGAACATTTCATGAATTTGGGAGAAGAATGTATTTCCTGGTAATTTAGTGTATAATAAAATATATATCTTTTAATTCTAATACATTTAACACATTGTTTAGGTTTTCAATTTCCTTATTTGCCTTCTGGCTAGTTGTTCTATCTATAGAATAGAGTGGTGTATTGAAGTCTATTGCTACCTTCAGTTTTGCCAATATTTGTCTCATGTAGTTTGTAGCTCCTTGATTGGGCACATAAACATTTATTATTGTTATTTCTTTCTAGGTAATAGTCCCTTTTATTAGTATATAGTGTCCTTCTTTGTCTCTTATGACATCTTTGCATTTAAAGTCTATTTTGTCTGATATTAGCATAGCTACCTGTTCCAGTTTTCTAGAGCTTCACTAAAGAATGACTGATGGCATCTGGAACACCTCTCTCAGCTGAGAAGGCATGTGGCTGTCATTTGCTGGTCACTTGCACCTGGGTTGTTTCAAAATGGACTTCTTCAAAATGTCTCTGGGCTTATATCCTAAGTCCTGTCTTTCAGCTCCTATTTGTCCTTGCTTCTTTTTCCCACAGCACATCTCTCTAAGTGTCTGGGGTTCCTTTCTTAGCTTCTCCAGGGCAAACTCTGGGCTTTATCACTTAGCTTAGCATCTCCAAACCTCCTGTTGCCCACATATCCAAGCATCTCTAAGCATATCTGTTTGCCCCCATGCATCTCTTAAAGGACTCCAATGTTCTAATTAAGACCCTCCCTGAATGTATGTGGCCATGCCTCCACGGAAATAATTCAATCAGAGGTTCCACTCTAATCAATGGACTAATCAGTCTGATCCCTCAAGATTGCATTAAAGACCATGACTTTATGGAGGGACAAAATAAACCCAAACCAGCACATTCCAACCCCTGGACCACAAAAAACCATGTTCTTTCCAAATGCAGTAATACACCCATTCTATCACAATATAGGTAAGTACAAAACTTCATCAAAATCTCTTACAGGCATGCTCTATCTTAATGAAAAATTCTCCTCTGGCTATGCAACTTAGAACAGGTTATCTGCTTCCAATATTGAAAGGGTGACAGTCATAGGATAAACGTTCCCATTGCCATAGAGAGAAATTGAAAGCAAAACAGGGTACATGGGACAAAAACAGTTCAAAAACCCATGCCACCTTCATGGCAACCCTTTCCTCTCCAAACACTGGGTTAAGTACTCCAGTATATCCACACATTGGGGAGACCACCTTCTGCTCAGCCTCACCCTCCTCAGGCATCAGGATGCCACCTGGACTCTGCATCTCTGGGGCAAATGCTCTCCCCTTTTCGTACAATGAGTTGGTTGACAGGCTTTCCCCAAACCCTTGGGAATGTGTTCCATCTCTGAGGCCTGAGGTGGCAGCACTGTTCCTGAACATTGATGCATAAGCCCACCCTCTGCCTCCAGGACAAACTCAGCCTTTCCACATGCATGGGTTTCTCTGATTTTGTTGCCCAAGATTTCTTGGCTTCATATCTTGTCTTCCATGTTCTGCCTTCACTGAGGAAATTTTTCCATCAATCTGTCCCTTTTCTGTCACTTATAGCCCAGACTGGCAGTGGTGGCATTTATTCATATTCCACAAAAAATTATTGGCTGACATGCAGAATACAGAGATCAAAACCATCAGACAATTGGACTTTCCAGAAATTCTTTCTGGATAACTCCATTTCCAATCCTGCCTTGTACTGAAATGGCTGACTTGTTCCAGGTTTTGTTAAACCCTTACATGGGGCTGTAGCCTGTGCAGTTTTACTTTCTGGAAGCACAGAATTTTCCAGACCATCAATTTCTGCCTTATTTGTACCCAAGAGTTCAATTCTCAGCTTATCTCTTTCATCTCACATTTTACTATAAGCTACACGAGAAGCCAGGCTGCATTTTCCACACTTAGTTTTGAAATCTCTTCAGCTAAGTATCCCAGCTCATTGCTTTCAAATTTGGCCTTCCATCTAACATCAGGACTCAATTTTGCCAAGTTCTCTGACATCTCAAAACAAAGATTGCCTTTCTTCCAATTTGCAATGGCATGTTCATCATTTGTGTTTAAGGCCATATCCAACTATCTTTAGAGTCCATGTTTTCTAACAACAGTCTCTTCAAAGAAATCTAGACAAATTCTATCAAGCTTCTTCACAATTCTTCCAGAATCTTCCCCTTATCCATTTTAAAAGCTTTTCCAACATGTTTAGTATTTGTAAACTCAGCAGTCCTTTAACTTTTAGGCTGTTGCTAGTAGTACTCTGGTGAACATTTAGGTTTGTTATATGTCTTGGTTTAGGGCTAAGCATAGTTGGGTATCTAATCCCAGTTTGGGTCTTAGTTATCATATGTTCAGGCTTATTAAAGTCACTTTTGTTGCTTATTTTATTTTGACTGTAGCTTTTTACAGCTTAGTTTTGGTTTAACTTTATCATTTGATTACCTTAAACATGTTTTATGCTGGTGAATATTAATTTGGGTTAATCGTATGACCATGGTGGCTGGCACGAAATTTACCAACCCTTAGATATTAGCATAACTAAGTCAAACTTTCATTTATTATTTAATTTTTTCCTGTGGAAGTGTTGTTGAGAAAGGTGTTGTGAGCTAACTTGGGTTTGTGGGCCTGATACCTGCTCCTCTTGGTCTGGTGGACATAAAGGGAATTCTCACTGGATCATGGATGCTTGCATGTGTAAGTTTGCTAAGAACTAGTAGTAAGGTCAGAACCAAAGCTGTGTGTTTCTGGAGTTGTGGTGGACTCAGCTAGGCATTTTCAGTGACTTGATTTGTTTTTAAGTGACATCAATTATGCAAGAGGTCCCACTAGAGTTTAATTATGGTTTAGGGCATAGGCTTTCCCTATTGCATAAGTTTTGCGGTGTTTGAGTGCTATGTTAATATTGTTATGAGTAAGGATGGCACTACTTGTAATAATTAAAAATGGGAAAAAAGTTTTATCAAAATTTAATTATAACTTCATCAAGACATAGGCTTTTTTCACAGTAGAAATTTCAAAATGCTTGAGTGCTATATCAGTATTGGCATAAATAAAAATATTACTATTATAGTGATAAAAATAGGAGTGTAGTTGCTTGTTAAGTGCTTATGCTATTGTTCTGCTTTTGGGGTTTGACAGGATGAAAGGTAGTATGAGAATTCACTTGCAAGCACGGGGGGTGGGGTATGGGGAGTTTGCTGAACCTGCCTATGCATATGCATATCCCACTTCTCTGGTAGCAAAAATCTGCTCTTGTTTGCCAGAACTTTACTGAAGAATGATTGATGGTGTCCAAATCATTTCTGTCAGCTTGGGAAGGTACAGAGCTGTGGTCTTCTGGTCATTTGCTCAGGGTTATTTCATAATGGCTTTCTCCAAAATGTTTCTGGGCTTCTCTCTTAGCTCCCTTAACATCTCTTGATCACACCCGGGTCTTCATCTCTTAGTTTAGCAACTCCAAATGTCCTTTAGTCTGCATCACAAGCATCTCTAAGCATTTCTGTCAGCTCCTAGCATCTCTGTTGGCTCCCAAGTGTTTCTTGAAGGACTCAGGTGATCTAATTCAGATCCACCCTGAAAGGGCAGGGGAAAACCTCCACAGAAATAATTCAATCAGAAGTTCCACCCTAATAAACAGATTACTGTGTGTCCCCACAAGATGGTATTAAAGACCATGGCTTTTTGGAAGGACATAAAATATCAAAACTGGCACACTACCCATTTTTTTCTTTCTGCTGCAGCTTGTATAAAATATTTTTTCCCATCCTTTTGCTTTCAAACTCTTTCTCCTTCTGGGTCTAAGATGTGTCTGTTGTAAACAGCATATCAATGGATCATACTTTTTAATCCATTTCAGAGTCTGTATCTTTTAATTGGAGAGTTGAATCCATTTACATTCAAAGTTACTACTGTAAAGACAGTTCTTAAATCAACCATCGTAAACATTGGTTTTTATTTGTCAGATCTATTTTTCCCCTCTCTCTTTTTTTCGTTATATTATCCTTATTAATACTTCTCCGGTCTGTGCCCTTCTCCAGACCTCTCTCTCCTTTCTTTATTTTCAGCCAGAACTCCCTTTAGTATCTCTTACAGGACAGGTATCTTGTTAACAAATTTCTCAACACTTGTCTGTGAAAATTTTAAACTGTCCCTCACTTATGAAGGAGAGCTTTCCTGTTTAAAGAATTCTTCACTGGCAATTTTTCATTTTCAGTGACTTTAATATATACCACTACCTTCTCACCTCCAAGGTGCCTATTGAGTAGTCAATACTTAGTTTTATGTGGTTACCTTGTATGTGGTGAATCATTTCTGTCTTGCTTCTTTCAGGACTTTCTCCTTTTCAGCATTTGACAATATGATTACTATACATCTCAGATTGGGTCTATGTCGATATATTTTATTTGGAGCTTGCTGGGCTTCTGTGATTTTCATATGCACATATTTTATAAGTGTTTGGAAGTTTTCCCAAACTATCGCCACAAATATTCTTACAGGACCTTTACTCATATCTTCTCCTTCTGGGATACCAATGATTCTTACTTTTATGCACTTCATGTTATCCAATATTTCCCTGAGATATATTTCAAACTTTCTAATTTTTTTTCACCATTTGCTCTTTTGTGCATTCATATTCAATGCACTGTCCTCTACTTCATTTATTCTTTGTTCTGCCTCTTCTAATCTGTGGTGATGGGTCTCTAGCATATTTTTTTTTTTTTGAAAAGGATAAGATGGTTTTATTAATTTACACCAGCAGAAAGCAGGGGACATTTCCCCAAATCTGCTTCCCAAATCTCCTTCTCCAGTTGGGTTTTATCCCCAGATTCAAAGACAAAGAGAGATAATTAGGCAACAAGAGGGATAGACAAAGGCCCATTCCTTCAGGAGGCTTGAGGCATCTCCAAGTGATTCTTCAATTGGCCAAACCCATTAAAGACAAAGGGAGTCAATTTAACTATTTCCTGTTTTCCTGTTCCCTTCAGGAGCCAAGTGGCAAGGCACAAACCCCATATTTATATATGTTTGCACTTTGCATTTGCAAATTGTTCCTTTGTAAGAATAGGAGCTTCCATTTTGTCCTGTCTCTAGCTTTGAAGATTACATTTTACAATTTCTTGCTTGATTATAGTTTAAGATTTTATTTTAAAAGTCACTGTTACAATTTCCCCCTTAAAATAATATTCATTTCCAATCTTAGAAATGGGGTCACCAGTAGTTCTGGCTGCTTTGAGCTGGCAAATGGGGCAAAGAAATTAAGGGATTATCTGGTGAAATTTCTTACTCATAACTTGTAGATATTGTTGATTTTTTGAGGGGGAGAATGATTATTCTTAGAGTTCTGGAAGATGAAAAGGGTTACATTTTGTGAATTATCATGCATATACATACAATACTGAACATTAATTAGAGCATAAGTACTGCCTTGGGTGGTGGCCAGAATATTTAATGCTATTTTGCTTTGCAAAACCACCTCTTTAAGTTGTGAGGTTTTACTATTTAGCAGTGATATTGCTAGTTTTCAGCATTTTTTAACCTTTACCACAGAAATGAATTTCCCTTTCTGCAAACTTTCTACAACTTTCTGCATCCATCTTGGTTTTGTCCCACATTCTGAAGCAATCAGTTATTTTAGGACAAAACTGCTTTCTTTTTCCTTCTAATAAAAAAGCATTCCTGATACCCTCTACATTCAAGTTTCTGTAGATCATTCTTAGGCAGAGTTTTGTAAGATGAAAAGGGTTTTGTACATATTTGAGTTACTATCTGAGTACATAGAGATAGGAAGCATTGACTAGCACAAGAGTAAACACAACAATTAGGAAGATTATAAGCATGGTTTGAAAAATGAGTTCATAACCATAACCCTATTTCTGGAGGATTTATTGTTACCATAGCTTTTATTTAACAGGTGGTGTTTCCTCACCCTGGAACAGTTGCAGCTTAATTTTAGTATGGTGAATTTCAGGGCTTTATTTCCTGCAACTTAAGAAAAGAATGAGTAACAAGTAACACTAAATAAGGCTTAACCTATTTAGGATTTAGTTGAACCTGGGAATACTGGTACTTTTAGGTGCAGATTCAGGCTTGATTTTTAGACTGAGGGTTTAAGGGGTACACCTGTGGGAAATTTAAAGGATTAGAAGCTAAATCAGTACTTAAGAACTTTACATATTGAGCTGGGATGCATGTTACCTGCATATTTAACCTTTAGAAACAGCCTTCTAAATGTTATTTTAATGGGCTCAAGCCCAGCCCACTTTGGGGTGCTACTCCTATCCTCCAGAGGGCAATAGGTAGAGCTTTGTTCCATTTCTCAAGGAGATTTTGGAAAGATGTCTTTTAAAGTCCAATTCCTGCATTCTGGTTTTCCTGTAGACTGTGACTTGTAAGCAGAGTTCAGGCATCAGTTGATGCTGAAGAGTCTTGAAACATCTTTAACAATTTTGCCATGTAAGTGACCCTATGGGACTGACAGTTGACAAAACAGAAACAGAACAGAACAAAGACACTAACAACAAAACACAAAACAGAGACTAGGTCTGCGCTAAGAGACCAATTCCAAACCTGTACCAGAACCTAAAACCTGAGGCCACCAGCCACCGTCGTGGTCCGAGGCCGGGTCTCGGAGTTATGGCTGCATCCAGCCCTCCTAAAGACCCTAAAGCAGTACCCCACCAGACCAGATTAGAGATCTCTTACCATTGTAGGCCCACGTCCAGATGGCTCCAGAGGCAGATTTTTGAATCTCGAGGCCCGACCACTCGGTTCTCCGCCGGGGCTGAGGAACGTCTCTCAGCGCGCCCCCCTGGGGGAAGACCGGTAGTCAGACCTTGTCTCCACCGATAAGCCTCGGAGTACGCCGAGGAGAAAATTCTCGCTGGGGCCTCCAAATGTTATGGTGCCCACGAGTTAAGGTACGAGACAGCCAAACGGAATTTAAAAGAGCCTTTATTAGTCAGCTAGCTGGCGGCTGCTGCCTGTCACTCCGCGCAGGGAGTTCAGTGAGCAGCAGCCGCCTGGAGAGTGCTTGAGACTTATACAGGTAGAAATTACATCCTGAAAATGCAAGCAAGCTACTTTGACAAAAGCAGAGTCCACGGCTAATTAATGGGTGCTTAAGATCTTTAGCAACCTTGAGAAATTTTCTCAAGGCTGGTGCAATGGTTAATTATTGGAATGGTTGTGCTTGGCTAATGCATACATCCGCAAGTCTCACTCCCTAAAATGGCAGTTTCACTCCCTAAAATGGCACAGTTTCACTCCCTTACTCTCAGGGCTTTAATGTTTACTTTGCAGTCATTACCGGTTGAGGGGGAAGAGGACTCTCTTGTTAGAGATTAAGGGGAGGGAGCCCACTTCAGTTTCCCTTGAGAGGCAGTGAGGATATTTAGAGCCCTTCTATTCTGTAGCACTGCCTTGTGCATTAAAGTTATTTCTGTATTTACTAGAGTTATACTATGATAGCTATTGTTTAATGCATATAACATTGGCAATTACATTTTTTAACTTTATAGATGGGCAGCTGCATGATTATTAGATTTATTGGGTTCTGTTGGGGTGACTTAATACATAAAGTTTTTTTTTCCTTTTTAAATTTAACTTATAGGAATAACCTAGCACTGTTGCAAACAAAACAATGTTCAGATTGGGTTAAATTTATTAGTCAGTGTTTTAAGGAAATATGTCTGAATCCTCAGTTCTGAAAGACTACTTGACTGTAAGTGGGAGTACAGGAAGAAAGTAGAGATATATGTGCCCAGCAAAACACACAACAGGGAATCTTTTTGGAAATATTTATTTTAACAAAAGTGCATGTTTCTGCCAACCAAAGAAATGCTTGTGCAACAGAAGCCTTCCTTAAATAAAGTTAAATACTTCACTTAATGCAGCCATTTGTCTGAGAATAATGAGAAACATATGCTGTGGTGCCAGAAAGGCCTTTGTATTTTTAGACTACATATTTT
Organism: Choloepus didactylus; assembly: GCF_015220235.1. NCBI lineage: Eukaryota > Metazoa > Chordata > Mammalia > Pilosa > Megalonychidae > Choloepus > Choloepus didactylus. The sequence continues at coordinate 8,806,137 of NC_051332.1, forward strand.
TTGTGTGCAAATCCCTGTGGAATTAACACCACTGTGACACTAATGAATTCTTTCTGAAATTGCAAGGTGCTCCAGTTCTTTGCCTCTTCTGACCATTTATTAACTCCTGTTAAGTTTTATATATATATATATATATATATATATATATATATATATATATATACACATAATTAGTAATCCTGAAGTCCATAAAGAAAAACTCTCTAGGTAGTAGGGTTCAGAGCCTTAGATTTGTAATTATGGTAAACAAACCTGGACATTAGAAAAAAATTGCCACTGGAATTTCCCTAAGATAGCTGAAGGCTGTCAGAGGTCTGCCTCTGAAAAAGACAAAGACCTTTTCCAATTGTCTGGGTCATAGCCTTAAGTGAAATAGATATAATAATTGGAAATATTTAAATGAAGGGTGTAGGAACTCTCAAATCCCAAAACCCTCACCTAAAACTTTTAAAATCAAAGTCAACAGAGCACACCTCATTTTTCCTTGTCTCGTGTGTTCCTGCCCCCAAGGCCTACCACCTAAGGAAGCTATGATGGAAGGGGTGGCAGACAGAGCTGGCAGAGTTGTGGTTTATAATTCTTTCACTGAGCCTGGAAATTAAAAATAGTAGTCATAGAAGAAATGCTCTGGAATACGCAAGGTTTGCTAAACTTATTTTTTCCAATAAATGTCAGGAGCACTAAGACAAATACAAGACTGATTTACATTGCATTGATTTATTGGGTATTCAGGGCTTATATCAGTAAATTTATGGTAAGCCTTGAATGATCATTCTAAAAATATTGATGAATTTTCATATGGCCATTGGACAACCTCCTGAATTTTACATAAGTTATTTTGTTTGGGCCCTCCATTTCTGAGTCCCATGATTATGCATGCTTTATAGGGGTCAAGACTTGTCTTGCCCCTGCTAATTGGGGTCCCAATTTGGATCAGCCAAGGGGGCTGACTGCCAGGGACATGAATTGGATTGTTTGGATTATTATTTGCCAAAGAGTCAGCCTGGTTCTGTACCTTTTCCAAAACTACTCATTTTTCCTAAAAGTTAACAAAACATTCAATAAGGAGTGAATGTCTGCCCAGTTTGGGTTGTGCATGCCAAGTACCAATTTAAAAAGATTCTCTTTTTTCCTAGTTTCCTCCTGTAACTAGGAACCCTATCCTTCCAATTGTAGAGGTTAGAAGTGGAAAATGGTGTAGGTACATATAGGTATCCTCTTGGTTGGCCCTGATCATCTATCCAAGCTGGCACTTGTCAAAGAGGGAACTGTCCCTGTATTTTCCCTCCAGATGTAGAGAAACCCTGCCTAAAATTCATCCCACTCTGGATCTGAGGTGGGGAGGCCATTTGGGGGGAATTCAAAGGCATTAGGTGTTCCTCTGCATTCTTCCAATAAGGTGGGGGAGAAGTGGCACTGCCAAAGTGGTGGACTCTGGCAGGAAAGTGTGAGTGGGGGGGGGAGCAGACACAACTGCTGTAGGCTCTGGCTGAAAGGGCTGGGGAAAAGCAGAGTGTACAGACCCTACAGAAACCATAGACCCTGGCTGAGGAGCTGGGGGAAATGTGGAGACTGTG